>NC_056737.1:1723598069-1723615569 GCF_019279795.1 Protopterus annectens | reverse complement strand
TTCAAAGGTCCTCAAATTGTTGTTCCTACTTCTTTACAAGTATATATCCAGATTTTGCATCATGGTCACCCAGGTTCTACATCCACTAAGAGAAAAGCAAGAGAATTGGTATTTTGACCTTCATTACTGAAAGACATTGATAAAGTACTTTCTTCTTGTTCCATTTGCAATAGTAATAGACCACATTTGCAAAGAGAACCATTTAAGATAACTCCAGTTCCTGAATTACCTTGGTCAGCAGCAGCCACTGATATCTTCGAGTGGAACAATCAACACTACTTGGTTTTGGTAGACTCTTATTCAAACTGGTATGAGATTGATCTACCTAACCTGACATCCACTGCTGTTATTATTTAGTTACAATGCCATTTCTCAGTCCATGGTAGTCTGCACAAATTTCTTTCTGACAATAGTACACAATTTAGTGGTCAGTCGTTTCAGAAATTTGCAGAAGAATGGGACTTTGTACAGGTCACTAGCAGTTCTGAATATGCTCAGTCACATTGTCTAGCTGAAAATGCAGTGCAGAGTGCAAAGCAATTACTTAAAAGGTCAAAACGTGACAATACCGATGTATTCTTGAATTTGCTTAATCTCAGGAACATACCCCGTGACGATATTGTTGACTCACCTGCTCAAAGACTACTTTAAAGACAAACAAGAACTACACTACCCATTAATTCCAGTTTATTTTGGCCTAAAGTTAAGAACAATAAATCCATCAAGGCTCAATTGTTTAAGAAGCATATTATCCAGAAGTCCATTTATGTCAGGTTGAGCAGATTACTTTGTCTGTTGAGGGAAGGAGAGACAGTCCGAATTCAGATGATAAAAGGTTTCACCCGAATTGATCAGATTACAGGCATCTGTGCTTAGCCAAGATCTTACTGGTAAACTCTGAGGATGTGGAGTATAGGAGGAATTGTAGACATCTTCTTCCTGTACTAGAATCAGAATCATCATTATCAT
Organism: Protopterus annectens; assembly: GCF_019279795.1. Lineage (NCBI taxonomy): Eukaryota > Metazoa > Chordata > Ceratodontiformes > Protopteridae > Protopterus > Protopterus annectens. The sequence continues at coordinate 1,723,614,600 of NC_056737.1, read as the reverse complement.
CCTCATCACAACATTGTTTCTGTGATGTAGACTCCAAAGCTAAGAGCGAATCAGGTGTTGTTGCCATACCAGTTGGTTCAAACCTCTCATTCCATTCCTGAAAATGTTCTGAACATTCCAGAGGTCAAACATTTAGTAGAGATAGCTCCAGTTGTTAAATCCAATTCCCAGTTTTATGTCACATGATATTGACGAATATCTAATCCCAGTGTGAAATATGCAGCAACATGGATTTAACTGTATATATGTGTACTTAGTCTTGTATAATGCATAACAAATAATTACCTGTGATCTCTGCATGCCAAATAGACTCATAATATTGCATGATCTATTTCTCAAAGAGGGAGGATGTAGATCCGAGTGTATGTGCTGTGTCTTTAAGAAGCATGCCAAAGACTGTACGTGCATGTAAAAATTCCAGACACATGCAATTCCTAGTGCCATTTTATAAGAGCAGCCAGATCATGAGCCTGCATGATCTCAGTTGTTAGTTTGTATATAACTTACTTTACTTAAAGTCAGTAAACCTCTATAGTGATGTGTTTGTATAAAATAAAGCTGCTTGAACAGAACCCATGGAGACTGTTCTACTGTGTCCAAAATAAGGAGAGTGACAAGTGTCATTGGTAAAAAGAAGCAGAATGCCTTCTAGAAAACAAGGCTGTGCTTGGTAAAACAGCTTCTAATTAACAGCTGAACAATCACTTAAAGATTGTATGAAAGAGTGAAACATTTTACTGGTCGTTTGTTTTATTACAGTTTGATATAATCCAGACTTGTGTATATAACAGAGGCATGACCACTTTTCATTCTTTAAAGATGGTCTTTACTTTTCACATGTGCCTGTGCCTTCTTCGAGACAGTCACCAAGGTCATAGATGAGGGGAAGGTGGTTCACACAGCCTACCTTGACCTCGCCAAGGCTTTTGACACCATTCCCCACTCAGAAATTATAGAAAAACTCACCAGCCTGAACATAAACCCCTACGTCACGAGATGGGTTGCCAACTGGCTTACAGACAGAACTCACACGGTAAGAATAGCAGGCTCCAGGTCCAACTCTAAGCCAGTCACAAGTGGTGTCCCACAAGGCTCGGTCCTGGGACACCTACTGTTCGGCATATACTTCTCAGAAGTACAGGTAAACACAGGAGGACTATGGCTAACCAAGTTTGCCAATGACTGTAAACTGGGAGCCATAATTGACTCTCCAGCTGACACGGACATTCTCCAAAAGGGCCTTGCTGAGACATCCACCTGGTTTCAAAGTCATGGTCTCAAGCTAAATGCCAAAAAATGCATAGTCATCCCATTTGGGAAAAACAAAACACCCATGAATTACCACATAGGTGGCAGCCCCCTTAATACAAAAGAGGTAATAAGAGATCTTTGGACCCAGGTAGATAGTAATCTCTCCTTTGACAATCATATTGCCAAAGTAGTTAGGAAATCCTCCTGTGTAGCCCATCTAATTACTAAAGGGTTCGATTTAGAAATAAAGAGGTTATAGTGCCCCTCTACTCATCACTCATCAGTCCCTTCATAGAGTACAATGCCCCATTTTGGGATGTACCTCATAAGACACTTCCAACAGCTGGAAAGACCACAAAAGTACCTCACCAAGAGGATTACTGGCCTCAAACATATGTCCTATGTAGCCCGACTGGAAAAACTCCGGCTGTACTCAGTGACATATTGTTTACTCAGAGGTGATCTCTGCCTGAGTTACAAAGCCATGTCTAACTCAGAATTGATGGACATGCTCCACCTAAAGAAATCCAAGTCACTGCGAGCCACTCGCTCTAGTGAGCTAAACCTCGCCACAACAATAAATAGAACATGCTGGAGGGATATATTCCTGTCACAGAGACTCCCCATGCTTTGGAGCAAAATTCCTAAGTACATTAGGCAGAGCCCCTCACTAACATTCTTCAAGACAAACCTTGACGAGTGGGTGGGTAATAGAAAATACACCGCTGGGATCACTTCATTGGCTGTTCTTGACAGAGGCTCAGTTAATTAATCAATGGAGTGGCGAAAGCTGACACAATCTGGCTAGGCTTATAAATGCCCTCGGGCAAATAGCTTAGTACCTACCTATGAACCTATGAACCTATGTACTCTGGATCTAAATTGCTCTATTATAGAACCTCAAAATTCCATAAGAATGAATTTGATACAAAATTCATACTCAAGTTTTACATGGATGCAAAGCTTCCAACACCTCCGTATGGATTAATTTATGACCTGCACATCCATAGATCTGACTCTACTGTACTTCAGGGGGAAAAGAGAATTTCCTCACATTCCAGTTCTAGTGCATTTTCACTCTAGTGCTGTTCATACTTGTAGTATTCATGGCATATAATAACACCTCAAACTAGGATATCCTATATTTATAAATGTGTGCAAGTACATTTTCATTCCTTATACCTCCTTACTCTCCTTTCTTCACATACTAACTAAATGCTATCTAATTCTCTTTTCTGACTTACTCACCAACTATACTATGAGTCCATTTTTCCCTCACTTCATATTGCAATTCCGATTTGTATTAGGTTAACTTACCTTTAATTTCTCTACAAACTGTCTAAAATTTCTTTAAATATTAAATGATTGTCATATACCTTATATCTATTATTGATTCATGTTTTTTATATTATGTCTAATTTGTTATAATTAGTAAAACTGCTTTTGGTTTTATTTTTGAAGATTGTAAAATTATTTGGAGCTTTTCCCCCAGGCCTCCACTGAAAATATTCTACTCAGTTTGATTTTTCCAGTAATCAAATGTCAGTAAGTAAATAAATACATAAATAAATATATAGTACATGTTAAATAGTCAGGGTGGAAACAACCAGATACCAGCTTGTAAAATACAGTACTGAGCTCACTAATATATAGTAAATGCATGGAATTAATCTGAATTAGATAACTTCTACCTCAGAAGGAATTATCTGGCATACTGCAGAAAAAAAAAAAAAAAACAAAAGTCGGGCAGAATTTCAAATAATTTATCCTATTTTTGAGGAATGGCTGCGTGATTATTTTTCATATTTGCTATGCTGACCTTCTCATCTGCACAAATGAGTAACAGCAATGAATTATTGGAAGATTTATTTAAGTTCACTGCACATCATAGTATTTTCAGGCATGCTGTTTGCTTTCCAGTATATACGCTTGAACAGTCTGAACATAAAAACAGCACTCACCACCCCCCACTAAACAGAAAGTCAAAACTACAAATAACTATATAAGCAGAAGACACTGACTAGAAGTTTAATGTGGCATGTATTACATTGTTTTGTTTTTGCATGAATAGTCAAAACAAGGAAATTGCACCCCAAGTAAAATTTCAAAACTTTAAATAGATACCTCCACAAAAGGGACTACTTAGAAGTCTAATGAAGTATATCATTTTAACCTTGACCCTGTGTATTGCATGCCAAGTCTCAAAAATGTACCCTAGTAATAACTTGGATATGAGAATTAAATATATTTCCTGCACTGACAGTCCCTTCTTTACTTGCACATTATAACGTTGTTAGGGAGCATATTATTTCCCTTACACAAAATTAGCATTTCATAAATCAAATAATGTATTCCACCAGAAAATGTATAATTTATCCCTCATTAACTCATCACAGTGTTTTAGCTTCTTTTACAGATTATTAAACAAGTCTAGCTCAGAGCAATACACAATTGTGTTACAGTATATTAAGCAAGCAATTGGGCTACTGTTGGCCGAAGGAGGAGAAGGAGAAGAAGGGGGAAGACATGCCTGAAGGCAGGAAGAGAGGAGAAAGGTTAGGAGTGTGGTAGTGAGGGTAGGAACTTTGAATGTCAGCAGAATGGCTGGTATAGGCAGAGAGCTAGTTGATATGATGGACAGAAGGTTGATATATTGTGTGTACAAGAAACCAGATGGAAGGGGAGTAAGGCCAGGTGTATTGGAGGCGGGTTCAAATTGTTCTATCATGGTGTGGATGGGAGGAGAAATGGGGTAGGGGTTATCCTGAAGGAACAGTATGTCAAAAGTGTTTTGGAGGTGAAAAGTGTGTCAGACAGAGTGATGTTTATGAAGTTGGAAATTGATGGTGTAATTATGAATGTTGTTAGTGCATATGCTCCACAAGTTGGGTGTGCGATAGATGAGAAAGAAAAAATTTGGAGTGAGTTAGATGAAGTGGTGATGACTGTACGCAAGGGGGAGAGAGTGGTGATTGGAGTAGATGTCAATGGGCATGTTGGTGAAGGGAACAGAAGGGATGAGGAAGTGATGGGTAGGTATGGTGTTAAGGAAAGGAATGCAGAAGGTCAGATGGTAGTGGATTTTGCAAAAAGGATGGACATGGCTGTGGTGAATACGTATTTTAACAAGAGGGAGGAGCATAGGGTGACATACAAGAGTGGAGGGAGATGCACACAGGTGGATTATATCCTATGCAGGAGAGCCAGTTTGAAGGTGATCGGAGACTGTAAAGTAGTGACATGGGAAAGTGTAATTAGGCAGCATAGAATGGTGGTTTGTAGAATGGCATTGGTGATCTAGAAGAGGAGAAGGAGTGTGAGGGCAATGCCAAGGATCAAATGGTGGAAAGTGAAAAAGGGTGATTGTGAGGTGGTGTTCAGGAAAGAATTAAAACAGGCACTGGGTGACAGTGAAGTGTTACCAAAAAGCTGGGTAACTACAGCAGAGCTAGTAAGGGAGACTGCTAGAAAGGTGCTTGGTGTGACATCTAGACAAAGGAAGGAGGACAAGGAGACCTGGTGGTAGAATGGAAAAGTACAGGAGAGTATATGGAGAAAGAGGTTGGCAAAGAAGAAGTGGGATTGTCAGAGAGATGAAGAAAGTAGACAGGAGTATAAGGAGATGAGGTGCATGGCAAAGAGAGAGGTGGTGAAGGCTAAGGATAAGGCATATGAAGAGTTGTATAAAAGGTTGGACATTAAGGAGGGAGAAAAGGACCTGTACCGATTGGCTAGACAGAGGGACCAAGCTAGGAAAGATGTGCAGCAGGTAAGGGTGATAAAGGATAATGAGGGAAATGTACTCACTAGCAAGGGGAATGTGTTGAACAGATGGAAGGAGTACTTTGAGGAACTGATGAATGAATAGAATGAGAGAGAGAGAAGGCTGGATGATGTGGGGATAGTGAATCAGGAAGTGCAATGGATTAGCAAGGCGGAAGTAAAGATAGCTATGAGTGGGATGAAGAATGGAAAGGCTGTTGGTCCAGGTGACATACCAGTGGAAGCTTGGAGGTATTTAGGAGAAATGGCAGTGAAATTTTTAACCTGATTGTTTAATGAAATCTTGGAAAGTGAGAGGATGCCTGAGGAGTGGAGAAAAAGTGTTTTGGTACCGATTTTTAAGAATAAGGGTGATGTGCAGAGCTGTAGTAACTACAGAGGGATACAACTGATCAGTCACAGCATGAAATTATGGGAAAGAGTAGTGGAAGCTAGGTTAAGAAGGGAGGTGATGGTTAGTTATCAGCAGTATGGTTTCATGCCAGGAAAGAGCACTACAGATGCAATGAGTGTTGATGGAGAAGTACAGATTAGGTCAGAAGAAGTTGCATTGTGTCTTTGTGGACTTAAAGAAAGCATATTACAGGGTGCCTTGAGAGGACTTGTGGTATTGTATGAGGAAGTTGGGAGTGGCAAAGAAGTATGTAAGAGTGAGACAGGATATGTATGAGAGCAGTGTGACAGTGGTGAGGTCTGCGGTGGGAGTGACAGATGCGTTTAAGGTGGCGGTGGGATTACATCACGTATCAGCTCTGAGCCCTTTCTTATTTGTAATGGTGATGGACAGGTTGACAGACGAGATCAGATAGGAGTCCCTGTGGACTATGATGTTTGCATATGACATTGTGATCTGTAGTGAGAGCATGGAACAGGTGGAGGAGACCCTGGAGAGATGGAGATATGCTCTAGAGAGGAGCAGAATGAAGGTCAGCTGGAGTTTATGTCTGCATGTGACAGTGAGAATGAGAGAGATCGATCAAGCTATTATTTTACACACGCTAAGCAGTGCTTTTACTGTTTAGCAAGTGTAAAAAATACATGAAACAGAAAAAAAGTGTGTGTGTGTGTGTGTGTGTGTGTGTGTGTGTGTGTGTGTGTGTGTGTGTGTGTGTGTGTGTGTGTGGGTGTGTGTGTGTGTGTGTGTGTGAGTGTGGGTGTGTGTGTGTGTGTGTGTGTGTGTGTGTGTGTGTGTGTGTGTGTGTGTGTGTGTGTGTGTGTGTGTGTGTGTGTGTGTGTGTGTGTGTGTGTGTGTGTGTGTGTGTGTGTGTGTGTGTGTGTGTGTGTGTGTGTGTGTGTGTGTGTGTGTGTGTGTGTGTGTGTGTGTGTGTGTGTGTGTGTGTGTGTGTGTGTGTGTGTGTGAGAGACAGAGAGAAAGTGTGAACAGTGAGATTGATCAAGCACTGGCAACAGTAGTTAAGAGGTTTATACCTCTTGAACTCATATCTCTCAATATCTGGATAAAGTCTAAAATAAAGGGGGAACAAAGCCTCAAAATACTAATATATTTTAAAAGCCGCTGTTATAAAATCACAAAGTCACTTGAATAATAGGATTTGTGTTAGCATGCATTTTGTGAAGCACAAGTATGTGTGTGTGTGTCTGTGCATGCAAGACACAGTAAGTTCGACTGACCACAGTTAAAAGAATGAGCAAAGGTTGCAGTGAGTACTCACAGCTCAGGTTTTATTTTGGGTTAGGTTAAAACCCAACAATGAAGAACATTATTGCAGTATGTTCCATGTCTAAATGAGGGAGATGTATAGATTTACCTGTAATAATTAGATGTCATTTGAAAATGTGGCAGGTATCCACTGATGGTTACTATATGGACTACCTTCTGTGCAGCAGCCTGTCAAGCAATAAAGAGGTTTGCATGGCTCTCAATGTCTTATGAAGAAATCTGGATAAAGCTTGAAAATAAAGGGGGGGGCTCAAAATAGGAACACATTTTAATTATTGCTCTTATAAAATTACAAAGTTGCTTAAATATCAGCATTTGTGTTAACATGAATTTTCTGAAGGAAATAAAGTCTGAAACTCAAATGTGACATCAATCCCCAATGACTTGCAACAAACCAAAAATTTTAAGAGTACGGGACTAAAAAATAAAATAAATATCTGCATATTTTTAAAAATGTTATATTTTGGATGTAAAATGCTTCCTCCAACACCATTTACATATACTACAACAAGTTTGAAACATTAGGTGGAGGAACTATTTACATGAAAAAAAATATAAAAAATAATACAGCAATTAAAAAAATAAGTAAGTAAAACACAACAATTTTACAGACAGCCCATTCTCGAAGCACAGTAATGTCCTCCAGGATGTGTGCCATTGTAGAAATAGCACCCTTACAGGGGTCAGGCCTAAGAACACCTCTGGGCAGAAGTTCTTTCTACAATATCACATAACCTTTTGGGCATTATTGCTTGCTTAACACATTGAACTAGTTTGATTCAGTTGTGTTAACTAGGAAATTCAGTCATAGAAATATGTTTTATTAGATCTTTTACTTAATTTATTGCGCAAAAATGATAAGAGGATTTATCATTATTGTGCGATAAAATAGTTCCCAGTAAGATGATGTCAGGTGCAAACAAGTTCATTATTTTTCTAACGTCTGTAATAGCTCCCTTTCCCTAACATGCTTATAAAACTGGAAGTTTTGTTTGAAAGCTGACAAAGAATAAATGCTTGAGAATTATCTAAATGATACATCTAATGCTGCTAACCCCTAACTGCAGGCCTGTTTGAATTTCCCTATCAGTACTTAGAAAATTTAAAATATCACAGGCAAAGCAAAACTGAAATGGAGTACAAAGTATAAAAATATAATTTAGGCTCCAGTTCTAAACAACAACAGAAGAGGAAATGGATGGTGATACAGAGATGTCAACAGACCCTTTCAGAGAGGCCATGGTACTTTTCTTCCTTGTCATCACATCCAAACAAAATACCTCATGGAAAGATCCAACTACATGATGTGATGTCTTAAGAGTGTGTGTGTGTGTGTGTGTGTGTGTGTGTGTGTGTGTGTGTGTGTGTGTGTGTGTGTGTGTGTGTGTGTGTGTGTGTGTGTGTGTGTGTGTGTGTGTGTCTAAGTGCATGTGTCTAGTTACCCTCTCCACCAAAAAATGTGTGTAGCCTTTTAATATTTTATAGTTTGCAGTTTAATGCAGCTTTACACTAAAACATATCCTGCACATTATTTCTCATACACTACTTTCACATTAAAGAATTATAATTTATATCTATCGAGCTAGTTAGCTATTTATCTGCATATCATGTTTTATACCTTTGCTACATCTTTAATAAAAATAAACAACTACAAGTTATATGTTTTACATTTTTCACATATAAGTTCACAACAAATGAAACTGCTTGGATGAAAATTTAAACATCATGTAACACACTTTTAATTTTTTAGGTCCTTCTAAAACTGTAACACTTTCAAGATTTCCAACAACGGAGGTAAAGACTGGAGAAAAAGTTTATCTACTATGTAATGTGCCACCTAGTATGAAAGTGCAAAGTTACAGCTGGTACAAGTTAGAGAACAGGACCTGGCAAAGGTATAAAATGGGAAAAGTATTACGGGATACTTTCCAAAATAACGATCTTAGATATGCCTGCCGTGTCACAACTTCTGAAGGGTATGCAATGTCACCATCTGCTTCTCTGAATGCTTTCTGTAAGTATGAACATATTTCATGTTACTGATCATGGGCAGTCATCTCATTTTTAAAATGAACAATTGATTTGATTCTTGTTGGAAAAAGAGACATGCAGTTGTTGAGATATGTTAAGTGACGTATATTTTGGCAAACAATGTTTTTCAGAAAAATATCTTAGAAAATCACAAATGGTACAAGAGTTGCACATGAAATAGAAAAATGAATCACACTTCAATATAAAATGAAGGTGCTTTGCTAAGAATTAATTTTGTGATAAATGGTGCTTTGCACATTGTTAAAACATTAGCTTTTTAGAATGATGGTGTGAAACTCCTTGGGCCAGATTTTGAAAGAGTTGCTCTCAGTGTACGTCTGCCCTGATTCCAAAAGACCCACTCTCAGTATGTGACTTGCTTTGTTATAAGTCCTATTAAGCAGGCTTTCTACAGGAACCAGATTCCAAAACACCTGCTCTCAGCCTGCTTTCGAGGGCAAGTCTGTTGCAATTAGAGCCGTTATCTGGAATTTAACAGTAAACGAGTGTCCAACACTAAATATGAACATCAGCATAAACATTAGTACTGTTCCAGTCAGTAACAGTTTCTTTTTTAATACTATTAGTTTCTTAACAGTGTTAAAATTTGACTAAAGCAACATTTTTTAGAGGGGCTGGGGCTTTACATAATGGTTAAGATGTTTGCCTCACAGAGACAAAATATAGGGTTTGATTCTCTCCCATGAAGATAAATTGGCTAAGTCTGAAATGGCCTGCAAGGACAGCTTGCCTAGTACTTTCCTATGAACCAGCATAGGGTACTGAATGACTGACTCTCTGATCGGTATCATTATAAGCCAGTATATGAATACAGATTTGTAAAATCTTGTGTTATGACTGGCTATCTGATCTGTGTAGTTATAAACCACTATATGAATGCAGATTTGTACAGTCTTGTATTATGACTGACTGATATGTGTAGTTATAAACTAGTATATGGATGAAGATTTGTACATTCTTATATCGTGAGTGGCTATCTGATCTGAGTATTTATAAACCAGTATATCAAAGCCAATTTGTACAGCCTTGTATTGCTGAGATAGTGCTGATGCAACACAGTTTTACACAACTTCTCTAATATATGAGTATGCATTAAACATGGATATTTTGTTGAACATACCAAGGAAAAGAAATCAAAGAATCTTCTTAAAAGACAATTAAATGTTTACAAAATGCATATCCCACTCATTACCAGCATTATGCACTGGAGATTCTTTCTATTAATTAATTTCTGGTGACTCACATCACTTCCATGAGCCATTAAACAGTAGACAGGCTATTCAATGCATAATAGTGAAGAATTGAGCTGTACTTCAGCTAAACTTTGTCTTCTATAATAAGGGTGACTTTGGTGTTAGAATAATTGTATTACAGCCAGTGTCACAGCTGTACTTGGGAGACTTTGGAGTTAAAGTTTGTCCAATCATCAAATGTGTTTTAAATGCATAGTGTGTCTGTGTGAAAGTAGGACTATGTATTTTACTGCAAGATTTGTGTGTGTGTGTGTGTGTGTGTGTGTGTGTGTATGTGTGTGTGTGTGTGTGTGTGTGTGTGTGTGTGTGTGTGTGTGTGTGTGTGTGTGTGTGTGTGTGTGTGTGTGTGTGTTTGTGTTAACGTGTTTCAGCTTGTTTCTGTTTGTCTGTCCGTGATTCACACTAACCCCAGAACATTCAACTTAGATTTAAAGGAGAGCAATTTTCACTTCTTGCATTTCATTGTATCAGACAAAATCTTATTATGTATCTGGCGCATGTGGAGATGTTTATGTGGAGAAATAAAGGGATTTTAAAGCATAGATTATAGAGAGCACTTTAGTAAAATAATTAACGCAATAAGGACTCTGCATGTTTTGCTTTATAAGTTTCAACAGAATTTATGTTAGGATACTTGAGGTGCATTGAGAATATTGCTAGCACATGTGAGAATAAATGTTTATATTCAGAAGTTTGGTTACTTCAGTACTTAATGTTACTTTAGAATTAAAAGCGCATAAAGGAGTAGTAAAAAATGAAGTTTAATTTGCCTGCCACCAAGTGGCCAAAAGCTGTTAATTCAATTTTATCTTCAATGAAAATAATGTTGGTAAGAAGAAACTTACAGTGTTCCTTATCCATTAGAGTATGTTCATTATTTATAAAAATGCATAGATGTATATATAAGTGCAGTGTAATGTAATGTGGATTAGACACACTAAACTGGACATAGGTGTGAGTGGTTTTGTGAATGTGTGATGCAGAAAAAGTACTGCTTGCAGGGCTAGACACCCAGCAGTGTAAAACTTGGGTCTAGATGATTGTCACTGTTGAACTGACATCCCGACCCCATGTACAGAAATGGGAAAAAGCGGTTGTGGATGGATGGATGGATGGATATAAGTGCAATGTAACAATGTTTTTGAAGTACAGTTTTATATGTGTTCAAAGAGATAAGGTGTTCTTATCATATAATAGAGCGAGTTTTTCATCACTGAAGATTTAATGTAATAAAGCAGTTCTGGCAATAGTCCACTATATTTTTTCCCCATGAGCATAACAATTATGAAACAGTCTGCAATAAAACTAAATGGTGACAGTGCAAAATCAACAAATTATTAAACCAAAATGATAGAACATACAAAATTATTAAACTTTACCCAGACCGATCCCACAAAGTTAAGGTCAACAATAATAAGGCCTTCTACAACCACATCTAAAAACTGAACAGGAAGAAATAATGATATAAAGCATGACAACAAAACAAAGCATCATTATAGAGCTAACAGATACATTAACATACTAGTAATTAGATTTGGAGCAAGTTGTAGAACAAAAAAGAGGATCCTCATCCACTTTTCTTCCCTGTAACATGATCCACTCCAAAATGATGTTCAAAATGATCACTTCTGCCCTTTGCAGGGTATGCTTAATCAAGTAAATTTCTTTGAGAATGTGACTGCAGCCCTGTATGAAAGTTCAGCTATCTCTGTAGCTTACCTAAGTTTGACTAAAGTGTATGATATTATATTCCATTACAGAATTAAATATAAACTCAGTGATCTAAATTTAAATGAAACTGCATTCTTTTGAGATCAAAATTGCTAAAGTATGTAGCAGTATACCCCATGACAGAATTGTACATAAACTCAGATATCTACATTTAATTGAAGCAGTTTTAATTAGTATTCATAAATGGTTATCTGGTTTTACATAGTCTAAGATGGAAGGACAGTTATCCTCACCATCCATACATTTGTGAAGCCTCTCAAAGCTCTTTACTGGAGCTACTCCAGTTTGGCATCTGTTTTTTTTTCACATCAAAATGGCTGCAGACTTGGGAGTGTTATCCTTATTCCCAGTAACAGCACCTCCCAAGAAGAGGACAATTAACATTGCACATGAATGGTACACGAGGAATGGCCATAACTTCAGTTTCAAAAAAACTGAAGCATTTTGCCATTTTTAAACCTCCCCCACCAGTTTTAGATATTACTCTTGGCCAAACAAAAGAACAAATAATTTGTGTAGACAATTTCCTCTTAAATAACACCATATAATCACTACCATTCAAAAAGCAACAGAATTCCATGCTTGGTCCCCTGTGGGATCTAGAAATTGCTAGAAAAGTATCTGTCCCACTGTATGCAGCTATTATCATACCAAATATGGAATTCTGCAGCCTATTCAAGGCATGTCTTTTAGGCAAAGACTGAAATAACTTTCTCACTTCTCTGTGTTCTGTCACACTCTTAGGGAAGACGTGCCTGACATATAGACTAATGACTACTGCTTTAAACCATTTGCTTGGAATACCTCTTTGGGACCTAAATACAAGAGCCACTTAGCCTCAGTAAAAATTACCATCAACCATACCATAAAAAATGACAAGTTCATACTTTAAAGACTCCAATGCCTATGGAATAATCCCCTCACCAAATTAAACTCAATCAATAAATCCATATCATCTAGAAAGAGCTGGATGACTGCATGGCCTCCTTTATGCTCCACTATAGAATCTTGGACATCAAACTCTTCAATGAATGGTAGGTTCTGAGTACTTTTTTGATCATATTTATGAATCCATAAGTCAATGTATGTTACTGCCATTTAAAATCACTCAGTATTTATAGACTTGAATGTTTATCCTCATAGATTTTACTCATATGCCTGTATTCTCATTACCAGGTAACATGCTGGTAACTTAATTCTTTATTCCCCCATGGTGGGGGTCCAGTGTAGCCACAAATAAAGCCGTAAATGTAGCAACATGATTGGCTAGCAAGATGGTGAAACTGTATTGCTAGCACTCTGTATTAGAGGCATAAATATAAATGTTAGGTGAAATATCTGAAAAAAAAAGAAGGCAATAATAACCAGCTTCAATTGATCCTACTAAAAAAAAGAAAATCTACAAAGTAAAACATGAAAAACATCAGCTTGCAATTCAGGAACATGCATAGCATAACCACATAGTGCCTCCCAAAGGTACAACTCATAGCATTATATGGCCCAAGGTTCATCATCAATTAATGACCCAAATACTTGCAGCTCAGCTTGCTGCTAATTAGTAAACCCACTCATGTTAGGAACAGGACCAGTGGTGAAGGACAATTTGCAGTTGTGCTAGGAGTATAATGAGGACATTTGTTGAGCAGTAAGAATGTGCACACCTTAGCATATGCATATATACTAATATGCAAGAAGGCAGGGAAATAAGCATGCTATGGTAAAGGAAATACTGCAATGATCAAAGATTATAAACATGTATAAAACTGTAGGAAAAAGGTCAACAAGCAGAGAATACACAAGGATAACAAGAAAGATAATGATAGGAGAAGGAAGAGTTAAAGAGGCCTCAACTGATTTATTTTTTTTTGAAGAAGGGAAGCATGGAGGAGTAGGTGAGGATATGATAGTTGGTTGATAGTCATAAAAAGGGGTAAACACACAAACGTAACATAGACAAAGACTGATGATAGGGGGTGGCTGTCATACTGAGGATGGAGGAAGACAATAGACTGAGGACTCACAAGCAATGGGAGGACCCTGGTGGTAGTGAGAACTGGACAACTGTGGGACAGACAAAGAAATAAATGAGGACGTAAGAACAGAAGGCAAAGTAGCTCCAATTGCTGAAAAGGTCAAAGGCAGCACATTACAGTGTTTTGTGCACATGTGCAGAAAAGCAGAAAACAGTCTGTTGAAGATTTGGGACAGACAAAAATAAATCAAGAAGAAAGAAGGGCATCCAGAAAAGAAGTGGGTAGATTATGTGATAGAAGACCTGAGACAGTCAGGCATGAGTGTCAAAGAAGGTAGGAGAGTGGCATTGAATAGACAGAGAGAGATGGTGATAGCTGACATGACACCCTAACTCCATGTAGAAAATGGGAAAAAAGGGGGTTGATGACGATGATGATCTACGATGGATATACTGTTGCTTGGAATTGAGGATGGTTCAGATGCCAACAATAGCAGCAACTGAAATTTGGCAGGGGTAGGGGGGGTGCCATATCACTGATGGCTACAGGACATAGTCAGTGGACATAGTTTCTGTGCTTATGGAAGCCACTCCAGAGCTAGACAAGGGCTGAATAGTGCCTGTGACACTCCCATTAGATGATGGTCCCATGAGCAGAGGCATACATGGAATGCACAATCATCTTCTGTTGTTGCCGTGGACCTGCCTGTAGATGCTTATCACAATGCTGCAATAACTGCCTAGACTGTGTCCCAGCAGATCCAGACATATATGTTTACAGAGCTTACATGCTGATGTACACATAGCAAAGGTAATTGCACCTCCTTCCTTGCCCAGTGTATACTAGGCCTTCCCCCTACATCGGACACAACCATAACCAAATTAATGTCTATCATATCACCACACACACAATTTTTTGTGAATAACACTTGACATCATGTCTTTTCCCACTGTATAATGAAGATAATAACAGTGCCCGCCATTTATGTTTTATTTGGATACCCTATGACTGATATACACTGTGGCCAGTGAGTACATGGATGAGCACAGCTTGTGTACAGGTTTGCATGCATCATTTTTAATGCCATTTTAATGTATAATGTTTTATTCTGGCCAACGTTTATTAACTAACCATTGCCCCTTAGTTATTGCCAAGGAGCACTGCTCCCACCTTCATCTGGCATAGCCTCCCCCTGCTACTGGCTCCTTTGCAGGGTCCTCATGGGGCTCCTCCTCCACTTACTTTTGTCCTGGAACATCTGCCACCCAAATAGGTACTCCTTGTTGCAACTGTTTTCTCAAAGTTATGTTGTGTGACATAGCATAGTCTGAAAAATATTCTAGTACATGTGCCAGGGTCATAGTGTATAGCAGCACCAAGTATATCCAGACAGTGAAAGCAGGCCATTAGCAGGCAAACTTGCTGAATAATTACCTGGTTTTGTGAAAAGGGCAATATTAAAAAAACAGATCACAAGCAGTGTTGTGTGAATGGAGATGTATTACAGTACTTCTGAATATGCTGTACACTTATGTAAAAGTTGAGGATGCAAAACATGAGGTACTGTAGTTTTCAGCTGACACCAATTTTACCATTTTCTATAACATTAAATAAACTAAGTTTTAGTTTATTTAGATAAAAAGCTTTTGGGGGCACAGCCTCCAACATGGAAGATGTAATGGGACTTCATCTCCTGCAAAAAACAAGCTTCCAATTCACGTGAAACGGAGCCCCTCCCTGACTCTCTTCAAATGCAACCTAGATCAATGGGTGAGTGACTGCAAATTCACTCCTGCAGTGGCACCCATCTCCCTTCTGGTTACAGAAGTCAGTATTAACTGTCATAGACCCTTACCTCTGTGAACGTCACTAACCTAGCCACCGACAACTGGGCAACTCAAGATAAATATTGCTAGGTTTGTAAGGGCTCTAGGGCCTTTAGTTTAGTAACCTACTGTGAACTTGTGAACCTGTTATTTTACTACAAAACAATACACAACATGGCACATATGTATATCACAATAATACAATGATTTGAGGAAGATGGACCCTCAACATAATAGAAATTGGGTATACTATCCTCAGAAATTCAACTTGCCAAACTCCTACTTTACAAAATAATCACAGTGCTATTTTGCAAAAGTTTAGAAATCCAAAAGGTATGATTATTAGGCTAAGACCCATAACCTTATGATTTTCAGAGCCAACAGCAAAGTTGCAATATCCTCATTTTCAACACTACCAAGTAATCAAATCCATCTCCACATATGATCTACAGTCCTTCTATATCCCATACCTCGTGCTGCATAAATACACACAGCCTTTACATTACTCTGGGATTCATTTGTCTATGTTGTCCTGCAATCAGACTTGCTAGTTCCCCTTTCATGGGAATATCTGATCATCAAACCAATGAAATAAATAAAGAATAATGAAGAGTCAAAGCAGGTAAAGGAAATGTATATACAAGGAGGTGAGACAATGGATACACTGCAGAGGCGAAGCTCTGTTATCTGCAGCCCCAAACTGAATGTCCTGTAACTTTAATGTCCACTATGCTAGTACTACACCACCACCTCTCCCTTTAAGAGGCACTTTAAATAGCCAGTTCTGGAACAAAGATTCTAGCTGTACATATATGGCATTACAGTGTGGTGAGAAAAATCATCGATTAAGTAAAGTAGAAAAGATCATGAATTGCAAACAGAACAAGTATAATGGGTGAATGTTTATTTTCACTCATCTAATCATTTTCTGATTAACTACTTAATCAAGTTCAAAGTCACAGGAGACTCTTAGCCTACCTG
>NC_056737.1:1723560569-1723593069 GCF_019279795.1 Protopterus annectens | reverse complement strand
GTATAATATGTTATTGTTTAATTTGATTTAACTAGCTAGTCGCATTGATTCCATAAGCTGGAGGAGTAAGTGTTGCTGGTTTTGAGGAGATGAAATTTACCCACACCTCCACCTCCATTTTGGAAAACATTGCACAGGTGTGTGTGTGTGTGTGTGTGTGTGTGTGTGTGTGTGTGTGTGTGTGTGTCTGTATATATATATATATATATATATATGTGTGTGTGTGTGTTATATGTGTGTGTGTGTGTGTGTGTGTGTGTGTGTGTGTGTGTGTGTGTGTGTGTGCGTAAAGAAAATTTGGTCAAGTTTTGATTACTGCTGACAAGACTGCAGTGGAAAGCACTGTGCTCAGTAAAAGGTGGGTAAACTACTGTAGTGTCAAGCTAATTTGGGTATTGCTGGGCAATAACCCAGTATTACACCATACATTTACTGAGCACCCTTAAGACTAATTGTTGCTGTAAAATAACTGATTATATTGGTAGGATTCAGACCTCATATTGTTGGATTATTTTTGCGTATTTTTGATAGCAGCACTACAACAGTTAAAACCCATAGTCCTGTCACATTGGCTACAAATAAATATCTCCAATTAAAATTCCACTACTTCAATTATTATATCTAGCTGCATTTCTGATGTTCTGTTTGTTATTTTTTTAACAATTTAATGTTGATTTCACCACTATTTTCAGAAGTATGCTTAATAACTTAAAAAAAATCTGTACAATTTTCTTCCTAGATCCTCCAAGAAATGTAAAGATTGTTGTGCACCCATCTCAGCAGGTAATGGAAGAAAGCAGAGTAACATTAACATGCGCTATAGATGGAAGTAACCCAGATGTGATAGGCTACTCTTGGCTTAAGGACAACCAGCCATATAAGAACACAGAAATACTGCATTTCAGGAATGTAAGAAGAAGTGATGCTGGAATCTATTGCTGTATAGGTCATACTGTTCTTGGAAGCAAAGAATCACAGATCATTTATTTAGACGTTTTAAGTAAGTATACCTGATGTTGTTCTTTGATAGTTAGCAATAAAGTGAGCTAATGTGTATCTCACATAACTTACTTAATATTGCCATAGCAGACTGGCCTTAAAAGATCTTTAGTATCAGAAGTGCAGAGAGCAAATAATTACTAAGTAATGAGTTTACTTGATGATCTATTATTTTATTTATTTATTCCAAGTGCATATATAGTTTGTTTGTTTGTTTGTTTTATTTATTTATTGATTTGCTTACATTTGTTGAGTAGGTTAGCCTGTTTAGGCATGACTTTTTTTTCACTAGCAGCCTGTAAAGAAAAGCTCCTTGAGAGTAATATCAATCAGATGCAACAAATGCTTGTATTTCATTATCTAAGGTATAACAGTAGTTATTGATATACATTTACATATATTATGACTTGTGGTAAATGAATATATGAAAGCCATAAGCACCATCATGCAATAGAATAAAAGTATTATTATATAGTAGCTGTGACACTCTGAAAAATATTTGGAACAACTTGATTACTGTTAGGTTAAAATTTGTTTATGAGAAAAAAATAAAATTAAAATATGAAGACTGATAGTGTTGAAGTTTAATAAGGTACAAAACTAATTAATATTAGCATGGCTACAGCAAGAATTAGAATGCTAAAATGGATGTCTAGTAATGACACTAACACATCCATATGAGATTGGTATACTTAATTGGGGCTGTACTATATGAAATGGTGTTACTTTCAGCTCTTAGTGTTACAGATAGATGATTCCAAGATTTGTTAATAACTCATATCTATTATTAGTGGCTAAAGGCTAGGTGGCAAATTTGTTTGATGCCGTAAGAGAGTGAAATGGATTTTTATAACTGCAAAAGGGGTTGGTGAGGTGAACATTTACAGGGTAATGTTGTATTTCATGGCCACCTTTTAGTGCTGAGAAGGCTAACCTATTTTTAGTATGGCTCAATTATTGTTTTGGAGCAATACCCAGTGGAAGATTCAGGGGAAAGTGATTAGAGTCAAACAAGGAGACCCAAGGGTAGGCCTGAATCATTCTGACACTAAGTTATTATTTGAGTTTGATAAAACTGGTGATAGCCAGTATGAAAGGACTGATGCCAGGAAAGCTTTAGCTGTGGGTATTCTGGTTTGAAGGATGAACTTTGTCTATCATAACAAAAGCAGTCTAAAGCAGGACATACCTATTTAGATGTTACATCTTTCTCAGCTCAGAGTGCTCAGATCTCTTAAAAAATAATTGCTTTCTTTACTGAAAGAATAGTAAACCTTTTTTACAACAATGATTTCTCTTCTGCAGTATCAGTTCATTTACTTCCTGCAAGATATTACAGCTACAGGAACTGTATAGACTTATAATTGCTGATATAAATACTTTACTGTATATACCTGTCTTGAAATTATGCTTGTTTTTTTCATCAGAAATGCATTTGTTTCTGAAATGAACTGCATGAAATTCACTTGCTAATATACAAGTACTGTGATGGAGCTTTATTCCCCAGGCCTCTGCTGAAATTGGGCTCTGCCAGTTGGTCTTTCTCACTCAGCATAGACAAACAAAGCATACAAGACAGTTTCGCAAACACCAAAATAAAATGTAAACACAAAGGCACTTAGCTGAATATTGAGCCTCCGTGCCTCAAACAAATGACATTTAAAACCCTGTGCCTGTATTCCATTGTAGTGCTGATTGTTATACCAAGTGGAAGCGAAACGCAGCGTGTTAGCACGCCACCGCACTATGCTAAGCCTAGCCCAATGGTTAGGGTTACCACCCGTCTCACTCTGTGAGGGACAGTCCCTCTCTGTTCAGTTGTGTCCTTACCAGAAATATTAAAATGTTAAATGTCCTGCGATAGTAGGACATAATTATGTCCCATATTTTATGTAATAGTTCCATAACATACGTATGTCTGTATGTAGAATACCTAAATGTTACAAGAAACAGAATAAGCAAGTAAACTGCTACAACAATAAGCCTGCATTCAGGTATAAAACTAAAGTACTATCCTTTGTACTGGCCGTGGGTATGTGTTGGCCTGTAAAATCTGATTTGTGTCCTGAAAGTGTCCCACTTCGGTCATTTGAAAAGGTGGCAACCCTACCAATGGTCAGAGCATTCGCCCAATATCTGCCCATTCGCAGTCCAAGTCGTCCTTGTCTGGACAGCCCAAAGATGAATGGGTATTACCCAGGTCAACCTACCATGTCATGAAAGATAAGTATTTGCGTGTACCTATGTGTGTGACGTATAGCATGTGGAAGATCAAAAATGCTACAGTAGTCCCCACAACCATATTTGTACCAGACATATGTAGTGTATGCCATGTGTTCGGTCGTCTGTGCCATTGGCTGTGAACCAGAGAAGGGATGGATGTTTAGTGTGAAATATGGGGGTGGGGGGTGATGGGTAATGTAATAATTCGCCAAGTGTAAACTGGGTAGGATGCACAATAGGTGAACTGGAGGTGTACGAGGGAGCAGTGGGTGAATCAGAAAGAAAACCAAAGAGCAAAAATTTACATCCACAGTACAACCTCACAGGCCATACTGTAGAACACAATCCCACAAATGTATGAACATTAAAAAGTGTGATACACATGTACAGAAACGTTAGTGGCTTACACCCACATAATGGTCTGGCCTGAACTCAGCCATCCAACCCCAACACACCTGGATACATAATTGAATAACCATCATCCCCTCCACAGCACACCACCCCCCCTCCTGAACATCCACCAACACCACCCATACTCGGGCTGCTAGCTTGGTGCAGCCATATCTGCCCATACTGACCCGTACTCATATTTACTAGGCAGCCTCACTCTAGGCAGTCTCAGGATTGCAAACTATTTATCCCTTGCATGTATAACCCGACCTCATTTTTGAAAATCCAAAAGAATCGAGGTCTTTGGTCTGCAAAATTTTTGGTTATCCCTCATGGGATAAGTATCTGTTCCAAAGAATAGACTTGGTGGCACGACATGATGTCCAGTTCTGTAAACATCTAGACACATGTTGTATGAGCAGCAGTTGTCCACAACCCTGCTCAGCCTCCAGCCAGTCCTGCAGAGCCTACGACCCGGGAGTAAACACCTGACGGTGATGCACATCTCCCCACAGGAATATATATCTTACACATGTTCACATGAAGTATCCCCATAGCCATCTTCCAAATAGTACATATCCACGAATTGTATACCCTGTCCAGGTTCCTCGCTTAATGATGCACACAACCGCTGTATACAAATGATACAGGTACCTCCCGTATGCGGTCATTCATATCCATGGCCATGTATAACTCCAGATATGTAGTCATATCTATAAACGTACATAGGTATATTCGCATAGCTACACATCACACATACATGCATATAGGTAGTTGTCACGTATGTGTCCAATCCATAAACATGTATACTTGCAAATGTATACATATGCGTCACAGAAACATATGCATAGTAACATGTACACCATCTGACTATACATTTGTCGCCGGTACTGCAGAATGGCAGTAGTAGAGTCATATACCCCATTTACCATTCATAGAGGATGTATCACGGATGGTTTAGTGTTAGAATCAGCAACTATGGTGTTCCTGTTCCCGGGTCCAAGCCATGCAAGGGCTAATTTTATATGAAGGTCACAGCAATGGCAGTCGGATATAGAGTGATTAAGGTGCTGTAAAGCAGACGTAAGTAGGGTTGCCACCTGTCCGACTTTGCGAGGGATGGTCCCTCTTTGGGCAGTTGTGTCCTGACCAAAGATATTACAAATGGCAAATGTCCTGGGAATGTAGGACATAATTATGTCCTATATTTCATGTAATAGGTGCATAAAATAGTTATTTCTGTATGTAAAATACCTACATGTTACAAGAAACAGAATAAGCAACTAAACTGCTACAAGAATAAGCTCTCATTTAGGCAAATATGTAATGTTCTATCCTTTGTACTGACTGTGGGTATGTGTCGGCCTGTAAAGTCTGATGTGTGTCCTGAATATGTCCCACTGTGGCCATTTGAAAAGGTGGCAACCCTAGACGTAAGCGGGTATGCAAGTGTGTATGAGCGACGGTATGTGGTGATCATTCAACAGTATGGAAAATGTAAACAGGCATGTAGGTGTATATGCATGTATATGCACAGACAGGTATAATGTATAACTAGTTTTATATATATACATATATATATATATAAAAAGAATGAACATGGTCACAATATAGCAGTCATAAAAAATATGAAGGGGAAAAAAAGCAATAGAACCCCCCCCCCGTAATATTTAGTGCTGTCTGTCTTATCAAGTTGGCTAGAAAGGAGCACACCTCTGCATCCCTAACCACAGGTAGGATGCTAAACGTGGAACAAGCTATGTCCACGTGCTACATCTGACCTTCAAACAGGTACAAGGCAGTCCCAGTCAACATTCAGAGGAGCCAAAAATCAGAAGACTAATTGAACACCCTGTCCGTGATATGAACGTATGTCCCAGGACTATAAGCTTGGGACATCTGAATATACTTGGAGTGAGCTAACATACGAGACGTGTATAAAGCAGTAGGGAATGGCTCATGTGTAGTAGTGCAGTTTTCCCAGCAGGAAAATGTATGCCTGCATTGTTAGTGAAGTATTGATGCGTGTGTTCGGGTAACTATGAACCATGGGTATACATGTAAATGAAGCAAAACACCAATAGTGTAGTGGTTAGAGCATCCGACTATCGAGCAGACATTGCTGGTTCAACTGCAGCACACACCCATTTACGACGCGTAATCCGTATATGAGCATATCTTGCTAATTTTATGCTGTATAACGATATACAGGCAATTAAATGTGAACTGGGGTGACGTATCACAGTAAGAATGTAGATGGATTATGCATGACGTGAATCGGCGGTGAAATGGAAAACCACAGCTGAGAAGTGTTGTACACATCCTTTGTCCAACGGCCCTTCTTCCGCCAAGCAACACAATATACCGTGTCAGCCAGGCCCGATGCCAGGACCTACACATAACAATCAATGTGATTTACCAGTAAGCCACAGCAGTTATACCTAACATTGATGTTATCACAAATATAGCAGACAGCACAGTCATCCAGCAGTATGATCAAAGTAATTAAATCATATAGATGTGTATGCATGCGTACTTACACACACACACACACACACACACACACACACACACACATATATATATATATATATATATATATATATATATATATATATATATATATATAGGGTAACCACCTGTCCCACTTTGCGAGGGACAGTCCCTCTTTGGCCAGTTCTGTCCTGTACACTTAGTGTCAATTGGCAGATTTCTTAAGATTTAATGACAAAAATATGTCCTATTTTTATGTCATAGTAGCATAAACCAGTTATTCTGCATCTGAAACACCTAAATGTCATAAGAAACTGAATATGCAACTAGAATGCTACAAGAATAAGCTGTGAACATGGGAACAAGAAAGCAATCATAATGAATGTGAAGGAATATAGCTGGCCAGAGGTGGACAAACTCCCTGCATCTCTAACCACAGGTAGGATGCTAACAGTGGGAGTAACCTTGTCCACGTGCTAAATATGACTTTCAAATGGGTACAGGGCTGTTCCAGTCCCCAGTCGGACAAGCCTAAACCCGTATGACCACATGAACACCTTGACAATAAAACACGTGTATGTGTCAGGACTATAGGCTTTGGAGGTCTGAATATCCTCGGAGTGAGTCAACATGCGGCACAGGTCCAGAGCAGTAGGGAATAGGGAATGGTGCATGTGTAATAGTGCAGTTTTCCCAGCAGGAAAATGGATGCCTGCTGTGTAAGTGAAGTGTTGAGGTGTGTGTTCGGGTAACTATGAACCATGGTTATACATATAAATGAAGCAGAACACCATTAATGCAGTGGTTAGAGCATCCGCCTTACGTAAAGGCATTCCCGGTTCAAGTTCGACTATAGCACATATCATTTTCCTTGTGGAATGAATGTTGCTGTGCTGTAAAGCCAACATTTAAACATGTAAAAGTGAACGTGTGTATCGCATGGGGCTATTACCAGATCCCTTCAATCAAAGTGGTACTGTCATAATGAATAAGGCACAAGTAAGCACAAATAAGCGGCAGTAAACATATGTAACGCACAGTAAGCATAGGCGAGTGCACCTGCGCGGGTGTAAGCAGCTCCCAGCATAGGAAATGTATGTTTGTATGTACAGATGCAATTTATATACACACACACACACATATATATATATATATATATATATATATATATATATATATATATATATAAGACATGAAATATATATATATATATATATATATATATATATATATATATGAAGAATGAACGCCGTAACAATAAAGCATACACAAGGGATGTGAAGGGAATCGAGAGCAATTAAGGTATTATATAGTGCTGTCAGCATATGTCATATAAAGCTGCCTAGGAGTGAGCAGAGCACCGCTACTGACACCACAGGCAGGGTTCTACCAGTGGGAATAACATCATTGAACTGCTACATCTACTTTACACACAGACAGAATGTAGTCCATGCTGGGATCACCTAAAATTGTAAAGCGCAAATGGCCGTAATCCATAACATAACACCAGGAAAGGCACGTATGTGCAAATATACATGACGGGAGACCCTGTGAATATACGAGGTGGGACAAAATGTGTGTTGGGCCCCAAATGCTCTGAAGAGGGCAATGTGTAAAGGTGTGTCATGGCTGCGATAACAAGTGGATAATGGCTGTTACGCATGTAAATTCAACACGGGTGGGGTGGAGGAACTATGGATATGCGATTATGGATTCAGGCGTGCCAGGGTTGGATGGCCTGGTTCGAATGGACCGCCCTATGGAGGTCAGCTAGTACATAATAGGTATATATGCATACACACATGCAGACAACAATATGCTGAAGTACATTCTCTGTAGCACATGCATTCCATTTGTTGACATAAATAATAGGAATGCGCACAGACAAACATCGACAGTAGATGGAATAATAGGCTGTGCGCATATGAGGGATGGGTCAAATCACACTGTATCACATTCCAATTACCATCGGTAATCCGTACATGAACATATTGTGACATCTGTCCACTGTATAACGTGCTAAATACCGATTACAAGATAACCGGAGTGAAGTGTCGGTGTCATAATGACTAAGGCACTAGTACACGGGTGAAGCATATATAAACAACATTACCAACGTGTAAGTGCATATGAGTGGGAAATGTATTGGTCAACGGACACACAGATGTATATATATTCATATATATATATATATATATATATATATATATATATATATATATATATAGATATATATAGATATATATATATATGTATATATATATATATATATATATATATATATATATATATATATATATATATATATATATAATATATATATATATATATATATATATATATATATATATATATATATATATATATATATATATATATATATATATATATATATATATATATATATATATATATATATATATATATATATATATATATATATATATATATATATATATATATATATATATATATATATACATACACAGCAGGATATGAATATACATGTATGTATACATATGCAGATATATCTGTATATATCAATGTGCATAGATATATATATATATATATATATGTTACAGTAAATATACACATGTATATACCTAGGTTACGTTACAGCAGTTATGGGAAACCCTCAGATATGCTCAGAGTTAGTTCACAACAACAAAAAATACACTGAACCCACAGATATTGCCAACATTCTGGCTGACAGGTTCAGTGCAAATTTCTCCCATCCCTCACCCCCAAAAGAAGAAATACTTATCCCAGCTGAATGTAATCTCCCTGTCATCTCAGATATCCAAGTGAGAACCGCCCTCAACAAAGCTAAAAACACAGCATCAATGGGACCTGACGGTATCCCGGGTTGCGCGCTACGTGAACTCCAAGAGGAGCTAAACCCGCACATAAGAATACTATTTAACCTTAGCCTTACTACATTTTATGTACCTGAACACTGGCGTACAGCAACAGTGGTCCCACTCCACAAAGAGGGTACCTCTACAGACCCAGGGAACTACCGCCCCAAAAGCTTAACCAGCCTGGTCTGCAAAGCTATGGAAAGAATCATTATGGAACTCATAAACAGAGACATAGGGGACCTACAGACACTTGACCCCACCCAGTTCGGCTTTGTAAAGGGCAGATCCTGCTTTTTGAACCTGGTTGACTTTTTCGAAACAGTCACTAGAGCCATTGATGAGGGCAAAGCAGTCCATACAGCCTACCTGGACTTGGCTAAGGCCTTCAACACAATACCCCACTCAGGCATCATAGATAAGCTCAACAGCCTAAACGTAAACCCTTATGTCACTAGATGGGTTGCAAACTGGCTAAAGGACAGAACCCATAAAGTTAAAATCGCTGGAGCAATGTCAGACTCAAAGCCAGTCACAAGTGGTGCCCCACAGGGACCTGTCCTGGGACCCCTCTTGTTCAGCATTTATTTCTCAGATGTTAAAGCAAACATGGGAGGGTTGTGGCTGACAAAGTTCGCAGATGACTGCAAACTAGGCGCCATAGTTGATACACCAGCGGACACATACATCCTACAAAAAGGCCTCACAGAAACGGACAACTGGTGCCGGAGTCACGGCCTTAAACTAAATGCCAAAAAATGTATAGTCATCCCCTTTGGGAAAAACAAAGTACCCACAAATTATCACATAGACAGCAACCCACTGAGTACAGAAAAAGTAATCAGAGACCTAGGGACCCAAGTCGACAGTGACCTCTCATTTGACACCCACGTTGCCAAAGTGGTTAGAAAAATATTCTACCTTGCACACCTCATCATGAAGGGATTCACATCCAGATCCAAGGATGTCATTGTACCCTATACTCCTCCCTCATCAGACCCATGATTGAGTACAATGCCCCATTTGGTATGTACCTCACCCGGCATTTGCAACAGCTGGAGAGACCACAAAGTACCTCACCAAGAGGATCAAGGGTCTCCAACATATGTCTTATTCTGCCAGACTAAAGAAACTTCAGCTCTATTCAGTAGCATACCGCCTGCTCAGAGGTGATTTCTGCCTGATGTACAAGGCCATGTCCAATCAGGATCTGATGGACATGCTCCACCTCAAAAAATCCAAATCCATCAGGACCACGAGAGCTAAAGACTTAAACCTCGGCACAAGTATGAATAGGACATGCTGGAGGGATAGATTCATAACCCAGAGGCTTCCCATGCTTTGGAACAAGATCCCAGTTCATGTTAGGCAGAGCCCCTCACTGACTCTCTTCAAGAGAGAGAAATCTTGATGAGTGGATGGGAGATCGTACGTTTACCCCAGGGGTCACATCTGTGTCACTGCTAGACAGGGGCACAGTACACTAATTCTATTATATAAGGGGACCTTCATTGTGTCACTACTAGACAGAGGCACAGTATTCTAAATTTATTCTGTGCATTTTTGTACCATTTCATGGGGTGGCAAAAGCCACATCACTATGGCTAGGCTTACAAATGCCCCAGGGCAGATAGCCTAGTACTAAACTATGAAGCTATGAAACTATATGTTCAGACCGGGCATATGTTGGTGGGAGGTCCAATAAACAAACGTCTACCTCCCACACACCCCCCCCCAGCTAGGCCGGTGAGACATACAGACATGCAGTAAAGGTAAATACACCACTGCTTCCCAGACCACAGGCAGGAAACTAACAGTGGGAGAGATCTACAAGGTCTACACTTTAAACATGGACAGCGGTGTCCCTTGTGTGACACCAAAAATTCTGCTCTTGTAGGCAAGCCCAGTAATGATTGATGCGACCAGGATGTAGCTGTACACGGAACAGTAGGTTGTGCAAGCCTGATAGCACATGGGTTGACACAACGTACGACATGTCTCCCAACACGGGGAGAGTGGGCAGTGTGTAGGGGTGTGTTCATACCCCACCTGCGCTCACAGTATGAATGAGTACTGTAGAGGAGTGTCAGATAGGGGAACCATGGGTATGCGATTATGGGCCTAAGTATGCAGGTGTTGGCTGGCAGAGACATATTAGGACTGCCCCGTGGACGTAATTAACATTCCGATGTGGGTATAGCAGACGCCCATACTTCCCAAACCTTAAGAGCACATCTACTGGATAGTCCATAAACCATTGGGGGAACACATAGGGACCATATCGTTGAACTGTCCCCGATTACCAGGGATATCCGTGATTACGAATCAGAATCTAACACAGTCCCAACTAAACCCTTCTAGAACTAGTGATATTAAGTGGACAAGTGGCGGAATACACGTAATGAATAATGACAACATGTAAGAGTCATAAACAGCATGTACCTCAGATAAATGTGTATGAATACATATGCTCTGGGACTGTCAATATGTCAGGTTAATAGCAAAAAACATCTAAATGTGTCCCTGAAGGTGTTATGCAGTGTCCCTGATTCAGTGTTCATTCTTCCCCATTCGTATGTGAGGTCTGCTAGTGACAGAAAGCACATATTCCGCCGACTACCTTAGGCAAATGATAGCATAATAGGTTGGGGTTAACACCTGTCCACCTTTGCGAGAGACACTCCCCTTTGGGCAGCTGTGTCCTGCAAAATAAATGTAATTATGGCAAATGGCCTGTGATTTAGGGCAAAGATTCCATATATTGTCTGTAGTAGTTGCATAAAATGATTATGCTGTATCTGAAACACCTAAATGTTATAAGAAACAGTATAAGCAACTATAATGCTACAAGAATAACCTTTTTAGGCAAAACAGTGAAGTAATCTCCTTTCTACTGGCTGTGGATATGTATTGCCCTACAAAATCTGACATCTCTACATACAGGTCCGATATGGTTGCCACCTTTCAAAATGGCCAAAGTGGGACCTGCTCTGTAGAAATGTCAGACTTACCAGGACAGAACATACCTATAGCCATGCATAGTACAGAACTATACTTATTTGCACAAATAAAAGCTTAGTCTAGTAACATTTGAATTGCTTATGCTACTTCACATAACATATAGAAGTGTCATATATACAATAACTGCTACATGTAACAATTAGAGAAATGAAGAATATAATATTGTCCTGTAATCAGGACATTTGCTATGTCTTGATTATTTTTGCAGGACACATCTGCCTAAGGAGGGACTGTCCCATGCAAAGAGGGACAGGTGTTAATCCTAAAGTCCCACCTCTGCCAATTTAAAAGGTGGCAAACCTACAATAGGTATGCGGTAGCATGACTCAGCAGACGGATGTGGCTCACAAAACACAATCACTTGTCTGTATTGAAGAGTATTGGTTCCCATGTATCAGCCAGATGGGAGCAGTTTGTATGAGGAACACACATATAATAAGATTAACTCACTGGACAGGCCGCTGATTCCGTACAGTCGAATGCCATGCCGTCGCCTAATGGGCAGCCATTTCTGATACTGTAGTCATGTAGTCTGATGTAATAGGCATCACAGGGGATCGCTCCCACCCAGGGGTGTGAGTGACAGATGCAAGCACCAATGTCAGTGCATTTGCAAGTGTGGGAGCGAGCGGGTGTAAGCGTGTTTGGCTACCAGTATGCGAGTATTGCACTGGTAAAGAAATGTAGAGGCTAACCGAGTGTAAGAAGCTGTAACAAGAGGTCAGCAGTGCTTAACACCACACAAACCCATGCACAACCCCTCACAACTGCTTCAATGTGCCTTACTCCCTCCGTATCCAATGGACTTGTTCTGCCCTGCAACCAAATAACCGTCCTTTGCAAGGGTTGGTACCAGGACCCTGCGCACACAGCTAATGTGAATTACCAATACGCCATGGCAAATATACATACAACGGACAGTACCACACACATATCATACAGCACAGTCATCCAACAGTATAGCAATGTACCGGCAGATATGCCCAGACCACTGGTGTTTGCAGACCTGGCCTTCATGTGTTTACATGTGTGAGCATGCCCATTATGACCATTTTGCATGTTGTCGACTGACATTGCCATCATACCTTCAAGTGTTTGAGCATGCCCTGTGTGGGCAACAGTATCGCATGTGTAACATGTCCAGGTAGTCTGTACTGTGGTGCTGACCTCTGCATTGTACACTGACAGGTGGCATGCTGTGTCTGCAGGGTATCCATCAGTCATGTGGCATTGACTGTTGCTACATTTCTGCACAGTGGGGGGGGTCATCCGACTGTATCCACATTCCTACACAGGAGCGGGGGGGGGCACACCTGACTGTTGCTATATGTGTACGTTGGAAGGGGGGGCACACCTGACACTTGTACACATTTGCTAGTACTGTACTGGAACGTCAAGAACTCCATTTCAGTGTGTAGACCTAACTATTGTGCTGGCTAGAGGCATACCAGTGTACTACAGATTTTAGGTTTAATTATCAACATATTAGTGTCTGACATCCTAGCCTTCACAACCTACATCCCACTACCTGGCCTGCTGTAGTCTGTCTGTGTGGGTCTGTGGGGGGGGGTTACCCATAGGGCACATTCAGAGGCCATAGTACAGCATTTGTTTATGTTGGTCTACACCTGTCCATCTGGTTGAGACTTGTGTGGGCTGTATGGACACACATGATGCTCAGCCCATTACCCACAGTGGGTTTTGTCACCCTGTGTACTACTGGCCACTATGGTGACTCCAGTATGTGCTACAGATGTAATGGTGCCACTATGAGCATCTACTGTCTGCTGCCTTAATATTCGGCCACCCAATTCCTTTGCATGCTCACATCCATACCATAGCTACAGGTACCAACACATTCTAATGCATCTGCCAATTGGTAGGTTGATTGACTTACCTTGAGGGTGTGCCAGACTTGAGGATGGTACTGGAGGGCTGCCTATGTCAGATGCACATAGTACACTCCCTATACATGGCTGAGCACAGGTGGTGTCATGTTTGGCATCCCTTTTACTGTCTGTGCGACTCAGAGAGGGTGACATTTCCTGGGTCCCTACTGTGTCAATGCATATGCTATGTGTTGCCTCTTTGCCAAGGCAAGGTCATACTGGGCACGCCTCCTTCCACCTACTGGGTCAGGCTCAGGCTCAGCTTGTTCCTCCTCTGAGTCACTCTGTGCCTGTACAGGCCTTGGCATTGGTGGGGGGCTGCGTGGCCCTGCCCTATGTTGTTCCTGCTGCAGCTGTTTTTGCAGGATCATATTGTGTAGCATAGCACATACCATAACAATTTGGGTGCATGTAGCTGGTGAATACCGCAAGGCTCCACCGGATGTGTCCAGACACCAGAACCGTGACCTGAGCATCCCAAACACACACACTATTATATGTCTGGCTTGTGCGTGTGCCTCATTAAGGCGTCATTGTTCAGGTGTGTGTGCATTTTTGATGGGTGTCATCAGCCAGGGCTCCAGTGGGTACCCAGCATCCACCACTAGGTGACCGGAGGAGATGTCCATATTGGCAAAGCTGTAGTACAGCTGGGTCAGATGCAATATGTCTGATTCATCATAGCTTCCAGGGCAGCCAGCACACACATTCATTATAATGCCCTGGGCATCACATACGACCTGGCAGTTGATGGAGGGGATGCCCCTGTGGTTGATGTAGGCCCTACCCTGCTCAGTGGGCAGTGCTTTGATGCATACGTGCATGCAGGCTATAGCACCCACTACCCCAGGGTAGTCTGCCATTTGGTGGAAGAGGCACATATTGCTGGTCAACACCTCACGTGTGTTGAGGAAATGTACGCGCTCACTGGCATGTGCTGACATGGCATCCAGGTGGAATACCTTGGATGCTGATGTCTGTGATATCCCCATGATATCCACAGTTGTTCTTTGGGAGGTACCTGTGGCTAGTATACCTAGGCCTACACATACCTTGGTATCCACTGGGATGGGCTTCCCTCGGCCTGTTCGATGTGTTGGTGTGGCTGTCACAGCTCAACAATCTGCTGTAGGAGGTCTCTGTCCACCCTATAGTGCTTCACTATTCCCAGCTCATGTAGCCCCTGGTAGGTTACCCTAGATCTGTACAGTCTTCTCTGTCTCCTCACTGAGGGTTGTTCGGCAGCATTCACATCCTCACCACCCTCAGCCTCTTGCACATGTTGGTCTGTGTTGCCTGCTGCAGCCCTTCTCATTTTGTAGGCTTGTTTGTTAAAATTTCCCTTCATGTATACACCGGTGGTGTAGAGTGTGGAAAAAACAGAGGGGAAGGTGTTTGCTTAGTTTATAGTAGTGTTCTGTGCTGGGCTGGTCTGCTGCCCCGGTAATCGGCTGATTCTGATACATATCACCTGTCAGCTCAGCTAGTTCACCTTGATTACTCTCCTACTGCTGTTGTCCCTCCCAATTGCACTAGGCAGGTATAGACACACCCCTAGCTTAGCCGTGCTAAGCGAGGAGCAATCAAGAGCCATAGGGCTCCAATCCATGTACAGTATGCCTAACACCCCCCCATGATGTCACCCATATCCGAGTCCTCCACCCGGCTATCTATACACATACACTCTTGGGACCTGCATCACACCCTGGGGATAACTGGGATTCACTATCCTTTACCTCACATGCATAGTATTGCCTTCTAATGCATAGTTACATGACGCATACTGAGCCTCCTCAAAACTAACCACTGATTACTGTCACGCAGACCGGCACACAACTGTTTGAAAGCACCTTACTCACACCGTATGCAATGGCCCTTGTTCTGCCCAGCAACAAAACAACCGGCCTCTGAAAGGGTCAAAACCAGGACCCTGTCAGAGATTCGTATTGCATGTCACCTATGGTCGTCAACCTACCATGTCATGAAAGATAAGTATTTGCATGTACCTATGTGTGTGACGTATAGCATGTGGAAGATCAAAAATGCTACAGTAGTCCCCACAACCATATTTGTACCAGACATATGTAGTGTATGCCATGTGTTCGGTCGCCTGTGCCATTGGCTGTGAACCAGAGAAGGGATGGATGTTTAGTGAAATATGGGGGTGGGGGGTGATGGGTAATGCACACCGCCAAGTGTAAACTGGGTAGGATGCACAATAGGTGAACTGGAGGTGTACGAGGGAGCAGTGGGTGAATCAGAAAGAAAACCAAAGAGCAAAAATTTACATCCACAGTACAACCTCACAGGCCATACTGTAGAACACAATCCCACAAATGTATGAACATTAAAAAAGTGTGATACACATGTACAGAAACGTTAGTGGCTTACACCCACATAATGGTCTGGCCTGAACTCAGCCATCCAACCCCAACACACCTGGATACATAATTGAATAACCATCATCCCCTCCACAGCACACCACCCCCTCCTGAACATCCACCAACACCACCCATACTCAAGGCTGCTAGCTTGGTGCAGCCATTTACATCTGCCCATAATGACCTGCACTCATTTACTAGGCAGCCCCCACCTCTAGGCAGCGTCTCAGGATTGCAAACTATTTATCCCTTGCATGTATAACCCGACCTCATTTTTGAAAATCCAAAAGAATCGAGGTCTTTTGGTCTGCAAAATTTTTGGTTATCCCTCATGGGATAAGTATCTGTTCCAAAGAATAGACTTGGTGGCACGACATGATGTCCAGTTCTGTAAACATCTAGACACATGTTGTATGAGCAGCAGTTGTCCACAACCCTGCTCAGCCTCCAGCCAGTCCTGCAGAGCCTCACTTTCCACCCGGGAGAGTAAACACCTGACGGTGATGCACATTCCCCACAGGGAAGATATATATCTTACACATGTTCACATGAAGTATCCCCATAGCCATCTTCCAAATAGTACATATCCACAGATTGTATACCCTGTCCAGGTTCCTCAGCTGTAATGATGCACTGACAACCGCTGTATACAAATGATACAGGTACCTCCGTGATCACGTCATTCATATCCATGGCCATGTATAACTCCAGATATGTAGTCATATCTATAAACATACATAGGTATATTCAAGATAGCTACACATCACACATACATGCATATAGGTAGTTGTCACGTATGTGTCCAATCCATAAACATGTATACTTGCAAATGTATACATATGCGTCAAGCAGAAACATATGCATAGTAACATGTACACCATCTGACTATACAT
The DNA here is from genome assembly GCF_019279795.1 of Protopterus annectens. Lineage (NCBI taxonomy): Eukaryota > Metazoa > Chordata > Ceratodontiformes > Protopteridae > Protopterus > Protopterus annectens. The sequence goes on along the minus strand of NC_056737.1, from coordinate 1,723,575,922 downwards.
TTGTCAGCCGTACTGCAGAATGGCAGTAGTAGAGCTGCGAGAATCATTTACCATTCATAGAGGATGTATCACGGATGGTTTAGTGTTAGAATCAGCAACTATGGTGTTCCTGTTCCCGGGTCCAAGCCATGCAAGGGCTAATTTTATATGAAGGTCACAATAATGGCATCGGATATAGAGTGATTAAGGTGCTGTAAAGCTAGACGTAAGTGAGGTTGCCACCTGTCCGACTTTGCGAGGATGGTCCCTCTTTGGGCAGTTGTGTCCTGACCAAAGATATTACAAATGGCAAATGTCCTGGGAATGTAGACATAATTATGTCCTATATTTCATGTAATAGGTGCATAAAATAGTTATTTCTGTATGTAAAATACCTACATGTTACAAGAAACAGAATAAGCAACTAAACTGCTACAAGAATAAGCTCTCATTTAGGCAAATATGTAATGTTCTATCCTTTGTACTGACTGTGGGTATGTGTCGGCCTGTAAAGTCTGATGTGTGTCCTGAATATGTCCCACTGTGGCCATTTGAAAAGGTGGCAACCCTAGACGTAAGCGGGTATGCAAGTGTGTATGAGCGACGGTATGTGGTGATCATTCAACAGTATGGAAAATGTAAACAGGCATGTAGGTGTATATGCATGTGTATGCACAGACAGGTATAATGTATAACTAGTTTTATATATATACATATATATATATAAAAAGAATGAACATGGTCACAATATAGCAGTCATAAAAAATATGAAGGGGAAAAAAAGCAATAGAACCCCCCCCCCCGTAATATTTAGTGCTGTCTGTCTTATCAAGTTGGCTAGAAAGGAGCACACCTCTGCATCCCTAACCACAGGTAGGATGCTAAACGTGGAACAAGCTATGTCCACGTGCTACATCTGACTTTCAAACAGGTACAAGGCAGTCCCAGTCAACATTCAGAGGAGCCAAAAATCAGAAGACTAATTGAACACCCTTGTCCGTGATATGAACGTATGTCCCAGGACTATAAGCTTGGGACATCTGAATATACTTGGAGTGAGCTAACATACCTAGACGCGTATAAAGCAGTAGGGAATGGCTCATGTGTAGTAGTGCAGTTTTCTCCAGCAGGAAAATGTATGCCTGCATTGTTAGTGAAGTATTGATGCGTGTGTTCGGCAACTATGTGAACCATGGGTATACATGTAAATGAAGCAAAACACCAATAGTGTAGTGGTTACAGAGCATCCGACTATCGAGCAGACATTGATGGTTCAACTGCAGCACACACCCATTTACTTACGCTGTAATCCATTATATAGAGCATATACTTGCTAATTTTATGCTGTATAACGATATACAGGCAATTAAATGTGAACTGGGGTGACGATCACAGTAAGAATGTAGATGGATTATGCATGAGACGTGAATCGGGGTGAAATGGAAAACCACAGCTGAGAAGTGTTGTACACATCCTTTGTCCAACGGCCCTTCTTCCGCCAAGCAACACAATATACCGTGGTCAGCCAGGCCCGATGCCAGGGACCCACACATAACAATCAATGTGATTTACCAGTAAGCCACAGCAGCTACATAGTACCTAACATTGATGTTATCACAAATATAGCAGACAGCAACAGTCATCCAGCAGTATGATCAAAGTAATTAAATCCATATAGATGTGTATGCATGCGCATTTACACACACACACACACACACACACACACACACACACACACATATATATATATATATATATATATATATATATATATATATATATATATATATATATATATAGGGTAACCACCTGTCCCACTTTGTGAGGACAGTCCCTCTTGGCCAGTTCTGTCCTGTACACTTAGTGTCAATTGGCAGATTTCTTAAGATTTAATGACAAAATATGTCCTATTTTTATGTCATAGTAGCATAAACCAGTTATTCTGCATCTGAAACACCTAAATGTCATAAGAAACTGAATATGCAACTAGAATGCTACAAGAATAAGCTGTGAACATGGGAACAAGAAAAGCAATCATAATGAATGTGAAGGAATATAGCTGGCCAGAGGTGGACAGAAACTCCCTTGCATCTCTCAACCACAGGTAGGATGCTAACAGTGGGAGTAACCTTGTCCACGTGCTAAATATGACTTTCAAATGGGTACAGGGCTGTTCCAGTCCTCAGTCGGACAAGCCTAAACCCGATATGACCACATGAACACCTTGACAATAAAACACGTGTATGTGTCAGGACTATAGGCTTTGGAGGTCTGAATATCCTCGAAGTGAGTCAACATGCGGCTGGTCCAGAGCAGTAGGGAATAGGAGATGGTGCATGTGTAATAGTGCAGTTTTCCCAGCAGGAAAATGGATGCCTGCTGTGTAAGTGAAGTGTTGAGGTGTGTGTTTGGGTAACTATGAACCATGGTTATACATATAAATGAAGCAGAACACCATTAATGCGGTGGTTAGAGCATCCATGCTTTAACGTAAAGGCATTCCGGTTCAAGTTAGACTATAGCACATATCATTTTCCTTGTGGAATGAATGTTGCTAAAGTGCTGTAAAACCAACATTTAAACATGTAAAAGTGAGCGTGTGTGTATCGCATGGGGCTATTACCAGATCCCTTCAATCAAAGTGGTACTGTCATAATGAATAAGGCACAAGTAAGCACAAATAAGCGGCAGTAAACATATGTAGCACAGTAAGCATAGGTGAGTGCACCTCTTGTGGTGTAAGCAGCTCCCAGCATAGGAAATGTATGTTTGTATGTACAGATGCAATTTATATACACACACACACATATATATATATATATATATATATATATATATATATATATATATATATATATAAGACATGAAATATATATATATATATATATATATATATATATATATATATATGAAGAATGAACAGCCAGTAACAATAAAGCATACACAAGGGATGTGAAGGGAATCGAGAGCAATTAAGGTATTATATAGTGCTGTCAGCATATGTCATATAAAGGTGCCCAGGAGTGAGCAGAGCACCGCTTACTGACACCACAGGCAGGGTTCTACCAGTGGGAATAACATCATTGAACTGCTACATCTACTTTACACACAGACAGAATGTAGTCCATGCTGGGATCACCTAAAATTGTAAAGCAAATGGCCGTAATCCATAACATAACACCAGGAAGGCACGATGTGCAAATATACATGACGGGAGACCCTGTGAATATACGAGGTGGGACAAAATGTGTGTTGGGCCCCAAATGCTCTGAAGAGGGCAATGTGTAAAGGTGTGTCATGGCTGCGATAACAAGTGGATAATGGCTGTTACGCATATGTAAATTCAACACGGGTGGGTGGAGGAACTATGGATATGCGATTATGGATTCAGGCGTGCCAGGGTTGGATGGCCTGGTTCGAATGGACGCCCTATGGAGGTCAGCTAGTACATAATAGGTATATATGCATACACACATGCAGACAACAATATGCTGAAGTACATTCTCTGTAGCACATGCATTCCATTTGTTGACATAAATAATAGGAATGCACACAGACAAACATCGACAGTAGATGGAATAATAGGCTGTGCGATATGAGGGATAGGTCAAATCACACTGTATCACATTCCAATTACCATCGGTAATCCATACATGAACATATTGTGGCATCTGTCCACTGTATAACGTGCTAAATACCGATTACAAGATAGCTGGAATGAAGTGTCGGTGTCATGTGACTAAGGCACTAGTACAGTGAAGCATATATAAACATTACCAACGTGTAAGTGCATATGAGGAAATGTATTGGTCAACGGACACACAGATGTATATATATTCATATATATATATATATATATATATATATATATATATATATATATATATATATATATATATATATATATATATATATATATATATATATATATATATAGATATATATACACATGCATATATATATATATATATATATATGTATATATATATATATATATACACATGTATATATAGATATATATACACATGTATATATAGATATATATACACATGTATATATAGATATATACACATGTATATATAGATATATATATACATGTATATATAGATATATATATATATATATATAGATATATATATATATATATATATATATATATATATATTATATATATATATATATATATATATATATATACATAGACAGACAGGATATGAATATACATGTATGTATACATATGCAGATATATCTGTATATATCAATGTGCATAGATATATATATATATATATATGTTACAGTAAATATACACATGTATATACCTAGGTTACGTTACAGCAGTTATGGGAAACCCTCAGATATGCTCAGAGTTAGTTCACAACAACAAAAATACACTGAACCCACAGATTGCCAACATTCTGGCTGACAGGTTCAGTGCAAATTTCTCCCATCCCTCACCCCCCCAAAAGAAGAAATACTTATCCCAGCTGAATGTAATCTCCTGTCATCTCAGATGTCCAAGTGAGAACCGCCCTCAACAAAGCTAAAACACAGCATCAATGGGACCTGGCGGTATCCCGAGGTTGTGCTCACGTGAACTCAAGAGGAGCTAAACCGCACATAAGAATACTATTTAACCTTAGCCTTACTACATTTTATGTACCTGAACACTGGCGTGCACAGCAACAGTGGTCCCACTCCACAAAGAGGGTACCTCTACAGACCCAGGGAACTACCGCCCATAAGCTTAACCAGCCTGGTCTGCAAAGCTATGGAAAGAATCATTATGGAACTCATAAACAGAGACATAGGGGACCTACAGACACTTGACCCCACCCAGTTCGACTTGTAAAGGGCAGATCCTGCTTTTGAACCTGGTTGACTTTTGAAACAGTCACTAGAGCCATTGATGAGGGCAAAGCAGTCCATACAGCCTACCTGGACTTGGCTAAGGCCTTCCAACACAATACCCCACTCAGGCATCATAGATAAGCTCCAACAGCCTAAACGTAAACCCTTATGTCACTAGATGGGTTTGCAAACTGGCTAAAGGACAGAACCCATAAAGTTAAAATCGCTGAGCAATGTCAGACTCAAAGCCAGTCACAAGTGGTGCCCCACAGGGACCTGTCCTGGGACCCCTCTTGTTGAGCATTTATTTCTCAGATGTTAAAGCTGACATAGGAGGGTTGTGGCTGACAAAGTTCGCAGATGACTGCAAACCAGGCGCCATAGTTGATACACCAGCGACACATACATCCTACAAAAGGCCTCACAGAAACGGACAACTGCGGGAGTCACGCCTTAAACTAAATGCCAAAAAATGTATAGTCATCCCCTTTGGGAAAAACAAAGTACCCACAAATTATCACATAGACAGCAACCCACTGAGTACAGAAAAATTAATCAGAGACCTAGGGACCCAAGTCGACAGTGACCTCTCATTTGACACCCACGTTGCCAAAGTGGTTAGAAAAATATTCTACCTTGCACACCTCATCATGAAGGGATTCACATCCAGATCCAAGGATGTCATTGTACCTCTATACTCCTCCCTCATCAGACCCATGATTGAGTACAATGCCCCATTTGGTATGTACCTCACCCGGCATTTGCAACAGCTGGAGAGACCACAAAAGTACCTCACCAAGAGGATCAAGGGTCTCCAACATATGTCTTATTCTGCCAGACTAAAGAAACTTCAGCTCTATTCAGTAGCATACCGCCTGCTCAGAGGTGATTTCTGCCTGATGTACAAGGCCATGTCCAATCAGGATCTGATGGACATGCTCCACCTCAAAAAATCAAATCCATCAGGACCACGAGAGCTAAAGACTTAAACCTCGGCACAAGTATGAATAGGACATGCTGGAGGGATAGATTCATAACCCAGAGGCTTCCCATGCTTTGGAACAAGATCCCAGTTCATGTTAGGCAGAGCCCCTCACTGACTCTCTTCAAGAGAAATCTTGATGAGTGGATGGGAGATCGTTTTCTACCCAGGGTCACATCTGTGTCACTGCTAGACAGGGGCACAGTACACTAATTCTATTATATAAGGGGACCTTCATTGTGTCACTACTAGACAGAGGCACAGTATTCTAAATTTATTCTGTGCATTTTTGTACCATTTCATGGGGTGGGCAAAGCCACATCACTATGGCTAGGCTTACAAATGCCCCAGGGCAGATAGCCTAGTACAAACTATGAAGCTATGAAACTATATGTTCAGACCGGGCATATGTTGGTGGGAGGTCCAATAAACAAACGTCTACCTCCCACACACACCCCCCAGCTAGGCCGGGTGAGACATACAGACATGCAGTAAAGGTAAATACACCACTGCTTCCCCAGACCACAGGCAGGAAACTAACAGTGGGAGAGATCTACAAGGTCTACACTTTCAACATGGACAGCGGTGTCCCTTGTGGGACACCAAAAATTGTACTCTTGTAGGCAAGCCCAGTAATGATTGATGCGACCAGGATGTAGCTGTACACGGAACAGTAGGTTGTGCAAGCCTGATAGCACATGGGTTGACACAACGGACATGTCTCCCAACACGGGGGAGAGTGGGCAGTGTGGGGTGTGTTCATACCCCACCTGCGCCACAGTATGAATGAGTACTGTAGAGGAGTGTCAGATAGGGGAACCATGGGTATGCGATTATGGGCCTAAGTATGCAGGTGTTGGCTGGCAGAGACATATTAGGACTGCCCCGTGGACGTAATTAATATTCCGATGTGGGTATAGCAGACGCCCATACTTCCCAAACCTTAAGAGCACATCTACTGGATAGTCCATAAACCATTGGGGGAACACATAGGGACCATATCGTTGAACTGTCCCCGATTACCAGGGATATCCGTGATTACGAATCAGAATCTAACACAGTCCCAACTAAACCCTTCTAGAACTAGTGATATTAAGTGGACAAGTGGCGGAATACACGTAATGAATAATGACAACATGTAAGAGTCATAAACAGCATGTACCTCAGATAAATGTGTATGAATACATATGCTCTGGGACTGTCAATATGTCAGGTTAATAGCAAAAAACATCTAAATGTGTCCCTGAAGGTGTTATGCAGTGTCCCTGATTCAGTGTTCATTCTTCCCCATCTGTATGTGAGGTCTGCTAGTGACAGAAAGCACATATTCCTACGACTACCTTAGGCAAATGATAGCATAATAGGTTGGGGTTACCACCTGTCCACCTTTGCAAGGGAAATTCCCCTTTGGGCAGTTGTGGCCTGCATGTCAAATGGCCTGTGATTTAGGGCAAAAATTCCCTATATTGTCTGTAGTAGTTGCATAAATTGATTATGTTGTGTCTGAAACACCTACATGTTATAAGAAACAGTATAAGCAACTATAATGCTACATGAATAACCTTTTATTTAGGCAAAATAGTGAAGTAATCTCCTTTCTACTGGCTGTGGATATGTATTGCCCTTACAAATCTGACATCTCTACATACAGGTCCGATATGGTTGCCACCTTTCTGAAAATGGCCAAAGTGGGACCTGCTCTGTAGAAATGTCAGACTTACCAGGACAGAACATACCTATAGCCATGCATAGTACAGAACTATACTTATTTGCACAAATAAAAGCTTAGTTTAGTAACATTTGAATTGCTTATGCTACTTCACATAACATATAGAAGTGTCATATATACAATAACTGCTACATGTAACAATTAGAGAAATGAAGAATATAATATTGTCCTGTAATCAGGACATTTGCTATGTCTTGATTATTTTGCAGGACACATCTGCCTAAGGAGGGACTGTCCCATGCAAAGAGGGACAGGTGTTAATCCTAAAGTCCCACCTCTGCCAATTTAAAAGGTGGCAAACGTACAATAGGTATGCGGTAGCATGACTCAGCAGACGGATGTGGCTCACAAACACAATCACTTGTCTGTATTGAAGAGTATTGGTTCCCATGTATCAGCCAGATGGGAGCAGTTTGTATGAGGAACACACATATAATAAGATTAACTCACTGGACAGGCCGCTGATTCCGCACAGTCAATGCCATGCCCGCCGCCTAATGGGCAGCCATTTCTGATACTGTAGTCATGTAGTCTGATGTAATAGGCATCACAGGGGATCGCTCCCACCCAGTGGTGTGGAGTGACAGATGCAAGCACCAATGTCAGTGCATTTGCAAGTGTGGGAGCGAAAGGGCGGTGTAAGCGTGTTTGGCTACCAGTATGCTAGTATTGCACTGGTAAAGAAATGTAGAGGCTAACCGAGTGTAAGAAGCTGTAACAAAGAGGTCAGCAGTGCTTAACACCACACAAACCCATGCACAACCCTCACAACTGCTTCAATGTGCCTTACTCCCTCCGTATCCAATGGACTTGTTCTGCCCTGCAACCAAATAACCGTCCTTTGCAAGGGGTTGGTACCAGGACCCTGCGCACACAGCTAATGTGAATTACCAATCACGCCATGGCAAATATACATACAACGGACAGTACCACACACATATCATACAGCACAGTCATCCAACAGTATAGCAATGTACCGGCAGATATGCCCAGACCACTGGTGTTTGCAGACCTGGCCTTCATGTGTTTACATGTGTGAGCATGCCCATTATGACCATTTTGCATGTTGTCGACTGACATTGCCATCATACCTTCAAGTGTTTGAGCATGCCCTGTGTGGGCAACAGTATCGCATGTGTAACATGTCCAGGTAGTCTGTACTGTGGTGCTGACCTCTGCATTGTACACTGACAGGTGGCATGCTGTTTCTGCAGGGTATCCATCAGTCATGTGGCATTGACTGCTGCTACATTTCTGCACAGCGGGGGGGGGCATCCGACTGTATCCACATTCCTACACAGCAGCGGGGGGAGGGGGGCACACCTGACTGTTGCTATATGTGTACGTTGGAAGGAGGCACACCTGACACTTGTACAAATTTGCTAGTACTGTACTGGTATGTCAGGTACTCCATTTCAGTGTGTAGACCTAACTATTGTGCTGGCTAGAGGCATACCAGTGTACTACAGATCTTAGCTTTAATTATCAACATATTAGTTTCTGACATCCTAGCCTTCACAACCTACATCCCACTACCTGGCCTGCTGTAGTCTGTCTGTGTGGGTCTGTGGGGGGGGGTTACCCATAGGGCACATTCAGAGGCCATAGTACAGCATTTGTTTATGTTGGTCTACACCTGTCCATCTGGTTGAGACTTGTGTGGGCTGTATGGACACACATGATGCTCAGCCCATTACCCACAGTGGGTTTTGTCACCCTGTGTACTACTGGCCACTATGGTGACTCCAGTATGTGCTACAGATGTAATGGTGCCACTATGAGCATCTACTGTCTGCTGCCTTAATATTCGCCACCCACCTTTGCATGCTCACATCCATACCATAGCTACAGGTACCAACACATTCTAATGCATCTGCCAATTGGTAGGTTGATTGGACTTACCTTGAGGGTGTGCCAGACTTGGGGATGGTACTGGAGGCTGCCTATGTCAGATGCACATAGTACACTCCCTATACATGGCTGAGCACAGGTGTGTCATGTTTGGCATCCCTTTACTGTCTGTGCGACTCAGAGAGGGTGACATTTCCTGTCCCTACTGTGTCAATGCATATGCTATGTGTTGCCTCTTTGCCAAGGCAAGGTCATACTGGGCACGCCCTTCCACCTACTGGGTCAGGCTCAGGCTCAGCTTGTTCCTCCTCTGAGTCACTCTGTGCCTGTACAGGCCTTGGCATTGGTGGGGGGCTGCGTGGCCCTGCCCTATGTTGTTCCTGCTGCAGCTGTTTTTGCAGGATCATATTGTGTAGCATAGCACATACCATAACAATTTGGGTGCATGTAGCTGGTGAATACCCAAGGCTCCACATGTGTCCAGACACCAGAACCGTGACCTGAGCATCCCAAACACACACACTATTATATGTCTGGCTTGGCGTGTGCCTCATTATGGCTGCCATTGTTCAGGTGTGTGTGCATTTTTGATGGGTGTCATCAGCCAGGGCTCCAGTGGGTACCCAGCATCCACCACTAGGTGACCGGAGGAGATGTCCATATTGGCAAAGCTGTAGTACAGCTGGGCCAGATGCAATATGTCTGATTCATCATAGCTTCCAGGCAGCCAGCACACACATTCATTATAATGCCCTGGGCATCACATACGACCTGGCAGTTGATGGAGGGATGCCCTATGGTTGATGTAGGCCCTACCCTGCTCAGTGGGCAGTGCTTGATGCATACGTGCATGCAGGCTATAGCACCCACTACCCCAGGGTAGTCTGCCATTTGGTGGAAGAGGCACATATTGCTGGTCAACACCTCACGCGTGTGTTGAGGAAATGCTGGCGCTCACTGGCATGTGTAAGCTGACATGGCATCCAGGTGGAATACCTTGGATGCTGATGCCTGTGATATCCCCATGATATCCACAGTTGTTCTTTGGGAGGTACCTGTGGCTAGTATACCTAGGCCTACACATACCTTGGTATCCACTGGGATGGGCTTCCCTCGCCTGTTCATGTGTTGGTGTGGCTGTCACAGCTCAACAATCTGCTGTAGGAGGTCTCTGTCCACCCTATAGTGCTTCACTATTCCCAGCTCATGTAGCCCCTGGTAGGTTACCCTAGATCTGTACAGTCTTCTCTGTCTCCTCACTGAGGGTTGTTCGGCAGCATTCACATCCTCACCACCCTCAGCCTCTTGCACATGTTGGTCTGTGTTGCCTGCTGCAGCCCTTCTCATTTTGTAGGCTTGTTTGTTAAAATTTCCCTGCATGTATACACCGGTGGTGTAGAGTGTGGAAAAAACAGAGGGGAAGGTGTTTGCTTAGTTTATAGTAGTGTTCTGTGCTGGGCTGGTCTGCTGCCCGGTGGGGCTGATTCTGATACATATCACCTGTCAGCTCAGCTAGTTCACCTTGATTACTTTCCTACTGCTGTTGTCCCTCCCAGTTGCACTAGGCACGTATAGACACCCCTAGCTTAGCCGTGCTAAGCGAGGAGCAATCAAGAGCCATAGGGCTCCAATCCATGTACAGTATGCCTAACACCCCCCCATGATGTCACCCATATCCGAGTCCTCCACCCGGCTATCTATACACATACACTCTTGGGACCTGCATCACACCCTGGGGATAACTGGGATTCACTATCCTTTACCTCACATGCATAGTATTGCCTTCTAATGCATAGTTACATGACGCATACTGAGCCTCCTCAAAACTAACCACTGATTACTGTCCATGACCGCACACAACTGTTTGAAAGCACCTTACTCACACCGTATGCAATGGCCCTTGTTCTGCCCAGCAACAAAACAACCGGCCTCTGAAAGGGTCAAAACCAGGACCCTGCACACCACAGATGATGTGCTGTATCACTAAGCCATGGCAGATATACATACATCGGAGGTTATCACATACAGATCATCCAGCACAGGCATTCAACAGTATAGGACATGTATTCCAACAAGTAGATGTATGTGTGTTAATGTCTATATATATATATATATATATATATATATATATATATATATATATATATATATATATATATTATATGCACATATATATATATATATATATATATATATATATATATATACACACATACGTATATATAGAATACATATCCCAAGAGCAATCCTCGTGACACCAAAGCATTACACAAGAATGAAAAGGAAACCACCAGCACCTCCTGTATTATGTACGGGTTTTAATCCCAAGGCAAGTGTGTTTCTGTGCGACACACGGGTTCAGACTATATTCAGGGTAATATAAGGGTTGCTGGTTTTACTCACCAGGCCTATTGCCAAATATATGGGTATGTCTTGCCAACCCGGTCTCTTGGCTGATTGTGACATTTATGGGCACTATATAGGGAAACAACAAAACACGCTCTTCAACACATCCAGTGGCTAGCCACTCACAGTCAACAACACATAGGACATGACTGGCGAACACACACATCTGCCATGCCTTGGAAAAGAACCCCTACCTGACTATTTTATCACACTACAGCATGACGCAGTTACAGAATACAACACACACACACACACACACATGCACACAGTTGGCATGCCTGGGATTAAACAGTGACCTAACTACTTTATCACACTACAGCATTACGCAGTTACAGAACACGCTACCGAGATAACTGGGACACAGCACTCCCAGAGGTGTACTTCTAGGTGGGTGACAACATCAGCATTGCCAAAGTTGGAGATAGGAATTGTGTGGGGTGTGAGCAGTCTAAAAGCATATTACTGTCTCTAGGCAGACAGAGACACACACACACACACACACACACACACAGTTGGCATCCCTGGGATTAGAACAGCAACCTAACTACCTTATCACACTACAGCACTACGCAGTTACAGAACGCTCTACCGAGATTACTGGAACACAGCACTCCCAGAGGTGTACTTCTAGGTGGGTGACATCATTAGCATTGCCAAAGTTGGTGATAGGAATTGCATGGAGTGTGAGCAGTGTAAAAGCATATTCCTGTCTCCAGGCAGACAGAGATACACACACACACGCACACACAGTTGGCATGCCTGAGATTAGAGCAGTGACTTAACTACCTTATCACACTACAGCATTACACAGTTACAGAATGCGCTACCAAGATTACTGGGACACAGCACTCCCAGAGGTGTACTTCTAGGTGGATGGCAACATCGGCATTGCCAAAGTTGGTGATAGGAATTGTATGGAGTGTGAGCAGTGTAAAAGCATAATTCTGTCTCCAGGCAGACAGAGGCAAACACACATGCCAGTGGTGGGATCAGAACAACCGCCTCTCTACAGATCACTATTACAATACTATATAGATACGAGTCGTGCCACAGAGACTACACCTCTCAAGGCTGTCATTATGACCTTCTCAGAATGCGGACATCGACATGGATGCTGGCAGTTAGGATGTACATACCTGTGAACCTATGTGTTCAATGTAGGAATCCATCCTGAAGTGGAGTATGGCCATCTGTTCAATGGATGACTACTATCACTATACAGGGTAACATTGACCATGCCCATACACATAGAGGCACATAACCAACACAAGGTGTCACTGGGCATGCTTACACACTTAGTAGCACACGGCCGTTTGGAATGCACTATGTGTCCATCTACACAAGGTTATACTGGGCATGCTCACACACATAGTAGCACAGGGCTGTTTTGTATGCACTCTGATTCTAAACACGGAAGGCACAGTGGCCATGCTATTATAGTTAGACATGAACAACAGATTGTAATGGCCTCATGTGTCAATAGTTGTCATTGTCAGCAGAAATGCTGCACTACATATACCTGACACTGGTTTTCTACACAACGTCTGCTGCTGTCTGCCACCTTAGATGTACCATTTTATACCAAACACAATACTACCACCCACTGTGATGTCCTGCCAGGAGTGGCTACTTCGCCCATATAGTGCCATTCATAGTCGAATGTCCTGAACCCAGGATAACATCCTGACACCTAGAGGACAACTGCATTGTATGAGTATGCTAAACGGTGCTAGATGTGTAGCATTCATAATCACAGCTGCTCACTGTAGATCCAACAATGGGAAATACTGACATCTGTGCAGTGAGGAACAGCTGGTTGAATGCTCAGTACTGCACAACAGCACTACCACCGTATACCTCGGAACCAGACATGTGGGCCATAACACAGGAACAGACCGCTCCAGGTGGTGGTGTCCCCACGTACATGAAGGCCACTCACATGTACTGACCAGTACACCCTCGAAAGGCATCACAGATGTGTCAGGTGCAGGTCACAGTGTCAAAAGCTGCATTTTAGGATGTAGCCCTCAGACATCACCATGGCCTTGGACCAGCAACACATATCCATACATGTGGTAGGAAATATAATAGTGCAACATCGTGTGACCTTTGACTAGTGGACTGTACCTAGCTCTACATCAACTGTGCAGACTACCCATGTACTGACACAGTTGCAACATGTGTTATGCAATGCAATGATAACACAGTTTGTAACCAGGTCGGCTGTATACATACCAGGGGCACTTATTTATATACAGCAGTAGCAGATGACTGTTGCTGTACACCAGTAAACACCCTCATGTTTGGACATGACATACATGTACCTGCTGTGGATATGTTACACATACTATTACACACACACACACACACACACACACACACACACACACACACACACACACACACACACACACACACACACACACACACACACACACACACAAAACACATATGTATATAGCATAGCTGTTGTTGTCCTTTGTGCAGACAGGTGGCTACAGCAATTACACACATGCACATGGAAGGTAGGTCCATGGCTGCTGAATGCTAACGGTACATAAGGTGTGATATCAATGTTGACGGAGTTAACATTCCCTCTGTGCTGGTCACCCATGACAACTATCATATCATACAATGGTCCACGTGTCATGCATGTCATTACACATGTCCACCAATTGCAATGCCTACAAACATGGCCAAATAACAGGAATGTAGGACCTACACACATGTACATGTAGTGGGTGCGTTCAGCTACCATGCGTGTGCAGTTGCTGATGTATGCAAGTGACGTGTGTCATACTACAACATGCAGTTGCAGTGCAGACCCATCATTGCCAACTGTATATGGTGATATGCTGACAGTACGGAAAGATGTAAATCAGGTATGGACAGATGTGTGGACATGACTAAGTGGTGGGGCATCTTTGCAGATGGATGCTTGCTGAGGACAGCTCACAGGTGTGTCACAAGCAGTCCTACAATAACCTGTGTAAGCACTGAGCTATGGCTCTGTTAACTGAAGGGGAACACACACAACCTAGACAGCAGTCAGGGTGTCACTGACTGTAAATCACTTGACACCTGTAACACCTAAGACCTCCCGTGTGCATATATCAGCACCATTGCCAAAGGAAGCATCAGTATACATTGTAATGCATGTAATAGTGCTGCAAGTCTGTCATAACATATCATGGGATAGCAGGTGTTTGATTCACAGTGCTGTCATGTGTGTTTGCTTGTGTGTCCATATATGTCACGTATGGTGGGGAATACAGCCCAATTGTTACTCACTCTCCTGTACACTGTTGTAGATATCTGTAGATACTACAATGTAGAAAGCAGGACATAGGCAGGGGTAGGGTGTGTATCACACACATGTGAGCTATCTGTATGCACATGACATAGGTGTATTCAACTGTGAACTCCACAGTGTGTGTGTGTGTGTGTGTGTGTGTGTGTGTGTGTGTGTGTGTGTGTGTATGTATGTGTATGTATGGCTGTCTGGTCCATGGATTGAAGATGTATGTTACCATAGTGAACAGACAGAACCCCATACGC
>NC_056737.1:1723462823-1723560069 GCF_019279795.1 Protopterus annectens | reverse complement strand
CTGCGCTTGTATTGAAGCTTGTGTGGCAGGCTGGAAAAGGCATGTAAAAATACAGTACAAAGCAGTACAGAAAAAAGAGTTCGCTTGTCTTCATAACCATTACGAGTACAAAGCAGTACTGAAAAAAAAGAGTTCCGCTGTCTTGCGATCATTAACCCGGATAAACCAAAAGACACAAAACGTTTTCAATAAAAAAAAAAAAAATCTTACGATCTACACAGAAAGTGCTTCAAATTAAGTCAGAAAGTGAAACAAATGAAGCGTAGCTTAGAGGCATACAACTACTCTCGCAATTAACACGCAATTGAGGACAACGTGGTTTCAGCGTACTCCAACTATAAAAAGTTCGGAAACCTACTGAGCAAAGACTACTTAGCTAAACACATCCTAAATTTAACTAAGAGAAATACATACACAACATTTAACATCCCCCTACCTTCCGACTCGACGATTTCACAAACAAAACCGAACAGAGCACAACAATGAAAATAACCAGCCAAACTTATAAAATATTATCTAAACAGCGACAGCAATATTACAAAATAAAAACTGCGGGCCACAGTTATAAGCATTAATTCTACGAGTGTGCACTAAAAAAAAGGAAAATTTGTCAAGGATAGGAACAAACATACTGTAAAATTACACAAAGACTTACCTTAACTGTGAATTATTCCAACGATGGAGAAAAACGCTGACAATACACACTTGTTGCTAGTCCTTCACACGAAATGGAGCCGACAGGATTCACTTCAATGTAAAAGAAGTTCCACATAGCAGCTAATCCCTTTTATTAAGAAAATAGTGGGCTGGCCAAGGGAAAGATGACATCACAATGTGGGTGGATCACAGGGGCTTCAATACAGCATGCTAATAAGACGGTGTTTTCGTCACTTTGGGGGAGGAAACGTCCTGGGATGTACTCAAGGAGCTATGGCAGATGTGACATCATTATTTCTGAGCCGGAAAGAGGTTTTTCAGTTGTTTTTTAAAACAGAAACCAATATAGTACGGAGGGTTAGGAAGGTAAGCTGAAAAACAGTTTCGATGATTTTATTTCAAAGCTGCAGTTATTATTGTTTTTGGCCTGTAGCACATAAGGGGGACTTAAGGAAACAGCAGATAAAGCTAGTGGATATGATATCCCGTTGTTTTCCTTTAAAATATTTCCTGTGATTTTTAACTCTAAAGTTACTGTGTTGATTTACTGAGTATTGTTTTGTTCTTTTATAATTTATTATTAAGTATGTTTAAACCTATATTTGTGGCTGATATTTGTGAAACATATTTAAGCTATTAGAGTACTTGCATATGTATTTGGTGACACTGTACAGGCCACTCCTAATAGCCTTGCTCTTGGTTAGACTACCATTTGGATTATTAGTAACATTACACAGTAGGATTGGGCACCCTTTGTTAAGGGCCTTATAGTAGCTGATAAGGGTGGCTGGTGGCAGCTGGAACTATGGTATAGTCTGGCAGAAGGGGGCATAACTAGTAAACCTGTGCCAGCCTTTCCCCATGTGTGTGTGTGTATGTGTGTGTGTGTGTGTGTGTGTGTGTGTGTGTGTGTGTGTGTGTGTGTGTGTGTGTGTGTGTGTGTGTGTGTGTGTGTGTGTGTGTGTGTTTATATATAAAGCAAACCTCAAAAAGTGTGTGTGTGTGTGTGTGTGTGTGTGTGTGTGTGTGTGTGTGTGTGTGTGTGTGTGTGTGTGTGTGTGTGTGTGTGTGTCAGCTACTTGGGCAGGGACACGAAGCACTGGTTGGACAGAGAGGGTACTGGAGATCTTAGTTTGGCCACTCGGCTGAGATCTCAACCCTATAGCTGTGCCAGTGGGGAGTCTTTTTGGGGATCTGGAGAAAGAGGGAGAAACCAGCCCCAGACTGACTGTGATCTCTGTGTGCTCTTAAGGGAAATTGCACTTTACTGTGTGTGTACTTGTCATCCTTCCAGTGTGTACTTCCCCTAGCTGTTGCCAATGGAGAGTATTGTGCTCCTTGATTACTGAGCCAGTGCAGAGGTGTTGCAATGTACATGAATTTAGAAGTCAAGGAGTTACTCAAAACTCTCTAATGCTCAATCATTATGAAAATGACTCTACAGTATTTGCAGAAACAGAATCAACTAGTTGCAAGTTATTGAAATGTTTAGAATATTTTATAGTTTTTGATAATCCTCTCTAAACTGGCACCACCACCTCTGTGAACCAGTTCATCATTTTAACAGTATTACTTTTTCCCCTCCACACACACTCTACTGATTGTCTCCTCTAAAGTTCCCTTTTGTTCCTCTACAGGAGCAAGACTCAGGCTCATTCTTTTCCTGGCTGGACAGGAGCTTTATGGTCCATTCATTTCCTGGCAAGGGTGACAGCTTAATGGGTCCACATGTTTCCCTCAGAGGTTAGAGTCAGGTACTAGGGACTGGGTTAGTCTGACAGTCATGTAGGTTTCCCGTTGAGTGGCAGCTTTGATGGCACAGTTGCTCCTGCATACGAAGATACATATATAGCTAGCACACATGACCAGTCCTACCTAGTTTCATTTGAAGTGTGTCACCATCTTAGTCCATGATGTTGCCAACAAACTCCCACCCAGCTATTCGGGTGTCTTAACATATTGTACTCCCTCCCTCCAACTGAAATGGATGAGCCGACAAATACCTGTCACGCTCACTGCCCTCCTCACTTGGATCTATCAGCTTCTTGTGCTGTTACTTAAACACAGGTGACAGTTCACAAGGGTTATATTTATTCCTCTGTACCACAGCCTTATCTTTGTTTATCACAGTGTTTGGTTTAATTATTACGTTTTTCCTAGCTGGGTTATATGCAGAGTTTCCAAGATTTAAATGTTTGCTTTTTCACCGCTAAACATTTCCTAAGATATTTAATCAGTGATGCTTGAAATCCAAGATCATGTCATTTTTTACCTTTCTGTAAAATAGTGAAAACAACCCAAATTGTAAGAGACCCGTTTTTCTTTATGTGCAACAAAACATGCACATAATCTCATCTGTACTCTGGTAAATTGTTGTTGTACTTTTGCTGTTAAATGGGTAAGCTGTCTGTCAGACACTGTAACAGAACATTCCATTCTGAAATATATTTTGTTTTTCAGCCTAAGGTGCATTTGAGCTTCTCTCTCAGGTTACTGAGCTCTGCTGCCACTAGAAAGTTATATCTCGATGTCTTTGTAGAGATAACAGAGCTTGCTGAAATGGGGAGCAGCTTATACCTAGTACAGGTTGAAAACTAATCAAATGTACTTCATAGTAGGATGCTTCTTCTTAATAATGCTTGTCAGACAGATTAAGGAGTTATATCAAAGAAAGTGCTATGCTTGTGTACCTGAGTTCCCTTACTGGAGACCACAGTGGTACTGTTTATTCCATTAAGGGCCTAATTATATTCTTTAACAATGGTAGCATGACTTATACTGATCTCTCTTCAAAACCATTAACAACGCATCAGACATCCTGCTATCCGTGACAATGTAGCTTCACTATACACATATCAATTGAATATGTAGTCTGTTATTCTCAACTTTACCAAAGACTTTACTAATCTCTACCTTGCCAGCCTTTCCATGATAACTAGAACAATTTAATTTGGCACCTGTGGTCATGTAATCAGACTTCTATATATGTAAAATAATTTGCTTATGTTTTAGCCAGGTGGTGAGTCCATCTAAATCATCTGTAAAATGTCATGATCTCCTTTCTTGCCTATAATCCTATATTGCCTGTAACTGGTAAATTGAGATCAGTGCACTATCTCAGTTATCAAACTGAAATGCATTGATAAAAAATTAAATGTTTACATATTTAATACTTTTCATCTGAGGCTAAACCATACTTCTCAACTGTACTGATTTCCGCGGAATGGCCAGATTTGTGCCTCATATTTTTGGTCCATTTTTCATAAAACTATAGTTTTCTGGCAAATCACTGGCAAGTCAGTAAAGATTAAAGTCATACAATAATGACAGACATTTGAATTTCATACGTCATACTCTTCAGAAAATTAGACTGCGGTGGTGGTGCTGCGGTAGCGTTGTCGCCTCACAGTTAGATGTTGCCCGTTTGATTCTCAGTTAGAGCGTCTTCTGTATGGCGACATGCATGAATGGGCGTTCCTTCGTTGAAGGTTGTGCATTAGGCCCAGCAAGCCAGCACATCAAAATATACTGCCAATCATTAGCGGCCCTGAGTTCCGCTGTGGCGACCCCTAACCGGGAAAAGCTGAAAGAAACAAACATACTCTTCAGAAAATTCATGCTAATGCAAAACCTGATATGCTATCAACTTTCTAAGTTTGTAAGAGCAGTATTTAAAAATTGTCACTTTTTGGGCCTTTGTTTCCCCCCTTATTATTTATAGCTTTGTCCAGATTTCTTGCTCTAGAGGTTGAGAAGTATGGACAGAACTATGCTTGCCTTTGAAAGACTGAGCAGTACTGGTGCAAAAATTGATTAAGATGGTCCCATATCTTGAAGAGTCTTAACTTAGATATTCTTTAATATTTATATTTCCATTTAAATCATCTAAAAAATCACTGAAACAATAAATGGAAAAAACAAAAACATTTTTGCAGTCTCTGTACTCCCTAAACAGAAGTCACTTTGGCCATGATGTCCTATGGAAAATTGATCAAGGGAATCATGACTGGTGAGCAGAAACTGAAAGTCGTTTACCTGGCAGACAACCAGGTAACTGTCTTTCTATTTCCTGGCAGAAAGATATATCTTAATCCACTCCAGTATATACCCCTTTTAATGCCCACAGACATAGACAGTGTGGTTTAGCTTATTAAAATTTCTACTTAGAACAATAAGGGTAACATCTACTCAAATGTCATCATCCAAAATTTATAGATGCTGCCCCCCCAGTGCAATAAATAAATAAATAAATGTTAAAGATGTAGCTCCTTGATGAAGCCTACCATATATTGTGTATTATACCAGAGTAAAAATTATCTTTTGACAGTACATGCTCAATGCATGAATTACAATCTGCATCAGTATATTACAATGATAGCTCTATATTGTAGACAACTGTTTATGTAACCTGTACCCTTCTAGAGTGGTACTACCCATGATTCTTCCATTTGGTTGGTAATTTACCACGTTAAATTAAAAACAGAAAAGGTGACTTATATGATCAGCTATCTCTGCAGATGTCTGTTAGACATTGTATCTGGCCCAGAAGCCTCATTTGTAGCTGTACCTGACATTGATTTAAGCTACCACATCTCCATTATCTGGCACAGTTTTACCTTGTTAAGCATTTACACATCCTCAGCTTCCAATGCTTGGATTTACTGTATTGGTTCCTAACTGAAATTGGAAAATTCCTTTAAACTTTCTTGAATTCCTAATATAATGTCTTTGTTTTATAAATGATCATTTCTTTGTCTTGACCTACTTATAGCTCCACTAGATATTAGAAGAAGCTAACACTAGAACCGGCTGCATTCCACCAAAGATGTAATTTTATCCCTAGCTTTACTTTGTTGTATTTTCTTGGTTGTTTTTTTTTTTTTTTTTTTTTTTTTAAACGGCAAAGATGTGGTGAAAGTGCCCAAAACGTAACTAATAATCCAAAATTAGGCACTGGAGACTAGCAGTTCCAACACACAAGTAATTTAATGTTCAAACACAGAAAAAGGAACACACATCCACAAATAACACGTTTTCACTCCCATATAAGTTACCGTTGACCCTAAAGAGTTTTGGTTTAGGGTAATGTGTCATACTAGCGTATTCATTAGTGTCTCTCTCAATTTTCATAAATTTTCTATCCTGTATTTTCTTGCATTTTAACTCAATACTATACAAAATATCAAAATACTTTGCCTTTTTAGTGTCTATACCGAACAATAAATCACTAGCAATACTGTTGTTAACACTCTCAATCTGATTAAAAACAGTTTCCATTTCTAGCTCATTATTTTTGATAATGGCTCTCATTAAGTCTGCCCCACATCTATCAAAAGCCATAATGAGGTCCTGGTGAAACTGAGAACCTTCTTTTACATTATTAGAATACTTTCATACTCTTAAACCTTTAGAAACAATTTTTAAATGCAGGCAGTGTTTAAGATAGGCATTGTCAGTTTCCTAGGCTTTATATTTGTACAATAAATTATCAAGTTTAGAAACCATAGTAGCATAAGTATCATTGTTAGTAGGACTGTAAATTTGGACTCACAAACTTTTCAATGACCACAATCAAGCCTGGATGGCTTTCCCAGTATTACATTAACATCTAACCACGAGGGGGGTATTTCACAAGTGAACACACATCCAAACCATGGAGTGAGTGAAAGAGAAGCACATTCCAACAGTTCAAACCAAAAAGGTACTAAAACACATTTTAGAGACATTTTAAACTTTAAAATTGATTTTAGTGCACAAAAGCTAGTTGCTACTAACAATGATACTTATGCTACTATGCTTTCTAAACTTGATAATTTATTGTACAAATATAAAGCCTAGGAAACTGACAATGCTTATCTTAAACACTGCCTGCATTTAAAAATTGTTCCTAAAGGTTTAAGAGTATGCGAGTATCCTAATATATTTGCCAAAATCTGGAACAAACTACCTAGCCAAATAACCTCCACTACCTCCACTATTCAATTTAAGAAACTCCTGAGAACCCACTTCTCAAACAATTGGCTTTGTTCATGCTATTCCCCAGGTTAATTTGCACCAATACCATGTTCATGAATTCTACTAGGCCCCCTAATTTCTTTCACTGTAAAGCTTAATCACTGGTTATTTCTGTAACAAAATATTGAGAATACTCATAATTAAAAAAGACAAGAAAAAAGTTTTTTTCTTGTGTTTATATTTTATATTCTATATAAACTCTACTACTAGAATGCTGTATGCTGACTTTACTAAAGGCATTGCTAATCTATACATAACTGTTGCTTCTGTGGAACCTATATCTCTGTATGATATTCTTGTGTAATTTCTTTATGACATGCTATTGGAGCTTTTCTGGCCTGGCCTCCACTGAAAATGGATATGTGTCCAGTCAGATTTTCCCGGTTAACAAATGTAAAATAAAATAAAATAAAATAATAATGTAAAAGAATGTTCTCAGTTTCACCAGGACCTCATTATGGCTTTTGATAGATGTAGGGCAGAGATAATGAAAGCTATTATCAAAAATAATGAGCTAGAAATGGAAAATGTTTTTAATCAGATTGAGAGTGTTAACAAGAGTATTGCTAGTGATTTATTGTTCAGTATAGACACTGAAAAGGCAAAGTATTTCGATATTTTGAATAGTATTGAGTTAAAATGTAAGAAAATACAGGATAGAACATTTATGAAAATTGAGAGAGATACTAATGAATATACTAGCATGACACATTACCCTAAACCAAAACTCTTTAGGGTCAACAGTAACTTATATGGGGATGAACACATGTTATTTGTGGATGTGTGTTCCTTTTGCTGTGTATGAACATTAAATTACTTGTGTGTTGGAACTGGTGGTCTCTGGTGCCTAATTTTGGATTATTGTTTTTTTTTTTCTCTCTGTCTCGCTCTTTTTGGCTCCCCACATCTCAATTTCAGCTGCTGTCATGTCCTCTCCTTTTCAGACATGTCTACTGGAACTGGCTTATTCTCCCCTGAGCTAACGTTGAACAACATCTGGGGTCAGTGAGGAAAGTGAGGACCCCAGTGCAGAATCACACTGCTGCTGCTGCTGGGCAGTGTTTTCACCTCATCACTTGCCTTACCTGTGCTCAGTAACATCCTGAGTATAGAACATGCACTGGACATCAGGGCTGAACTAGTCCTTACTTCTGGAAAAGCATGGACATCAGCAGGATGTCCTGCCAACCCTTATGCAGTACCTCTGCAGTTGCTTTTCATAGGTTCATAGGTTCATAGGTTCATACTAGGCTATCTGCCCGAGGGCATTTATAAGCCTAGCCCATAGTTTTGTGGCTTACGCCACCCCTTTAGTTTGGAGAAACTATGCCCATTATTTTGCTGTGCCTCTGTCGAGCAGTGACACTGAGGTAACCCCTGGGGTGTATCTGCGATCTCCCATCCATTGGTCAAGATTCCTCTTGAACAAGGCCAGCGAGGTGCTCTGCCTCACATAAACCAGGATTTTGTTCCACAGCATAGGGAGTCTTTGGGTGATGAATCTATCCCTCCAGCACGTCCTATTAATAACCGTGTCGAGGTTTAAGTCTCCCCCTTGTGGCTCTGAGGGATCTAGATTTTTGAGATGAAGCATGTTCATCAAATCTGGGTTTGACATGGCCTTGTATGTCAGGCATAGGTCACCTCTGAGCAAGCGGTAAGCAACTGAATATAACTGGAGTTCTTTCAGTCGGGCAGCATAAGACAGATTTTGAGACCCTTTATCCTTTTGGTGAGGAACTTTGTGGCCTCTCCAGCTGCTGCAAGTGTCGGGTCAGATACATTCGAATGGGGCATTGTACCGATCATTGGTCTGATGAGTGATGAGTATAGGGAGACTATGACTTCCCTTGATCTAGATGTGAATCCCTTCATGATAAGGTGGGCAATGTAGAAGGTCTTCCTAACTAATTTAGCAATATGAGTGTCGAATGAAAGGCTGCTGTCAACCTGGGTTCCCAGGTCCTTAACTTCTTCTGTGTTCAGGGGATTGCCACCTATATGGTAGCTAGGGGTAACCTTATTTTTCCCGAAGGGTATGACTATGCATTTCTTGGCATTTAACTTTAGGCCATGGCTCTGGCACCAGTTATCCGTTTCTGTGAGACCCTTCTGAAGGATATCTGTGTTGGATGTGTTTTCAACTACGCCCAGTTTGCAGTCATCTGCAAACTTTGTCAGCCATAACCCTCCTGTGTTTGCTTGTACTTCAGAAAAGTAGATGCCAAACAAGAGGCCCAGGACTGAGCCCTGTGGGACACCACTTGTGACAGGCTTTGAGTCTGACATGGCACCAGCAACTCTGACCCTGTGGGTTCTGTCACTCAGCCAGTTTGCAACCCATCTTGTAATGTATGGGTTTACATTTGTTGATGAGTTTTCAATGATACCCGAGTGAGGTATTGTATCAAAAGCCTTGCCAGGTCTAGGTAGGCTGTATGGACTGCCTTTCCTCGTCAATGGCCTTGGTGACTGTTTCAAAAAGTCAACCAAGTTTAAAAGGCATGATGTGCCTTTGACAAAGCCAAACTGGGTTGGATCCAAAGTCTGCAAGTTCCCTATGTCTTTATTTATGAGATCCATTATGATCCTCTCCATGGCTTTGCAGATAAGGCTTGTCAAGCTAATGGGACGGTAATTTCCAGGGTCGGTGGAGGCACCTTTGTGGAGTGGGACCACAGTGTGTGCACCACCCCCGCAATCCTGGATCCGAGGTGAGACTAAGATTAAACAGCTGTCCTAACTGTGGGTTTAATTCCTCGTTGAGTTCATGGAGCACACAGCCGGGACACCATCAGGTCCCATGGATGCTGTGTTCTTTGCCTTGAGAGAGCAGTTCTCACCTGGGCTAGAGATGTTTGGGGGCTACAATCATTTGGTATAGATATCTCTCCTTTAGGGGAGGGGAGAAGTTTGCACTGAACCTGTCAGCCAGTATGTTTGCAATGTCTGTAGGATCAGTAATCTTCACATCATTTTGAACTAATTCTGAGCATATCTGGGAGTTTCCTCCTAGGTTTCTGACATAGCTAAAGAATGCCTTATGGTTGTCTTTAGAGTCCTTAGCTATTTTTTCTCAAAATTAGCTTTGGATGATTTTATGAGAGCTCTTAGCTTTTTACTTATAGTGATCAGCGTGTCTTACCTTTTAAGGATTTTGCTCTATCTTGTAGTAGCTTTCTCCTTTTGTTGTAGAGTTTGTTTATGGCTGGGGTCCACCAGACTGGACGCTTGCCTTTGGTACAAAGAGTCTTTGTTTTGCTTGGGATTGCCTGATCCATGCAGCCTGCAGGTGCTGGTAGAAGGCATTTGTAAGTGATTCAGCGGTTTGAGTAATGTTACCGGCTCAGGGCCTTAAAGGAGACCACACTAGTCTTTAGAAGTGTGAAGTCGGCAGTTCTTTACTGTGGTCTTTTCATTTCGGTGGGGGGATGAGGACCTCCAGCGAGATTAGTTTGTGATCAGATCTCACCAGTGAGGGGTATACTTCCGTTGAACATTGTGCTCCCATGTTTGATGATGAGATCAAGTATGTTTTCTCCTCTTGTGGGATGGTGACTAGTTGTTCCATGGCATTTGAGTTTATGAATTCCAGGAACTTTTGGGCCAGAGTGTTTGGGCTTGAGTAGTGTTCCCAGTCTATATTAGGGTAGTTGAAGTCACCTAGTATGATGGTGTTTGGAGATACATTTATCCCTCCAGTGTTTTCAGGAAGGCCATATGAGGTTCCTGAGTTTGAGGGTGGCCTGTAACATGCTACAAATTGCAGAGCAATCTTGCCTATGGTTAATTGCACCTGGATGGTTTCCGATGCATCGCGGCGATGCCACCAATCTTGAGGTGTGGGTGTCCTTGATGAATATGGATACCCCCTCCTTTCTTGGTATTGTCCGGGTTTTGGGGCGGGCATGATATGAGGTAAAACCTGATAGTGCTGGGGTGCTCTCAGGAGCCTTGAACCAGGTTTCTGTCACAGCACAGACATCGATGTTCTCCATACTGAGAAGGGCCTCGAGTGCGTGCATCTTGAGGTTGAGACTTCTGGCATTGAGCAGCATTACCCTTAGTTTTTTCTTTGTTTTGTTCTAGGGTGGTAGGTTTAGAATTTGAGCCTTGCCTAAAAGGCACTATGGGGTGGCAAGAGCCTTTGCCAAATCCGAATCCCAGGGTGACAAGTGCAAGCCGTCCCTTTAAGCAGCGTGGCTTGTCCAGCATGTCATCCCAGGCAGACAGACATTGATCCCCTTTGAATGACACCAGAGTTTAAGCCAATTGTTAAAGCTGATCATCTTATCTCTGTATTGTGGCATCATTCTTGGTGAAGGTAGGATACTGCTCAAGGTCAGGGTCATACCTGCTTGGGCTACATAATCAGAGAGCTCCTCTATGTCTCTTTTCATGTAGTCCAAGGAGGTGCGCCTCAGGTCGTTAACACCAGCGTGGACAATGATTGAGTCACTTGTACCTGCTGTTGAGAGACCTGAGTGCATGCATTATGTGGCGGATTCTAGCACCGACAGGCAGCTTACTGTGACCTTCTCCTTACTCAGTCTGGTGAGCGGGGCGTCAGTGTGTCTGACTATGGAGTCACCAATGACTAGTGTGTCTGGCATTGTGTTTGGCCTTAAGGGCTGTGACTGCTTGACACTCTGACTGTGTGGTCTATGTGTTGTAGGTGTTGTGTTCTGAGGTGGTAGTTGTTTGGGTGTCTGCTTTGGTGGCCTCTGCTGTTTTGGTAGATTTTGATCAGAGCCTCCAGTATGTCTTTGTGTGTTTATGTGTATGATTTGAGGTTGTGATGGTATTATGTGAGACTGGGTCTATAGTGTGTGTGGTTACCTTCTCCTCCTGTCTGGTCATGCCAGTCCTATGTTGAGAGAGCTCAGCCTCCAGTTTGGCCGTATAGTTGCATCTCTCGCATGTATTTGTGTTTTGTGGGAGGAGGAGAGGGTTGTTCAGTGTACATGAGGCAATTGTAACATTGCCTCAATATTCCCAGGTTCACCAGCTGAGCAGGAGAGGACATTAGCAACTGATCCCTCGACATGCTAGAAGGAATAGACAGAAAAACTTAAGAAAAGGTTCTGGGGATGTGGGTGACCGAAATGGGGTTTGCTTTTTGGGGTACTTTCTATAACAAGAGTGCTGTATCGAGGTGATAAGTACTGTAGGAGCAAGTGCTTCGCTATACAGATAGAGAATAGTCTACTTGGGAGTCAAGTAGAGATAATTTATAGTTGTAGGATACACTAAATAGAACAGTAGTATACTTTGAGGAAGGTAGTTTTAAGGGAAAATTTGAAGAGTGGACTTTAGGTAGCCCTAATAGTTTAAATCTGATTAACGGGCGCTGCCCTAGTGTGCAATGGTAGCAGCTCTGCTAACGTGCTTTATAGCAGGGGCTGGAAAAACAGGAAATGACCCAAAATGGCCGACAAATTACTAGTTGCTGCTTCTAACCACTCCTCTGAGGACAAACAAGCAGCTCAGTACTCCCCACTCCCACTGGTGAGTAAAGAAACTACCTCTGGCCACACAAGAAAATGGAGGAACACAGAAACCAAATACAAAGCCCAGGGATCAGCAAAATCTGATCACTAGAACAACTAGCTAGGAAAGTTTAGGAAAGGAGAAATATTTTTTTGGTTTTTGCAAACAGACAGAAAAAAATGCAGTAAATGCTGATTTCCAATATGAAACTCAAACCAAGTGAGTGTGTCCCAAGAGTGTGCACTCCCTTTTCCCCCAAGAAATGATGCCAATGTCCCATACTGCCTGTGGTGTCAAGTGCCTGTGCTGCTATTCAAACTCAGGTCACCTGGGCCATAGTCAGGGGTTTATCCCCCAGTGGTACTGATACCGTCTATATTTTCTTGATTTTTCTATGCAAAGTTCTGGAACCTATGTACAATGTTTTGTGTCCCAAGGTTTTCTACTTGTTATAGGATAATTTTTTTCAGTTAATATTTGACTTAAATTTCTATAACAGAATAACTCTTCATTTTCCATTTATTTTCAAATAGCGTAGGAACCAAGTATATACTTTTTTATTTTAGCATTTTCTCTTTAGTTATGCCCATAAGTCTATATTATAATCTCTCAAACCAGAATTCTAGTTTGTGAATTATACATTTTTTAGTAATTACTCTTCAGTCATTTTGGTGCTAATCATTTACCAGTTGTGTGCATGAAAAAACTTATTGTTTTTGTTTTGAAATATGAGAATACAGAATTGAATAGCATGATAATTGTTTGTTTAATTACCAGTCTGCTTATTTGTTTATATCATTGACCTGGTAAGTCCTGTTGGGTAGAACCTTTTTTAAGTAGTAACCGCGGGTGATAAGCTCCAAATACTGAAACACAAACATCAGTAATTTATTATTCAGTTTCAGTTTATAATGTATATTTCATTGTATAAGTAAAAACCTAATCATACAAATCATATATTGGTTACATATTTGACTGCACAGTTTTATAATTTACAAAACATGTTCCATATCTTCATATCATACATAGCCATACACTTTTTCAGAATATGTCATACACTCCTCAATGCAGGTGCAGTACACTAATGCACATAAAATTCCACTTCAGTCTCATTAAAAATAGCCTTGCACAGTTAAGGACAAGCTTTTATATTTAGTTTTACTAAATTAGTTGAGTGCCGCTTTCAAGAGTTGTGCTCATCACTATTACATAGATAAGTACTAGGCTAGCTGCCCTAGTAAGCCATTTTAAGCCTAACCAGTTCCCCTTTTTGTGCTTGAATTAACCTATCTCATTTGGTTAGAGATTGGCCTTACCCATACCACGGTCGATAAATGTATATTACCTCTAATTTCACTGTTATCCTTTATTCAGAAATCAGTACAAGTGTCAAAAGACAGGACTTCAGTATTAAGTAGACAAAGAAGTGACAATGGGAGATAAGCAGAAATGGAAGAAAGAGAAAGAGATACCACAAACTAGGTAAACCATGGCATTTAAGGGAGGCAGATGCTGAGTAATTTTAGTACTTGTGGACATCAAGTAAGACTGGTATACAGTGAAAAGGAGTTATCATGTAACTTTGTTTGCTGGACATTAGCCAAATTCTTTGTTACTTTTCTTGAAAGCACTCAGGATACAGAACTGTCTTATCTGGAAAATAAGAGAATCCCATCACGTAGGGAGTACAAGTTCTGTTGATCCATCAGCCATTTTTCATTTAGCTTCAGTAAGTGCTTTGAGGAATATTTGAGGTTTCACACCACTAAGTACTGTCATTGTAAGCACGGTCTGAGCAGTGATTCTTATGCAGAAGATTTTGACTGAAGTGAAGTTGTTAGAAAGCAAGTTTACTCTTTAAGGCCACCAAACCTAACTTTTGTAGTGCAAACTAAGGCAGCTGTAACATCTGCTGCATCTCTAACAATTCTTTCATAAACTAATACCATCTTTATAAAGAGTGTCAGAACTACTGATCTTTACAATAACATGGATCACACTACTGCTATAGCCAGGATGTTACACCCTTCTGCCATCAACTGTCTTTTTATATTGTGTAAAGCTCTTATTTTTCATAACTTTTACAGCTGAAACTGTAGCATCTAGATATTCATTGAAACCTAACTTGGAATCAGTAACCACAGCCAGAGATTTCCATGTGCCCTTTATACTAGTATTCAAGGTGGTGTCATGACTCTGCCTATCTTGCTCCTGACAACACTCTAGCTGCTACAGAAACACAGATAATCTGATGCTGTAATCAGGGTTTCATCCCTCTGCTCCACAGGGCTGCCTCAGCAAACTCCAAAAAAAGTACATAAATAAATAAATGGTAAAAAACTTTATTGACCTGAACAAGAATAACAAGCAAGAAAAGCAAGTCATTCTCAAACAGAACATGTTTATAGAAAGGAAATAAATAACTTACAGTAAACTCTCAGTTAACCATCACCCATGGGAATTGGTAGTTGCTAGATAACTGTAGTTTCTGGTTACTTGAGAGTTATTAAAAATAGGCTTGACTAATACTGTACCATATATTATTTGTTTGGTTTGACTTGTTCTCAGGATGGGGAAAGAGTTAATTTATTTCTGTCTTCCTTTTTAAAACTGTAAAACTCTAAAAATGCAAGGTATGTTTCTGCGGGGGGGGGGGAGGCACACGTGCAACACATGAAAATTGTACTGTAGTTCTTCAATATTTTTTCTCATTGCTTGAGCTCTGGTTAACTGAGAGTTTACTATACATAACGTATAGAAAGTTAACTACGTAATATATACCCACATAAATGGTCACCTCCTTTGATATGCTTATTCTTCCAGCTGTAAACTTTCACTCCCGCTACCTCTCTATGTTCCATCCAAAAAATATACTCATACATAGGTCACCTTTAACTCACAATTCAGCAAGGAAAGTAAATTCACAAACCATAAGAAATACTTTTCTAACATCGCTTAAAAACTTCAGCTTTGGCCGGCTAAGAACTTGCTATATTCAACTGGACGTATAAGAGAATTTAAGTACCTTTATCTGCTCTTTTTTTCAAAAATACAGTATTTAAATTGATTTTAACTGTGTGGAAGGAATATTAGCTGAACTGGAAGTTAGTCAGTGTTTGCTGAATTTTGTTATTTGCTAGTAATTACAGGTGTGGGGTAGTCACATTCTTTGATTTCCTGTCCTTGCCTATTTAAGTGGTACAGTGTGAAATATTTTCTGCTTAAAACCTCAGCTTTGGCCGGCTAAGAACTTGCTATATTCAACTGGACGTATAAGAGAATTTAAGTACCTTTATCTGCTCTTTTTTTTTCAAACAAATACAGTATTTAAATTGATTTTAACTGTGTGGAAGGAATATTAGCTGAACTGGAAGTTAGTCAGTGTTTGCTGAATTTTGTTATTTGCTAGTAATTACAGGTGTCGGGGTAGTCACATTCTTTGATTTCCTGTCCTTGCCTATTTAAGTGGTACAGTGTGAAATATTTTCTGCTTAAAAACCTCAGCTTTGGCCGGCTAAGAACTTGCTATATTCAACTGGACGTATAAGAGAATTTAAGTACCTTTATCTGCTCTTTTTTTTCAAAAAAATACAGTATTTAAATTGATTTTAACTTTGTGGAAGGAATATTAGCTGAACTGGAAGTTAGTCAGTGTTTGCTGAATTTATTTGCTAGTAATTACAGGTGTGGGGGTAGTCACATTCTTTGATTTCCTGTCCTTGCCTATTTAAGTGGTACAGTGTGAAATATTTTCTGCTTAAAAACCTCAGCTTTGGCCGCATAAAAACTTGCTATATTCAACTTTAACTGTGTGGAAGGAATATTAGCTGAACTGGAAGTTAGTCACTGTTTGCTGAATTTTGTTATTTGCTAGTAATTACACGTGTGGGGGTAGTCACATTCTTTGATTTCCTGTCCTTGCCTATTTAAGTGGTACAGTGTGAAATATTTTCTGCTTAAAAACCTCAGCTTTGGCCAGCTAAGAACTTGCTATATTCAACTGGACGTATAAGAGAATTTAAGTACCTTTATCTGCACTTTTTCCAAAAAATACAGTATTTAAATTGATTTTAACTGTGTGGAAGGAATATTAACTGAACTGGAAGTTTTCACTCTGCTCTCATTCACTCTGCTCTTCAGTTAGTCCCATCCACCCTCCCTGTTTTTGTTTTGGTGTTAATCTTAGTGGCCTTGCAACTGCCCGCCCCTCTTGTAAATTTGTGTTTGGATACTCCTTCTGGGCCCATCTCATTTGCTCACTCAACTGAGTGCAGTGAGATCATATTCTGATTTCAGGCACTCCTACTGTGTACAAAGAGAGCATCTGGGAAACAGAAAAAAAAATGTAAGCTTGTTTCCTGCCTTTCCTGTTAAGTGGTATAGACTATTTGTAGGCTTCTGAGCCCCCAAGCCCTTGTGTGTTGGAGGGAAGCCTTCTAGCTTAGTTTTTTTTCTTATAACTAGCCAGTTTTCTAGTTTCAGCACTCAAATCTGTTTCTTTGATCTCAGCACTTGTTCAGAAAAAGGAAAAAAAAAATCATCTGCTTTTACTGTTCTTGTGTTTCTACCTACTTTTTTTTACTTTTGCATCATCTTAAAAGTACTCAATTGTATTTATTACTGCTTGGTGTAACTCATTCTAAGCCTTTTGGTTTAAACACTTGGGCTTCGGACCAGTTGTTTTGCACTGAGAGGGTTTGTGGTCTGCACTGTAGTGGCAGAACAGGTAGCTTACATCCTTCTAGGTTGGGAAATGCTAATTGAGGGCTCAGTGTCTATTATTCTAAAAGTGTATTAATTCTGGTTTAAGCACTTGGGCTTTCAGGCCAGTTATTTTACATTAAGAGGGTTCGTGGTCTGCACTCTTGTGGGAGGAGAGGCTGGACTCTGCCCTTCTGAGCTGGGAATTTCTGGTTGAAGGCTTATAGTGCATGCATATCTGAACTGCTTCTTACTGAAGTTGGTGCGCTGTGGCATAGACTGGATTCGGGCCTGCTGGATCTAGCTTTGTTTGTGTAACTTGAGCACTAATCCAGGCATTCTCTAAAGTATTCAATTGTATTTATTACTGCTTGGTAGTAACTTGATTAAAGTGTAGCTATCATTCTAAATCTTTTGGATTAAGCACTTTGGCTTCAGACCAGTTGTTTTACATTAGGAAGGTTTGTGGCATGCACTGTGGTGGCAGAACAGGTAGCTTTCATCCTTCTAAGTTGGGAACTGCTGATTGAGAGCCCAGTGTCTGTTATTCTTAAAGTGTATTAGTTCTGGTTTAAGCACTTGGGCTTCAGGCCAGTTATTTTACATTAAGAAGGTTTGTGGTCTGCACTCTTGTGGGAGAAGAGGCTGGACTCTGCCCTTCTGAGCTGGGAATTTCTGGTTAAAGGTTTATAGTGCCTGAATATTTGAACTGTATCTTACTGAAATTGGTACACCTTGTTTGCTGTAGCATAGACTAGATCCAGGCCTGCTGAATCTAGCTTTGTTTATATGCTTGTTGTTTGTTTGCTTGTTATTTCCCCTGGAACGCTAATTCTACCTAATACGCAGCTTATCAGCACTTCTGTGGATCACTAGTGATATCTGCATTGCTTACTGTACTTATTTCCTTGTTTCACTTGAAAGAAAGTTACTGTTTGTCATTTTTGCATTTAAGTTACCTGTAACACATTGCACTTAAGTTACCTGGCACTTGCTCACTAAAGCAATTATATAAGTCAGCACTAAAAATTAAAAGCACTACACCCTCACTCCCCACTGGCCCTGGTTTTCAGTTATTAAGGAATTCCCAATATTATTCTCGCATGTCCAAAGGTCAGTTGTCAATCTCCTCTCCGGTCCAGCTGGTGAATCTGGGAATCTTGAGGCAATGTTACAACTGCCTCATGTACACAGACAACCCTCTCCTCTCAACAAATTCCAACACATGTGAGAGATGCAACCATATAGCCAAACTGGAGGCTAAGCTCTCTCAACTCAGTACTGGCATAACCAGTCAGGAGGAGAAGGAAACCACACTCACTACAATTCCAGTCTCACATAGACCTACCACGACAGCAAACCAAACACATAATCACACAAAAACATACTCGGAGGCTCTAAATAAAGATCTGCCGAAGCAGCAGAGACCTCCAAAGCAGACACCCAAGCAGCCGCTACCCCAAAACAAAACACGTGCAACACATATCTCACAAAGCCAGTGTGCCGAGCAGTCACAGCCCTTAAGACTAAACAACACACCTGATACACTTGTAATAGATGACTCTATCATCAGGCACACTGACATCCTGCTCAACAGGCTGAACAAGGAGAGGGTCATGGTGAGCAGCCTGTCGGGTGCTAGGATCCGCCACATAATACAAGCACTCAGGTCACTCCAAGGCAAGTACAAATATGACTCAGTCATTGTCCATGCTGGTGTGAATGACCTGAGATGTACCACCCTGGACTACATGAAAAGAGACATAAAGGAGCTCTCTGAGCATGTAGCCCAGGCCGGTATGACCCTGACCTTGAGTAGCATCTTACCCTCACCAAGAATGATGCCACAATATGAAGACAAGATGATCAATTTCAACAATTGGCTTAAGTACTGGTGTCATTCAAAGGGGATCCAGTGCCTGTCAGCTTGGGATGATATGCTCGACAAGCCACGATGCTTTGCTAGGGACGACTTGCACCTGTCACCCCTGGGCTTTCGGATATTGGCAAAGGCTCTTGCTACCCCCATAGTGCCTTTTTTAGGCAAGGCTCAAAAGACAAACCCACCTCCATAGGCATCACAAGGGATAAGAAACTAGGAGTAATGCTACTCAACGCCAGAAGTCTAAACCTCAAGATGCACGCAGTCTAAACTCTCCTTAGCATGGAGAACATCTATATCTGTGCAGTAACAGAAACCTGGCTCAGGGCTCCCGAGAGCACCCCAGCACTACCAGGTTATACCTCATACCATGCTTTTCGGCCCCAAAACTTGGACCGAACCACAAAAGGAGGGGGAGTATCGATATTCATCAAAGATACCCACACCTCCAGGTTGGTGGCAAAGCATGAAGCATCAGAGACTATCCATGTGCAACTAACAGTGGGTAAAACTGCCTTCCAGTTTATAGCCTGCTACAGACCACCCTCCCAAACCCAGGAACCCCACTCGGCCTTCCTGAGAACACTGGAAAATATGAAGGTCTCTCCAAACACCATTATATTGGGCAACTTCAACTACCCAAACATAGACTGGGAGCATTACTCTAGCTCCAACACCCTAGCCCAAAGGTTCCTAGAATTTATAAATTCAAATGCTATGGAACAACTTGTTACCACTCCCACAAGAGGGGAAAACATACTGGACCTGATCATCACCAACATGGGGACTCTATGCTCCAGACCAGATGTGTATCCCTCACTGGTAAGATCAGACCATAAACTAATCTCACTGGATATTCACATCCCGACCCCACCCCTGCCCAGAAAACCACAGTGAAAAACTTCTCTAAAGCAAATTTCACACTCCTCAAAACTGAGGTGGAATCCTTCAAAGCCCCTGGGCCTGTGGAAAATACGGCCCAGACCGCAGAATCCTTTATAAACGCATTCTATGAACACCTTCAGGAATGCATGGATCATGTGATCCCAAATAAAACCAAGACCCAATCCTCCAAAGGCAGACGTCCTGTCTGGTGGACCCCAGCCATAAACAAACTATACAATAGAAGGAGGAAGCTACTAAATGAGAGAGCAAAATCCCAAAAAGGGAAGGCATCACTGATCAGTATTAGCAAAACTACGGGCACACATAAAATTGTCTAAGGCCAGCTTCGAGAGAAAAATTGCACAGGACACTAAGGATAATCACAAGGCTTTCTTTAGTTATGTTAGGAACCTGGGTGGTAATTCCCAGATATGCTCAGAATTAGTCCAAAATGACAAAAATACACGAACCCAGAGACATTGCCAACCTCCTAGCTGACAGGTTCCGCGCAAACTCCCCCCACCAAAAGGGCAAATGTCTATCCCAGCAGAGTGCTGCCCCTGACATCTCAGATGCTCAGGTAAGAGCCGCCTCTCCAAAGCAAAAACACAGCATCAATGGGACCAGATGGTGTCCTGGCTGCCCTACATGAACTCCAAGAAGAGCTAAACCCAAACATAAAACTACTGTTCAATCTCAGCCTTACTACAGGATATGTGCCCAAAGAGTGGCGTAAAGCAACAGTGGTCCCTCTCCATAAAGGTGGTGCCTCAACGGATCCTGGAAACTATCACCCCATAAGCCTGACTAGCTTGGTCTGCAAAGCTATGGAAAGGATTATCATGGACCTCATAAATAAAGATATTGGGGACCAACAAACACTGGATCCTACCCAGTTCGGCTTTGTTAAGTGCAGATCCTGCCTCTTAAACCTGGTTGATTTCTTTGAAACAGTCACCAAGGCCATTGACGAGGGGAAGGTGGTCCACACAGCCTACCTGGACCTCGCAAAAGCCTTCGATACAATACCCCACTCGGGCATTATAGATAAGCTCACCAGCTTAAATATAAACCCCTATGTCACTAGATGGATTGCAAACTGGCTCAAGGACAGAACCCACATGGTTAGAATTGCTGGAGCCATGTCAGACTCCAAACCAGTTACAAGTGGTGTCCCACAAGGCTCAGTCCTGGGACCTCTCTTGTTCGGTATATATTTCTCGGAGGTACAGGCCAACACGGAAGGACTGTGGCTGACCAAGTTCGCAGATGACTGCAAACTGGGCACCATAATCGACTCTCCAGTCGACACAAGCATCCTCCTAAAGGGCCTCATAGAAACAGACAACTGGTGCCAGAGCCATGGCCTCAAGCTAAATGCCAAAAAGTGTATAGTCATCCCTTTGGCAAAAACAGGGTGCACAAATTACCACATAGGTGGTAATCCATTAAGTACAGAAGAAGTAATTAGGGACCTCGGGACCCAAGTTGATAGCAATCTCTCATTTGACAACCACGTGGCCAAAGTGGTTAGAAAAACATTTTATATAGCCCACCTAATCATGAAGGGATTCACATCTAGATCAGGGGACGTCATTGTGCCTCTTTACTCATCCCTCATCAGGCCCATAATTGAGTACAATGCCCCTTTTGGGATGTACCTTACCAGACACCTGAACCTATGAACCTATGAACCTAATTCTAATTATCTGTAATGTATCCTACCACTTTTCAGACCAGGCCTTTCACTAATGCAGCAGTGTAATCAATTTAATACCTTTCACAATTCCAGTAAGCAAGTCAAGACTCAAACCTTTTGCTCTCTCTCTCTCTCTCTCTCTATATATATATATATATATATATATATATATGTGTGTGTGTATGTAAAGTTATAGATTTCACCTAACTTCAGCCAACCCAAGGACACGTTTCTCCATGTTTATGAATAATACCTGAAGATATGCCAAACCCCTGAAACACACCTCCTCAAACTATCCTTGACATACAGTGCTTCTTCTAATCAACCCCCTCATTATAAACCTAAGCAACATGTTAAACTAATAAGTGTAGTAATTATTAAAGATAAAAAAGTAATTTAATCACAGTCTTATTACAGAGAGGACATCTAAACAGATAAAAATATAAAAATAAATGCCTATTGTCCAATTCAGCCCAGTGATCAAACAATCCAGTCTCATTCTCTTATCCAGTATCATGTCATAGGTATGTAGCAACACCTTCAAAAACAAAATGATCCCATATAGACACTGCCTTAACCTAACTGAATGTCCTTCCACTTGAGACATTCATACATTCACTGAAATAAATGCAGGCTCTGACCTTAGCTGATATAAATCATACAAACTTAAAAGAAAGAACCCCACTGTGAAGACAGACTGAGCAGCTAAAACAAATTTTTGTGTGATTGCAAAAAATGTGATTCAAAGACCTCATTATCAGCTAATTTGCATGTCCCTGAATTGTGTAGTGTTACTTCTAGTGAAATACATACACCTTTTCACACACACACACACACACACACACACACACACACACACACACACACACACACACACACACAGACACACACACACACACACACACCACACACACACACGCCACACACCACACCACACACACACACACACACACACACACACACACACACACACACACACACACACACACACACACACACACACACACACACACACACACATGTACACACTAGACTACTCATACCTCTGCAAACATGCAGTCATGCTGCAACACACATGCACTCACTTACACCACCCCACCATGACCTCTCCATAGATACTTACCTAATCTTACATTTTATATAGTCTCTCTAATTGACTATAGTGGGGGAATACAGATGTTTGGCCATGTTAATCAAGATGGCAAGCTGTACTAACTTTAACAGCCAAGCAAGTCTCTGAGTTGCTCAGCTGTGTAAATCCCTTACCATAGCCATCCACAGTGGAGAGCACATGGCTTATTAGCAGAGTTCACTCACTGGGATGCCTCATTAGCATGCAGCATGGCCATGGAGACATCCCACCATAGTGATCCTAGGCTACAGACCATGTAAAATCACTGCGGTTGGCCTGTCTTTGAATCAGAAAGGGCCACTGCCAGTGACAGCAGTCTATATTAGGGCTTACCACTAGTAGAGTCTCTTGAATCCCAGCATATGAATGTAAAACACCTGAATAAATGTTAAAATCCTTGTCTTACATGCACGCCTACATAATCATATTAACTCATTCTGTCCAGCTCAGAAGAAGGCTAATTAATTATTTTTGTTACTGAAGTCCTAACAAATGAAATCACTTGGTTCCTGAGAGTTTTTCTCCACAACTTTCTATTGAACACAGACCACAAATGATTTGAAATACCTGAGAAACAATGTAAGATACAGAAAAGGCATATAAAATACAAATTCTATTTGTTAAACAATGGGCCAAGCACTGGTGCTAGTATCAGTGGTCTTGTTGGGAATGCCAGTCATGTACTATAGATTTGTAAAA
Source organism: Protopterus annectens (assembly GCF_019279795.1). Taxonomy (NCBI): domain Eukaryota; kingdom Metazoa; phylum Chordata; order Ceratodontiformes; family Protopteridae; genus Protopterus; species Protopterus annectens. The sequence goes on along the minus strand of NC_056737.1, from coordinate 1,723,536,909 downwards.
GAACATTTTACTTTATTAGCTAAAATTATTAGTCTTAGGTTCATAGGTTCATAGGTTCATACTAGGCTATCTGCCCTAGGGCATTTATAAGCCTAACCAGAGTGTGTTTGGCTTTTGCCACCCATTTTAAATTAATTTTGCTATGCCCTTTTTCGAGGTTAGTATACTGTGCCTCTGTCTAACAGTGACACAGAAGTGATACCCGGGGTAAACCTACTATCTCCCATTCACTCATCAATATTCCTCTTGAAGAGAGTCAATGAGGGACTCTGCCTAACTTGGACTGGGATTTTATTCCAGAGTGAAAGAAGCCTCTGGGTTATGAATCTCTCCCTCCAGCATGTCCTATTTATTTCAGTGCTGAGGTTCAAGTCTCTCGGGATGGGATTTTGATTTTCTGAGGTGCAGCATGTCCATTAATTCCGGGTTGGAAATGGCTTTATAAGTCAGGCACAGGTCGCCTCTGAGCAGGCGGTATGCCACTGAGTAGAGCTGGAGTTTCTTTAACCGGGCAGCATATGGCATCTGTTTGAGCCCTTTGATCCTCTTGGGGAGGTACTTTTGGGGTCTTTCCAGTTGCTGCAGGTGTCTGGTAAGGTACATCCCAAAAGGGGCATTGTACTCAATTATGGGCCTGATGAGAGATGAGTAAAGAGGTATGATGACCTCCCCTGATCTAGATCTGAATCCCTTCATGATTAGGTGGGCTATATAAAATGTTTTTCTAACCACTTTGGCCATGTGGTTGTCAAATGAGAGATTGCTATCAACTTGGGTCCCGAGGTCCCTAATTACTTCTTCCGTACTTAATGGATTACCACATATGTGGTAATTTTTGGGCACTTTGTTTTTGCCAAAGGGGATGACTATACACTTCTTGGCATTTAGCTTGAGGCCATGGCTCTGGCACCAGTTGTCTGTTACTATGAGGCCCTTTTGGAAGATGCTTGTGTCGGCTGGAGAGTCGATTATAGCGCCCAGTTTGCAGTCATCTGCGAACTTGGTCAGCCACAGTCCTTCCATGTTGGCCTGTACCTCCGAGAAATATATACCGAACAGGAGAGGTCCCAGGACTGAGCCTTGTGGGATGCCACTTGTAACTGGTTTGGAGTCTGACATGGCTCCAGCAATTCTAACCATGTGGGTTCTGTCCTTGAGCCAGTTTGCAACCCATCTAGTGAAATAGGGGTTTATATTTAAGCTGGTGAGCTTATCTATAATGCCTGAGTGGGGTATTGTATCGAGGCTTTTATGAGGTCCAGGTAGGCTGTGTGGACCACCTTCCCTCGTCAATGGCCTTGGTAACTGTTTCAAAGAAATCAACCAGGTTTAAGAGGCAGGATCTGCCCTTAACAAAGCCGAACTGGGTAGGATCCAGTGTCTGTAGGTCCCCAATATCTTTTTTTATGAGGTCCATGATGATCCTTTCCATAGCTTTGCAGACCAAGCTAGTCAGGCTTATGGGGTGATAGTTTCCAGGATCCGTTGAGGCACCACCTTTGTGGAGAGGGACCACTGTTGCTGTATGCCACTCTTTGGGTACATATCCTGTGGTAAGGCTGAGATTAAACAGTAGTTTTATGTTTGGGTTTAGCTCTTCTTGGAGTTCATGTAGGATGCAGCCCGGGACATCATCTGGTCCCATTGATGCTGTGTTTTTTGCTTTGGAGAGGGCGGCTCTTACCTGAGCATCTGAGATGTCAGGGGGGGCAGCACTCTGCTGAGATAGATATTTGCCCTTTTGGTGGTGGGGGGGGAGTTTGCACTAAATCTGTCAGCTAGGATGTTGGCAATGTCTATGGGTTCGGTGTGTTTTTTGTCATTTTGGACCAATTATGAGCATATCTGGGAATTCCCACCCAGGTTCCTAACATAACTAAAGAAAGCCTTGTGATTATCCTTAGTGTCCTGTGCAATTTTTCTCTTGAAGCTGGCCTTAGACGATTTTATGAGTGCCCGTAGTTTTTTGCTAACACTGATCATAGATGCCTTCCCTTTTTGCTATTTTGCTCTATCATGTAGTAGCTTCCTCCTTCTATTGTATAGTTTGTTTATGGCTGGGGTCCACCAGACAGGACATCTGCCTTTGGAGGATTGGGTCTTGGTTTTATTTGGGATTGCATGATCTATGCTTATCAAGTAAAGAGCTATATTTCTGTAAGCATGCAAAATGGACCAAAAGTGTCAGTGGGGAACTGTTTATCCATTTGAGAGTGCCAGTGATGTGCATGACAAGAACATGTACCTCACTGCTGTTCTGTAAATCTATACAAATTACACATATAATATTTTCACAATATTTAAAAAAAAAAAAAAGAACAGTCTACAAAACAATGCATGTTAAATGGTAAATTTCAGTGGCAAAACTGCATGACTTAAAGTTGTGTGTAATATAGCATCAACTGGACACCTACAGGCCGCATATAACTATTAAGATATTAAAGTTAATATACATTATTGCTTTAGAGTAGAAGTATATAGTTGCATTGTATAGTATAGCTGTTTTTCTGTTTTTTGTGTGGGCGCCAGATTGGGGAACTGCACTGGGTGCCACAACATCTTGTTATGGATCTGCTGCAAAATACTCATTATCATGTAACTGCACAATTAAGTATCTCCTTAAAATCATTGAAGTATGCAGGTCTGGACAAAAAGAGAGAGAGGGGGAAGCACTTGCAAGATCCCATTACTATTCAAACTATTCAGCGATCTTCCATCTTGAATCATTGTGACATACATTAAATTAAGAGCCTTCACTTATTGATATTACACAGAAAGATTCAGCACCTCAAGTAGGCAGAGTGGTGCTGAAAACCTTCTATGTGGCTCATCTTATTTCCAAACGCATCTCCTCTACATCCAAAGAAGTCTGAATTCCCCTTTACACATACATCATCAGACCTGTTTTTAAATATAATGCCCTCTTTGGCATGTATTTTCTAAACATATCACTCAAGTTGAGAGACCTAAAAGATTCTTAACAAAAAAAGATCAAAAACCTCAGAAACATTCAGGATGACTGGCATCCCTCTCCCTGTAGAGATCTATGTTAGCCTTTTGAGCCATGAAAGATCTGACCCTCTTTGATTTCATATATCTTCATAGAACAAATGGTCCCCCAAATAATTGGTTAAAGAAACTAAACTTTAATCAACAGATAAATATAATGCATTGGCAAGATATATTCATATCCCGTTGTACTCTCTCCCCATCTGTGCAACAAATGTCTACTTCATGCTAAGCAGAGTAGCACTCTTGCCACTTTACCTGGTAATCGGATGGTCAGTCTCAAATTCTCCCTCATTATGTCTTGTATTATGCTCCGTGAGGCTTGAGGGAAGTTTTGAATGTAGGCTATTGGCTAGACGTATACTGGTCTGCAAACTCATTGCCTGTTTCTTTCCTATGAATCTACAAACCTACAGTGACTGGTACTCCTGCTCTTGTAGCTAGTTGCTCAAAAACACATGCTATAAATGCCGCCAAAACATAACATATTCTATAGCATTTTTATAAAGTAACACTTTTCACCTTCTCAGAAACTTTGAATTTTCAAATATTCGGTGTTAACATAGCATTTCAGTTAACAAACAATGTAAGGCCTTTTAGAATATGGAAATTCTCATAAATGACCATTGATCTTGATGCTGTAAAAACTTTGCTCCTTAATCAAAATGATTCATCAGGTCAAGTAGGTATGAGGAAGAGTCCTTCACGACATATATGTTCAGTAAATCATCCTTGAATTAACCCTAGGTCAAGTTACTGCAAAATCATTGCCACTCATACCTTCACAGTTCAGCAACATAAACCAGCAGAGCCAAAGTCTCATGAGTTGTACCACTTCAGATGCATTTTCATCTCTTGGATTCATCAAGACAACACTCTACTCCACAGATGTTCATGAAACCTTAGCATACCAGTAACATTATAGCAAAGACTCTATAGTGGCCATTTGAAGTCCTTCCTACCATAGCATAGCAGCCAAAGAACAGGCCACAACCAACGCAGTTTCTTCTTGTTCGGGAACTACCCCCCAGCCCACTCCCAGTTCATTCATTTCACATTGGTCTTATACCAGAGTCTGGAGACACTGCTTCCTTGCACACACACACACACACACACACACACACACACACACACACACACACACACACACACACACACACACACACACACACTTTATAGGTGAAGGTAGTAGTGGCATAAAAAAAAAAACAATGTCCTTTGCCATATAACAGTTTCCAAGAAATCATGACCCTTCAGTACTAGCCTTACCTTCATCATTACCTTTAATGCAGGTTACAGTAACTGTGATAAAAAACTTTCCCTTTTCTTACCAGATGACAAACTGTACCTGAATCACTCTCAGCCATCTAAACACAGTCTTCCGCAGACAGCAGTAATCTGTAAGATTTCTCAGTGTCCAATGACCTTTTTCAGAAACCAATCCGTTGGACCATATTAGTTTTCATAAACTTTTAAACAGTCAAATCCTTATTCTCCTTTCAAAATACCAGTGATCTTCAAAGTATGCCTCCTTATTCTGTCTTCCAAGGTAACGAACTTGTACTCAATGCATACAGTTTGGCTATACAACTTCGCTGGCTTAGTCACTGCATCAGTCACTATCTGCTGCAATTGTAACATGAAGTTGCACTGTTCTTTCAGAAACTGCAATCATTTCCAGGTGTCTCAAGCTGCTTCACACAATGATTCAGCAAACCAGAAACTATTTTAATTTGCTATCTCACAGCATCCACAGCACTACCCAGGTATGTTCTACAGAGCCAAATAACAATCTAGTGGTTTCTCTTCTTTGCTAGATGCCACTCCACACTCATATGGTGCCCTTCATTTTTTGATACACTGGAGACATCTGCTCTACACTTTTTCCCAATGATAGCATTGTGCACATAGCTGGTAAATAAAGCCTTGCACTACAACCTCAATTCTCTAGCTGTAAGCTAATGCTTTTAAACAGCCATGAATGCACTGGTTTTATAATTCATACCTTTGAACTATGATGATCAATGTAAATACCACAAATTCTCTTTACAGTCATAACATGTCTTTTGAGCTGTTTAAAAAAATGAATGCTAGCCCATACTGTATTCTCATAAGTAATCATACATACATAAAAATAAAAAGAGCATCCATTTAGCTACTAAGCATTAGATATATTCCTGTTGCTAGTAACTCAGTGGATTTCCCACATTTCAACAGACTCACTAAACTTGAAAGACAAAGCTGCTATCTCGCTGCTGCCTTCATCTGCATTGGGTTATTCATAAAGATCCGTAATACCATAGTGTTGTGCTAAATATAGCAGAATATTATAGAATATTATAGAGCAATGTGCATGGATGCTGATTAGCTTTGTAACAGCATCAGCAAAGAGCTAATGTGGCAGGGAAATGGCAGCATAGTAAATTATCATACCAGTGGTAAGGGCAGCAGTCATGCTAGCAAAGTGGAAGGGCCTGGTCATGTGACTGAGATGGGAAGTGCAATCAGTTGGCATGCACACGGCTGTGTGGATTCAAATGGGCAAAGAGGTGTCTCATAGCTATAACACAGGGACAGTGAGCAGGCCTGAGAGAGACAGCACATTAAAGTGCCAACTCAGTTTTTCACATAAATGAGGAAGAAAAGCAGAGTTAGAAAATCCAGAAATGGGACAAGATCAAAAAGAGCAACACACACAAGGTAACCTGAAGGAAAATAAGTGGCAGGAGCAGATACATTTTTGTGGAAAAGTACCTATTTTCCATTGCCTAAGAAAAAGGGTAAAGAGGATGGCATCAAGAAGCATGTGCCAGGAGGGAGGAAGGAGGGGGACAGGGAAGGTAGCAGGCTCTGACAAAAATAAAATGCAAATTGAGACAGACAAGGAAGGTAGGGACACAAGTGGAGACAACATTGAAGAGACACAGAGAATGGACAACTGCTGAGGATGAGAATTGTAAGGCAAAGGGTGGGGTACAGAGGGCCTACCTCACTGGGCCTGAAGAGCACCCACCTAGACTTCAGACACTTCTGTTGCTAACATCATGGACATGCCCTGTCACTGCTGACACAATGGGTTGGGCCAGATGAGTGACTCTTTTTGCTGCAGAATGACATGCTCAAGACTCCCAGTGCTGGTGTCCAGTTGCCAGCTCACCTAATCAATCTTCTGCCAGTGCTCTTGCCGGTGAGTGACCCTTGGGTCTAGTAGTCTCCTACCCCCAAATATATATATATATATATATATATATATATATATATATATATATATATATCCCACCCTGAAGTGCTAACAGAGGTCACCAGTCAGCTCTTCAAATCACCTTCCTTGGGGTGAACGCTGTGCCATTGCAAAGAGAGTCCTAATAACCACTGGTGGTGCAACATAAGGCATATTGGCTGGTGGAGGTGCCACTGCTAGTTCATGTGCTACATCACAGCTGACCTTGTAGAAAAGCAAAAAAAAAAAGAGAGATAATAAAATACTTAAAAATTTGTGATAACAATATAACACTTTAGTCTATATAGGTATGATGACTTGAATTCAATTTTAACTTACAGTACTGGCAGGAGAGTTTGTCACTTCTCCTTATGCAGGCCTTGTTGTTCAAAATGATCCCCTCTGCAAATTGGAATTATAAAATTGGCAGTAACCAGTACAGTTTGTCCCTGCCAACAAAAAGCAATATCAGCAACAATTTCCAGAAAATACAATATGCTGTACTTACCATAGAAAGCTGGATTTACCCTTTTGTAACCTCTGCCTCCCACTGGTACGCAAGGTCAGGATGGTGTCTCCTCAGAGCACTATCCTATGACATCCCTGCTCATCAGAGGAAGTAATGCCATTGGTGTCACTCACTGCCCTGGCAGGGTGGTGCCAGGTCTCAACTTTATACATGGAGCCATTATACTGATCCAGCAGATGTTCCGTGTAATACCTGTACAGGACTAAAGAAAAGGTCTTTGTTTCCTGGTTTTACATAGTGAAACCCCTGCTGAAACCTGCTCCTGAAGAGGTCATGTCCACTTAACAGGTCAGAATGAGGAGTAAAATGGTAGCCCAATGTGCAAGACCACACATTATGGTACTCTGTAATGTGTGCCAACAGGTAGTAAGGGTGAACTATGAGAAGTCAGTAGCACAGTCAGGTGGTGTTATAAATTTCATAGTGTCCCTGCATGAGTGCACTGCGCATATGACCTCTACCTCTGTGCCCACCACAGGGAGGCAGCGGGACACTGTTGAGATATAAGTGTCCAACAGGGAACATGCACTGACATGCAGATGTCATTGTGGATCTTCATGGTGATTGCCCATTTTCCACCCTTGGAGTGAAGCTAAGCCATAACTTATTGCCTCATTGTTGGAATACTGATGAGTGCATAAACCTGGCTGCCTGAATGGTGGTCTCCCAGCACTCACCATAATGCTGAATGAAGTGCTGAGTGAAATCTCTTGGTAAAGGGAGCAATTCAGCATGTATGATGGTTGGCATTTATTGGGCAAACACTAAACAGAAACTAAAGAAAAAAGTAATAATAACCATAAAAGTCCTGCAGCCATTTGATGCACTGATAATCTTCTTTTAACAGCAGTGTAATGCATGCATCTTCCTGATTCAAGGAAATACATAAGCTTATTATATTCTTTATGGTGTTTGGTAGTGGCTATGATAAGTTTTCTATAGTGAATTTCATATGTAAAAGCGTTCTTAATAATGAGGTTTGATATATGGCACCACAGAATAACACTGGAAATCATCGACAGCTGTGAGATCTGCAACACACTTTGTACATCCAAACAAAAGTGTGGTAGTACTAACTGTATCAACAGCTTTTAACAGTGTTGGCTGACTAGGAGTGCACTTTGGCTCTGGCCACTATTTGTGTGACAGCGTGAAATGTGGTACAGTGTTCAGTGTTGTAACAATCTTCACATTGCTAGATTTTTTCCTTTTTTTTTTATTTTGTGTAACTGGTAATACATCAAGCCATCTTAATATTGCAATATATTACAAAAATGTTGTTTTTCTCTCTTTGCCTCTGCTATTTTTTGATTATCAGCCACCTGTTCCTCAATCATACCATTAATTACCCATTTCTATGTTAAGGGACAACAATGAGGGGGGGGTGGGGATAATTTGTTATTTTTTGCTCTTTTTCTGGTCCTATCCCCTGTATACACTTAACAAAATGCCTGGGATGGACATATAAATGGCTCACCACAGATGATATCCCTTTACTTCCACAAGGGATGTTCCCTTCAATGTTGCCGTGAGCCACTCCATGAAGTACAAGTGATGATTCCTCTAGTCTTCACTAGGGGAATTCACGCCATTCAGTGTGACCCCATGTGCATGTACCATCCTCACCCAAAGGAGAGCTGAGTGGGGCACAGCCTTTTACTCCTCCCCATCCTACTTGACTCTTCAAATGCCAGAACTGCCAATTAAACCTAGTCCACCTGGGTCATCGTAGGGGATCCAGTGCTCTGTGCCAGAAAGAAGCCAAGCTATGTGATACAAAGAATTATGATGGGGTGACCATGATAATTCCAGTTTGTTCTGTGCTCTTGAAATGGATTCCAAGATTCAAGCCTCTTTGGTCTCAAGATGAATTTCTTAGACTCTCTTTCTTCATCTCATAAGATCTGGTTATGGTCAGCAACTTGCTCATAATCTACTGTGATTTGTATAATTACTTTCCAGTGTCTATTTCTATTAATTATTCCTATAACTGCTTTGCAAACCCCACTAATCAGAATGCCCCAACATAAGACCACAGATATTTTACTTTTAACTCCTGTTACTAAACTAATGATCACATTTTAAACCAATATAAAATTGACAACAGTACTTTACTTCACTTCCAAAAGAATTCCACATCTTTAATTTTTTCATGATCTACTGATATTTAATGTATGCACCCAAAAACCCATAGTCACGACCCCCTTTTTCATTTTTTTCTCAGCATTATAGTGAAAATCTTTGGTATACATTATTTGTCATCTGATTCTACTGAATCCAAGATTTGAAACTTTTGTGATAACTCCATGTTTTGGTTTTCTGCAAAGTTTCCTTCTTTTGTTACCCTTGCAAGCTTTACAATGGCATCTTCTACCTCGTCCTCTCTTTCTTTCCCGTCATCCTGCTCATGTATTAAACTCTTTTTAGCTCTCTATCCTCTTTTCTCTATTCTTTAACATTTTTTCCATTCTCTCCTTACTGATGATGTCATGTCTGCAAGTGTATTACCAAAGTTTCCAATAAGGTGGGCTACTATGATATGTGCACTTGGTAGCACCCAAAAGGCTATAAGAGCTGCAGGAGGGTCTCTTTAAAAAGGAAACACATTTCTTTAGGATTTCATGTGTGTTATTCTATCTTACCTAAAATGAGCACCATTTATGCTACCACATGACTGATCACATCAGAAAAAAATAAAAGTTATCAGAAGAAAGAATGAACCCTATCAAGCTGGAATTCTAAATTCTAAGCTAAGAGCTCACCTGTTGGGCTAATACATAATTTTGGAAGTTATATACTAATTTGTAAAATGTCTATAAAAAATAAGTAACCTCTGATTGATTGCTTCCTCTGGCCATGTCTTATGGAAGTATTAAATGCTTGACAGAGTGGAAATTAAATGGAAATAACAGACTTCCCAGGTATGTTGTGAGGCCCTCTCCACCTTTGAAAGGTCCATTACTCTCCTATAATGCTCACCCAGAAGGGCATTATTATGCTTAGAAAATAGCCTCTTTGTTCTTGTTGATTTTGTGCTGTTCAATGTTCTATTTCTGTGTGTGTTTGTGTCTGTTTGTGTTTGTGTGTCTTGCAGCAAACTTGTACATGTTCTGATAAAAATAGGCACTTTTATGTATTGTGGTAATGATTGTTATCTTTAACTTTATTGGGTACAAAGGAGTTGATTGTGAGACATGTCAGCCACTGGGGGTAATGAAGGGTAATAACCAGTATATTTTATTTTTAAAGAAAAATAATAATCTTACAAAATAATTAGTATGTCGATATCACTTTATAACATATGTTTATTGCTTTGCTATCTGTAGCAATTTACTCGGTTGGGAAATCATAAATGTACAGCTGGTCTGGCCCCATGTCCATTATGTCAAAAGGCCACCAGTAAGAAAAGTATTACCCTAACACCCACCCCTACATATCCTTAGCTACCTGCTTATTAACATGCCCCCCACATGATACTTGGGACGGAAATGGTTTGGGGTGCATGGCTAGGCTTGTAAAGGCCCTAGTGGTCATTAGCTTAGTAACAATAAATTAACCTATGAAGACACACAAAGATCTTTTCAGGAGTGACCCAGAAGAGCTTCCTCTTTAATTGACTTTTTTACAGTCAAACAATATGCAAATGAGACTAAACAAATCAAACCTGGACTGCATGGTAAAGTTTGTTCGGAGTCAAACACAACAACGTCCAGCACCAAAAGGTGAAATAATAAACTATTTATTGTGGCAGCTCCAGCAATTGGTGTATAAATGCACCAAATAAGCAGACAAGTTTCGGCAGTAATAAGCCTTGTCAGTGCAGTTTTGGTGCTGGACATTTTTGTGTTTGACTGTTTTGGTATGGTCCGTGCACCTACCGTACATGCGGATCTTTCTGTGTGAAAGTTTGTTAGGAGCCCATAACTTAACCTCTGTACTAAACTGACAGACTTGGTGTCTTGTTCTTCTCTTTCTGAAATATTTTTTTGTTGCACTTTTGTTTATTTGTTTATTTTATTTGCTTACCTCTTAATGTGTTGTTTCCTTCTTGGATATTTAAGAAGTTGATTTAAACTGAACAAATAAGCCAAAAAGGTTTCTTTATAAATTCTGCTTGAAATTTTTTTTTTCATATTTAAAGTAAATGTTGACTGAGAGCTATGGGCAGTTGCTGTCCATACTGGCTGCAAACAGGGATCTGACAACAGGTAACACAAGCTTAAAAATATTTAGAAGAAGACATGTACATGTAAGCAGTAATACCCTACCCCATCATTTTTCTTAATTTGGTTATGACTGATGATATCCTTGTTGCTTTTATTTGATTGGGTTTCTATTGTAATTTTATGTGTACTTTATTACCATTTGATATGCACTTGTACTTATGTAGTACTTTCATTTGATGTTCTGCATCTCTAAGTTTACCTCTTAGTTTAGAGTGACTGACTTCCTGTGTTTTGCTGCTACTGAGACTGCAGTGGGGGGGGGGGTCAATAAACCCTACACAGTAGTAATGAATTTCAGATTTAGTAAGTGCAATGTAGAGCCCCCCCCCCCCCCCCCCGTGCAAACAACGTAAACTCTGTGGCATATTAATCACAGCATGAGCAGGTGAATTGCATGCTAATCAGTCATTCCAACATGGTGGAGCTGTTCAACAAGCTGTAAAGCATCCATGTAGACTCTGTGCTGTTTTTTTTGTGAATTTCAAACATTTTTGGAATACAGCCACAGAAAGGAATCAACATGGACAGAATGTTAGGGGCTGCTGCTGCTTTAATTCATTTGTACCTGCTACAGGCTGAAGCCAGTGCTGCTGCTGCCGCTAATAGACCTAGGCTGAGAAGGAGAAGAGTTTTCAGACTCCATTTAACTTTTCACAACCTACATGACATGGAAATTGTAGAGCAGTACAGAATGGATAGGGACATACTACAGGAACTCTGCGAGCCCTGCCGTCCTTAACTCAGAGCCAGGGCCAACCAAGGGGAACCCATCCCAATGGAGACAAACGTATACGTAGCCTTCAGAATCTTAGTTACAGATACCTTTCAGAGATCAACAGGGGACATGCTGGGGGTATCACAGGCATCAGCATCCAGGATCCTCCACCACTTCCTGAATACTATGCTCCAATGTGCCAGTGACTACATATTTTTTCCAAGTAGTTCTGAGGAGAGAGCCAGAAATATGCAGGAGTTCTACCATGCAGCCCACTACCCTGAAGTACTGAGTGCCATAGATTGCACACATACAGAAATGAAGGCACCACCCAGGGAACAGGGTAGGCTCTACATAAACATAAAGGTCTACCAATCTATCAACTGCCAAATCATGTGTAGTGTCAAGGGAATCACCTTGAACGTGTGTGCTGGCAACCCTGGCAGCTTCCACAACTCACATATCTGGCACACATCCCAACTGTAACAGATGTTTTCTATGAGGGCTATCTCACAGGGTCATTTACTGGGGGATGCAAGCTATGCACTGGAATCGTGGCTGATGACAGAAATACACACACACTCACAGAAGAATGCCATAATGAGGCACATGCTCAAACCAGAAATATTATAGAGTATGTGTTTGGGCTGCTGAAGTCACAGTTCCAGTGCCTAGATACATCTGGGGAGTCCTGCAGTACAATCCATGGACATGTACAGAACTATTCACAGTATGTGCCATGCTACATAACATAATTCTGAGGAAACCGCTTCAGTAGGATCAGCAAGGGGAAGGTTCACACATCCTACCACCAAGGCCAAGGTCACCACAGCCACATGCAGATGAGAAGTCAAAGGGAGAACCACCAGCTGCTGTGGGTGTATGCAGATGTAAACATGCTCACTATGTCTTTGCATTGGCTAAGAGACAACGGATAGCATACTCACTTATCACCTAGGAGCCTAAAACCTACCTCCGACTCATATAAATATAGTAACATTGATGCCAGGCAACTCACACAACTGTTACCTCCCCATGTTTTGGCTGTGTACTGCTTGCATCAGATAGAGTCAGCCCTGAACTAAACCTGTGGCAACTGCTGCATTTACAAGGTAAGTCCTGAACCTGTACTGTATTGTTTAATAATATGAATGTGTGGCAAGTAATGATACACATTGCAGTTTTTGACATCACAATGCTCACAACATCATTCAGTATAAAGTTGTGAAATGTTTATGTTATCAACTGTCTAACTTTCCAAGGCCAGTATAAGTCAAAGATACAATTACCAGTTCAACACCACAAATGGAGATATACTAAGCACCAAGTTAGCTATGGACCCTGTGCATCAGACACAAAGCTTATTTATCCCTGAATCCAAAAAATAGGAAGCAGGGATATAATGTAGTTATCATCACTTGTACAGGGTGTTGTGTGGGGGCCCAGGAAGCCTAGGCTGACACAAAAGTCTGGTGAGTATGTGTGAGTAAAAAAGAGAAGCAGGCAGACTTTTGGATAAACCAACAAATGGCAAGTGAGACAAAATAAGTAACTGTTATGTGTGTGTCTGTAAGGGTCCTCCCGGTGAAATTGGTGTGTGAGTGCCTGCATAACACAGCCAAGTTCTGTTCTGGCTCTACATCTTGGTATGTCAGACAGGTATGAATGATGTACTGCTGTTACCTGAACGTGAATGATGTCTGCTGGTGCTGGATGAGCTCCCTTCATGGGGATGCCCAGGACCATGACTCTATGGCCTGCTATGTCTGGATGTGGACAGCAGACTCACTAATGGAGCAGTGGAAGAACTGCCACTTATGGAAGCATGATCAGGCTCAGCCAGTTTAGTTGAGAGCAGATGATGTGACTGACCTACGCCCATGAGGACGCCATTCCCCATCCCAGCAGATGTTCCATCACAGACAATGCTTGTTTTATGACAGACACCCCTCATTCCACTACAGACACCACTCATTCCAATGTGCCATGCACCCGATCCATTGAATCGGCAACATGGTGGAGGCAGTCATGCATGTCAGCCTGTGCCACATCTACAATCCTGAGCATTTGTCTGGAGCACCTGTGAGCATTTGCCTGTACCTCCATGATGTCCCTAAACATACACTGAGTGGCATGTAAAAAGACACCTGCACCAGGTGGAGAAGGGACAGCAGGCCCCCTCTGAGCACCCCTATCAACCCTCCTGCATGGCACCTCATTCATGCTTTGGCTATAGCCTGGGTCAACAGGCAGTGAAGCCACAGTAGCCATACTTCCCTGATTAATGGCCTTGCCCTCCACCTGTCCAATATCTGAGGGCCCACTGAAATGGTTGGGCAAAGGACTACTAGCTGTGTCCGATGGAATTTCAAGCGGATAGCCATAAGTCAACCTCAGTGTCAGATTCAACCCCTGCACCCCCCGACTGTGCCTCAGTTTGCCTACCATCATCATCAGAGTCTGCTGATACACTGACATTAGGTGGCAAAGGCCCCAAACTCCCACTGTCATGATCACCTGTGATAAAAAGCAACAGACACAGGAAAGATTTAATACCTACACTACTATAGTGCAGTGTATGCTAACAAAGTAACAGTACTGCCACTATTGCAGACAGTACAGCAATACACACAGCAGGCCTGACATCAATAACACACACTAAAATACCTCTTTAAACTGCTCAGCAGTACTGACATAAAATGTTTGGCTTACCAGCTGCCGATGAGATTTTCCTCTGCAATGCAGATGGTCTTGGAAGAAGTTAAGCAAGAGGTAAGGGCAACATCATCACAAGGGGTTGGGAGGGTGGCCTAATGGTTAAGGTGTTTGCCTTGCAAACACAAGGTGCAGGGTTTGAGTCTTACAAGGAATAATTGGCTAGGCTTAAAATGGCTCGCAAGGGCAGTTAGCCTAGTACTAACCCATGATGAATCCATGATAACTCATGATGAATTAACAGTAACACAGGGATAATACATTTACCCCTTTATATGTCCATTAACTATACTTTCAAGAAGAAAGTGGCTTTCAGCTCCAACCTAAACTAATAATTGAAGTAATCTTCAATCCCCCCAAAAAATATGTGACACAGAAGTATGTTACTGATTTTAATTGTTTTGCTATACAGCAGTATTCAACTGTTGAGATACCAAAGCTTAAGTGGAAGCTCCTCCTGAACAAATGGCATGTGTGAAGTCTCCCCAACATAAACAAGTCTCCTCACCATCAGTTTGCCTAGTTACATAGTTGCCTTTTTATATGGTGTAGATTCAGGGCTGTTAGCACAGTGTGATGAAGATGCATATGAAGGGTAAACTCATTAGAATTGCTGAATTCCAAATACTTGGATCCTTGTAGGATATGTAAACATAGTGTAGGCACTCCTTTGGGTGGCCACAGTGGTGCAGTGGTTAGCATTGCTACCTCACAGCAAGAGGTTCTCCGGTTCGATCCTCAGCTGCGGTGCCTTCTGTGCGGAGTCTGCATGTCCTCCCTGTGGTCATGTGGGTTTCCTCCCACATCCCAAAGACATGCTGTAGGTGGATTGGACACACTAAATTGGCCCTAGGTGTGAGTGTGTGCATGTGTGTGCCTTCTGTGGAAGGTTGGGCACTGGACTGGCAACTCGACACTGTAAAACTCCACTGCCAGTCATGAGCAGACGGTGATCCACTGTGGCGACCCCTAACCGGGAAAAAGCCAAAAGAAGAAGTGTAGGCACTCCTTCAGTGTTTAGTTTTAATGGATTGCAACTGTGAATAATTACTGGTTGGGAGAAGGAAAACACAACAGCACTGCAGGCTGTCTTAAGTCTACTGGGTATGTAAGGTTAGATTTGCAATGTGTTAGATGTCACAGGTTGTGTTCCTTAACATCCAACCTGCTCTTCATTTATTGGCAACTGCATCTGATATTATTTCCACTTAATATCCTCATACATTTGAAGGCCAGTGATGTAGAATGGCTTATTCACTGTACTGCTCAGATTACTGGTCAGATAAATGAAGAATTGCCAACAAACACAGAAATTTAAGACGGAGCTGTATATTTACAAGCAATAATCATGACAGGCTCTGGAATCACTCGGTGCACTACATACAGAACTAATAAATGTACAAATAACACTTGCCTGGTTTGCTGTCACTGTAGATGCTGTTGCAGCTGGCTGTGTGCAAACTGAGTTTAGTTCTTTACTGCAAAGTTGTTTGTGTAGCAAAGAGGGATAAGGTGCCCATCCTGTGATCTGAAGGTGCATTGGAGTGAGAGTGCAAATCCAGATCTGTGTAGACATATCTGATGTGCGCCATCATCTTCTTGTGTGTATGTCATGCATTGATTTTCCTCATTTCAACTATTTGTCCCTTTTTTTCTTTTTCTCCTTTCCTGTCTTTGTCTGGTTTATTTTTTTTGGGGGGGTGTATTTTCCCAATGTGGGGTGTAGTGCAATCACAGCCAGAGAGGAATTAATCCCAGTTTTGGCTGTGCTTACCTCATTTGCATGAAGTGCAGCAGTGTGCAAACTAGACAATTGGACCCCCCAGGATGCAGACAGGGCCCAGACAGCCAAAAGTAGAAACTGGATACATTCAATTAATGTCATGGGCATCACAGAAACCTGCTAATCAGCATTGCATGGCAGTTAACAGCGAGACTTTTAGAATGATTAGTAAGATAGGAAATGTTATGTAACTAGTTCTGTGGCTGCAGGTGTAAGTGTAAGGCTGGAGTACAGATGGCACTGGGTATGCAACATTTTTTCGCTGTTGTGGCATTGCAGTTTATAGCAATGAATTGAAAGATAGACAAGTGTTATTTCAACCTTTTTGTGGCAACAGATGTAAATGTAAGACTGCCATACACATGGTTTGGGGTTTGATTACAGGATGTTCTGTACATTTTTACTGTTGTATCACTTCACATTTTAGTCACTCTCACTTATAACACTTGAGATGCTGGAGCTGATATTAATTATATGTATGAGGGCTGAGGCACTAGTATTGTGCCAGTGATTTATTTATTTATCTGTGTATTGTCACATTTATAATCAAATGTATGAGTGTGGGTATACTGTGTGCTATATTCCTGTAAGTATAATTCTGCTATCTGGACTGACATGGCCTTCACATTTGCCTAACACACATACACAACTGTATGTACCTCACTGCTGCTCTCCACTTACCATCACACAAACGCATAGCTCGGGGGTGCTCACTGCTGAGTAACTCGTTTGTGCGATGGTAAGCAGAGCACTGCAGTTTCAAACAGCATGCACACTCCAGTAAATGTGATTACTTGAAGTGACAGCAAAGTATCACTCTCCATTGCTCTAGATCCGTTGCAGACATGGCAGGCATTTTTGGGGAAGGTGCCAGGTTTAAGGCACAGAGGTAGAGTGTCCAGGAGTCCAGGATTTTTATTTGACTCCTAGCTAAGAACCAAAGCCAAAGGGTTCTGCAGGGGGACTATTCTGGCTCCCAGTATAAGTATATATCTTGGGATAGTTTAGCTCAGGCTGCATCCAGTGTCACTAGTATCCCGTGCACAGGAGAACAATGTAGGCATCATTATAATGACTTACAGAGGAGTAAGAGGGATACAATTGACCGCTGTATTGAGAAATTTAGGACTGAGGACATCCCACATCTGTGTAGGTACGAGAGTACTTGTAAGACTTAGAAAGCTGAATATAGGCAAGACTGGTATTCATAATGGTTTTCTGTTCGCTTCTGTTTCTTCCATAGCTGCCAGAGATTGGAAGTGCAATGTCTGAACCCATGAGGCTAAATTGGTGAGGATGAGGGAAGCAGGTGGTATGTATGCTCAGAAGAGTAGTGTTATTGTAGAATTAAAAGTTAAAGATAACTTTCTTGGTATTTTATAGGGTTGTATCAAACTGAGCATGAACCCAGCCACTGGGGATGCACAAGTCAGTGCATTTCTTTGTGCCGGTCCTAAGCCCGGATAAATGGAGAGAGTTGCGTCAGGAAGGGCATCCAATGTAAAACCTCTGCCAAACGACTTATGTAGAGAACATTTCATATTTCCATACCAGATCAGTCGAGGCCCAGGTTAACAATGACCGCCACCAGTACTGTTAGCCAACAGGGTGCTGGCAGAAATTGGGCTACTGTTGGCCAAAGGAGAAGAGGAGGGGAAAGGCATGCCCAAAGACAGAAAGAGAGAAGGAAGGATAGAAGTGTAGTAGTGAGGGCAGGAACTTTGAATGTTGGCAGTATGACTGGTATAGGGAGAGAGCTAGCTGATATGATGGAGAGAAGGAAGGTTGATATATTGTGCATGCAAGAGACGAAATGGAAGGGAAGTAAGGCTGGGTGTATAGGAGGTGGGTTCAAATTGTTCTATCATGGTGTGGATGGCAGGAGAAATGGGGTAGGGGTTATCCTAAAGGAACAGTATGCCAAGAGTGTTTTGGAGGTGAAGAGATTGTCTGATAGAGTGATGTTTATAAAGCTTGAAATTGATGGTGTAATGATGAATGTCGTTAGTGCATATACTCCACAAGTTGGGTGTGCGATGGATGAGAAGGAAAATTTTTGGAGTGAGTTGGATGAAGTGGTGGTGAGAGTACCCAAGGGTGAGAGACTAGTGATTGGAGCGGACTTCAATGGGCATGTTGGTGAAGTGAACAGAGGGGATGAGGAAGTGATGAGTAGGTATGGTGTTAAGGAGAGGAATGCAGAAGGTCAGATGATTGTGGATTTTGTGAAAAGGATGGACATGGCTGTGGTGAATACGTATTTTAAGAAGAGGGAGGAGCATAGGGTGATGTACAAGAGTGGAAGAAGATGCACGCAGGCGTATTATATCCTATGTAGGAGGGCCAGTCTGAAGGAAACTGGAGACTGTAAAGTGGTGACAGGGGAAAGTGTAGTTAAGCTGCATAGAATGGTGCTCTGTAGGATGATGTTGGTGATCAAGAAGAGGAGGAGTGTAAGCAGTGCCAAGGATTAAATGATGGAAGTTAAAAAAGGGTGATTGTAAGGTGGAGTTCAGGAAAGAGTTAAGACAGGCACTGGGAGGCAGTGAAGAGTTACCGAATAGCTGGGTAACTACAGCAGAGCTAGTAAGGGATACTGCTAGAAAGGTGCTTGGTGTGACATCTGGACAGAGGAAGGGGGACAAGAAGACCTGGTGCTAGAATGAGGAAGTACAGGAGAGTATACAGAGGAAGAGGCTGGCGAAGAAGTGGGATTGTTAAAGAGATGAAGAAAGTAGACATGAGTATAAGGAGATGAGGCGCATGGCAAAGAGAGAGGTGGCGAAGTCTAAGGATAAGGCATATGGAGAGTTGTATGAGAGATTGGACAATAAAGAGGGAGAAAAGGACCTGTTCCGATTGGCTAGACAGAGGGACAGAGCTGGGAAAGATGTGCTGCAGGTAAGGGTGATAAAGGATAGTGAGGGAAACATACTCAAAAGTGAGGAGAGTGTGTTGAGTAGATGGAAAGAGTACTTTGAAGGGCTGATGAATGAAGAGAATGAGAGAGAGAGAAGGTTGGATGATGTGGAGATAGTGAATCAGGAAGTGAAACAGATTAACAAGGAAGAAGTAAGGGCAGCTATGAAGAGGATGAAGAATGGAAAGGCTGTTGGCCCAGTTGACATACCAGTGAAAGCATGGAGGTGCTTAGGAGAAATGGCAGTGGAATTTTTAACCAGATTGTTTAATGAAATTTTGGAAAATCAGAGGATGCCTGAGGAGTGGAGAAAAAGTGTTTTGCTGCCTATCTTTAAGAATAAGGGTGATGTGCAGAGCTGCAGTAACTACAGAGGGATAAAATTGATCAGTCACAGCTTGAAGTTATGGGAAAGAGTAGTGGAAGCTAGGTTAAGAAGGGAGGTGATGATTAGTGATCAGCAGTATGGTTTTATGCCAGGAAAGAGCACTACAGATGCAATGTTTGCTCTGAGAGTATTGCTGGAGAAATACAGAGAAGGTCAGAAGGAGTTGCATTGTGTCTTTGTGGACTTAGAGAAAGCATATGACAGGGTGCCTAGAGAGGAGTTGTGGTATTTTATGAGAAAGTCGGGAGTAGCAGAGAAGTATGTAAGAGTATGTATGAGGGTAGTGTGACATTGGTGAGGACTGCGGTGGGAGTGACAGATACGTTTAAGGTGGAGGTGGGATTACATCAAGGATCAGCTCTGAGCCCTTTCTTATTTGTAGTGGTGATGGACAGGTTGACAGATGAGATCAGATAGGAGGCCCCGTGGACTATGATGTTTGCAGATGGCATTGTGATATGTAGTGAGAGTAGGAACCAGGTTGAGGAGACCCTGGAGAGGTGGAGATATGCTTTAGAGAGGAGAGGAATGAAGGTCAGCAGGGCTAAAACAGAATATATGTGTGTAAATGAGAGGGAGGGCATGGGAATGGTGAGGATGCAGGGAGTAGAGTTGGTAAAGGTGGATGAGATTAAGTACTTGGGATCAACAGTTCAGAGTAATGGTGAGTGTGGAAGAGAGGTGAAGAAGAGAGCACAGGCAGGGTGAAATGGGTGGAGAAGAGTGTCATGATTTGTGACAGGCGGATACCAGTAAGAGTGAAAGGGAAGGTCTATAAGAGGGTAGTGAGACCAGCTATGTTATACGGATTGGAGACGGTGGCATTGACAAAAAGGCAGGAGTCAGAGCTGGATGTGGCAGACTTAAAGATGTTAAGATTTGCACTGGGTGTGACTAGGATGGACAGGATTAGGAATCAGTATATTAGAGGGTCAGCTCAGGTTGGACAGTTTGGAGACAAAGCAAGAGAGGTGAGATTGAGTTGGTTTGGACATGTGCTGAGGAGAGATGCTGGGTATATTGGGAAAAGGATGCTAAGGATGGAGCTGCCAGGTAAGAGGAAAAGAGGAAGGCCTAAGATAAGGTTTATGGATGTGGTGAGAGAGGACCTGCATGCACTTGGTGTGAAAGAGCATGATGCTGAGGACAGGAAGAATTGGAAACAGATGATCCGCTGTGGCGAACCCTAATGGGAAGAGCCGAAAGAAGATGATCAAACTGAGCATGCATATCTGAACTGTAAAAGCAAGTAAGCATTCATTAATATGTAGCACAAACCAAGAGTACAATGTTTGACTTTAGTCAGAGGTTGTGGGTTGAAATACCACACAACCCAACTATACAATATTGTTACTTCTTCAATAATATTTAAATTAAATTAAAACCTCTATACAAGTGGCACAAATGTCCTGCTGTAAACTGTAGTCTGTATAATTGCAACACACATATGTGCAATATATGCACATGTTAAGGATTGCTTTCTGCAATCTCTAGTATAGTGTGCATTTGTTAGGAGGTAGTAATCTTAAAGATAAAAGTTAAGATAATATAGTCAAATAATTGTATCAAAGCATTGATTATCACATTTGAAGGTACTAATCTTCTCTCTTTTTTTCTCTCACCCCAACCCTTATTTCTCTTTTTTATTTCTATTTTATTTCATATTTATAAAAATATTTTTCCGTCATATTTTATTTTATTTTATGAATATTTTATTTTTGTTGTTTTATTTTATTGTAAAATTAATTTTTATTTTATTTTTCAATTTTATTATGTGTCATCAAAATGTATCCATGTGATCCATGTGTACCGTAT
This sequence comes from Protopterus annectens, assembly GCF_019279795.1. Lineage (NCBI taxonomy): Eukaryota > Metazoa > Chordata > Ceratodontiformes > Protopteridae > Protopterus > Protopterus annectens. The sequence goes on along the minus strand of NC_056737.1, from coordinate 1,723,515,589 downwards.
CACTAAATGCTCCACAGCCCAGTAGGGTAGGCCTGCCCCACAGGATTCTCCTTCCACCCCTCCACTGGCTCCAGCAATGATGCCCAGCATGTCTGAGACCCAACCTGGCTGCACTGACTCTGCTGCCCCTGCACTACCTGCCCCCTCAGGCAGTCCTACCCCAGATGCTGGTCCAGTGGTACCCTCCAGGAGCAGTGGCAGATGGTGCTTTTATCACCTGCCCTGAGTTGCCAGAGATGGTGTGTGTGGTTGTGCACTGCACCTTAATGCACGCCTATACCGGCTGGAGAGGCTGCTCTTCCTCATTTTGCATAGTACTAGGATGAGGAGAAGGAGACATCAAGCACTCCAGGAGTAGATGGATTGAGGTGACAGTGATGACAATCCAGAGGGTTACCCAGCTTGACAACCATGTGTTCAGGATGTCCCCACCCTCACCCCAATCATGGTGTCCCCCAACCTTTTGTATCCGTCACTGTCCCTGTCTCTTGTCTTGTCTGTCTCTAATTGATTTCTCACCTACCTAATTTACCTGCCCCAGACATTCTTACGTCCCATCTCAAACATTCCTCTCCCTCTGAAATAAAAAATAAATGGATACCTGTCCCACAAAAAAAAAAAAATAAAAATAAGTAAAATATTCCCATACATAACTCTGCACTTCACACACATGTACTTGATTCAGTCCAATTGGCTATATAACATGATTATGTTGCGGTCTAAATTCAGTTAATTTTTTGCACATATGTTCAGGTTATGCTGTTAAAGAAATGGATAGCTATGGTTCTTTCCTCCCTCCTGCACATTCCTGCCCTGCTTTCCCTTTGTTCTTCCCCATGCTTGCTCTCCATTCCACCGCTTTCCTATCTTCCCCATTTTAACACCTTTATTCTGGTCAAAAATAGAATCTCACACACACACCACATATAAGTTGCTGGAGATGCACTGGATCCCTTCTCTTTTTGGGCTTCATGTTTGTGTAGAGGTGCACATTGTGCACCAACAGTGAGTGGCAGCAAACAGGTGCTGTTATCCCTGCACAATGCCACTTAACACCACTGCTCTATGCCAGCACACAACAAAACATCTCGTATAAACAATTCACATCATTGCATTGTTAGTCTGTAATGAAAAGTATTTAAAAGTATTAGATGCACTTGTATTTGAACCCAGTACCATCTGGCCCCCCAAAAAATGTATCAATGCATTAACATGTGCTGCCACAGAGTCAGTTAAGCAGCAGAGATATTTCATAGAACTCAATGCTACCTGTCAGACTTGAGCAATGTAGGTTTCATTTGCACACTACTTAGCGATGCACAAACGTGTATCTTGCATGGGTATGCACTTTGCTAACCATCGAGCAAGCCATCTGATCGCAGCACCATGGAAATATACATATTATGCTGTATTAGTGCTGTTTACTGTCCATTTCCTGTGTAGGACATGAAATTACATTCAGAAACATTAGAAAACTGAGGGCCCTATCTAACAATATTTCACATATTTACAATACATCCATGTGTTGGCTGCTCCCCCCCCTCCCCAGCACTGCAACCCTGGTGTCTCAGTACTTTTTCCACACATATATCAACCACACTACAAAATCTATAAAATGTAATATCAAATGTTGTGTGCTATGCGATGCACATCAATCTGGTAACATGAAGGGCTACAATTAGTGACCCATATGCCTAAAATGCCTTATCTGCAAGGCTAGGGAAAGAATCAGCATGGACCATATTTACAGGGACTTAGGTAACCTTCAACACACTTGACGTGACAAATTTTGTCTTTGTCAAGGATATATCTTATTGAACCTTGTGGACTTCTTGGATACTGACCCCAAAGACCTGGATGAGGGATAACAGGATGTAGCATTTATGTTGTGTTATCCTAGGCCTTTGACACTATCCTCCATTCATGTCTCATAGTGAAGATCCCCCATGTGGGAAATAAGCTGTTCAGTAGTAGAGGGATAGGTAACTGGCTCACCAACAGAACACACACTCTTAAATTTGGGGACTGCACCTCCACCACTAGACACTTACCATTCGAATACCACAAGGATGTGTGCAAGGCCCTCAACTGCTTGCAGACTACATTTCTGAAATGCAGGCAATGGCAGATGGCCAGTGGTTTACCAAGACTGCAGAAGACTGGTAAGTGGATGCACTAATATAGAGTTCCCCAATGATGGTAACATATTACAGAAGGGGCTGACACACCCAAATGATTGGTGCCAAACTCACAGACTGTACCTTAAAGCATACAATGCCTCATTGTCCCCTTTGGAAATAAAGTACCCATGCTAATTATGATATACATAACACCTCTGTAGGCCCAAACACAGTGTTATGAGACTTGGGAACACAAGTTGATAGCAATCTGTAATTTCACTATTATGTGTCCATAGTAGTGTCGCACACATTCTGCATTGTGTACATCATACATATGGACATCACATCCAAGACCAGGTTGTTCATACCTCTGTTGTACTCTACCTTTATCAAACCAATAACTGAGTACAATGCCCCAACTGTCTGTACCTCACCAGACACCTACAGCAATTGGAGAAAACACAGGTTTGTGCCTAGGAGACTCCAAGGCCTGCAAACATGACATACATGGAAAGACTGAAATACCTGTCAGTGTACTCAGCATCATGCAGGTTGCTGAGAGGTGACTTATGCCTGCCCTACAGAGCAGTCTCAGACCCTGTCCTTCTGGAAATGATGGACAACTGTAAATCAAACTGGACAAGAATAACTCCCAGGGTTCTTATCCTAGCCTGTGACATAAACAGAACATGCTGGGGAGATAGATATATCCCCCATCAAATCACACACCTCTATGCACAACATAGGCTTTCAATACCAGTGTGGACACTTGATGGTTAAAGTCCCGACTGCTATCTACATGTGTTCCCAGTACTGGTATCATTGGGTGTCAGCATAGCAGGACTGTTGTCAGTACTGTGATTAACATGGAATTCCACTTTTCAGACAGACAACATAAAAAGAGACGCATTTACAATTGAGAAAAAAAGATAAAAAAAGACACATTTCTGCATTTAGTTGTAGATTGTGTGCTTTTGTCCCCATTTATTTGTCTGTGTTAGCTCCTCCTGTACTATGTTATCATCATTGGTGGACTCAATGATTGCATCTAATATGTAAGAATTAGCAAACTTGTTAAGGCAATGGCCATATACTTTAGCCTGAACTGTCAGGAAATGAGTCCAAACAGTGAATGGCCAAGCACAGTTCCCTGGGATTTGCCAGTGCTGACAGCTCTATTGGTACTGGTGGATTCATCAACTTTCACAGTATGTATTCTGTTGGTGACCCAATTGATTATCCATCTACTGACATAAGGGTTAATCCCAGATGGGAGGGTTTCCTCAATGATACCTGTCTTGGGGATTGTGTCAAAACCCTAGGCAAGATCACACTAGGCAGTATGCACTTTCTCAGCTTCATCCAAGCCTGTCACATGGAACCAATGGCCAGTGACAACATCATAGATTGTCTGTGGTGTGATTCAGCACATAAACCATCCTGATAAGGTGGAATACACATTTAAAAACATCCTCCACATAGGCTTATTTCTCATGCAAAGATGTACATCAACATGCATCCATCCAAGTAGAGTGGACAGCAGCTGATGCATCCATGTATAGAGACATTGTGACTCTCCTCGATTGGGAGGTGGACCAACATGTGATCATGGACCTCTTTTACATGTACATTAGTCATATTGTGACTGTGTGCAACAGACCTGTGTGAGTAGTTAATGCTACATCATGTCTGTTACATCTGACAGATGTCCTCAAAGAGGTCATCGCGGGCATGCATGATGACAACAGTATCATCTTATGGAACTTGACCGGGTAAAGGCATTTGATACAAATCCACACTGAGATATTCACTCAGCACTGTCATATGTGGCCATAAACAGTTATATCACCAAATGGGTAGAGCAGTATATCACATATGTTGTATCTCACTATGTTGGAATGTGTGACGTGACCTATATCTCAGGCCCAGTGATCAGGTCCATGCATCAGGGCTGTCTGCTAAGACCTTTCCTGTCCATTAGTTTAGTGATGGACATCACAGATGACATACACATGCTGTGTACATACAGCTGCCTGAAGAACTACAGAATTTAATTCATGAGCAACATGATTGGCTGATCTCTGTTTTAAATGTGAAAATGTTTGTTTTAAGAAATATGTGGATCTGATGAAGCATTTGTGAATGCAAAAACACTTATCCTTGATGTTATTCGTGTTTCAATCACATGTGGGTTAGCCAACCTGAATACCAGAGTCTTCGGATTTCTGCTTTGGATGCTGTTGCTTCTTCCATGATGTCAGGTCATTAGGGGTATAAAACATGCAGCCAACGCCATTACATCAGTCTTTCTTACTGTGTGGTGCCTGAGGCAGAAGCAGTTCGCAAGTGCCGGTCGGCTGACTCCTGAAATTTTTGTTTTCGAGTTTCAGACCTGAAGTCTTCAAAAAGATAAGTACTCCATTGGGGATCCTTTTTTCTTGCTCTAACAGATGTCAGAAAAAATTAACAATTGTCTTGCCTGCGGAAAGCAAATACCTCATAGAGATTTTCATTCATACTGCGTCACCTGTTTAGGCCCAGACCATGACATTCCTCGCTGTTGGTATTGTGCCTTGTTCAACGCCCGAACTATTCGTCATCGGGCTATTTTTGTAGCTAAATACTTTCGTTCTCGATCTCCATACTCTGAAATGGCTTTGTTAAGCCATCCGACTACAAATCTGTAAGGATAAAGACAGAGACAGACCGCATAGGTCCAAAACTGCCAATGAAGCTTCCTTTAAGCTAGTCGCCAGTCCGCCGGTACTCACTGAGGCGCTTTTGCAGCCCCTGATACCTGCTACTATAGATTTGCAGGCCTCCACTGAGACCCATTCGGAGACTGGTATACAGCGAGATGCTTCTTCGACTATGGAACCTGTGGATATCTCTACCTTGGATGGGTCAGGAGCCGCTGTGCAGGCACCGGCTTCTGAGGGTGTATTCAGGCCTACTAATTTTCATATTAAATGGACAACTTTGTTTCAAGCTAGAAATACCGAATTCTTCAAGCCTAAAGCTCACAGTACACCTAGAAAATCAACAACCAAAGCACATTCTCAACCCCATATGCCTCAAAAACAAATGATTAGAATGGCTGAAGACCATATTACCTTAATTAGGGGAAGCCAGCCTTCCCCCTCTAAGAGACCTAGAACTGATTTTCTTTCTGATTCTTCAGGAATCTGATATCTCTGTTCCTTCTGACTACCAGGATTTACCCTTATCTACTTATGAGGATTCTGATGCAGAGGATTCCATTCTGTCTGCTTCCCATCCAGAAGATTTTTCTTTTGGTGAAACCTTGCATAACCTTAGGGAGCATTTCTGCTGGGAAAGCCAGGACTATTCTTAGTCGAAAAAGAAACTTGGGGAATTTTTACTCCTGCCTCAACACAGGCCTCTAGCTATCCCTCCTGTTCTGGAGATTGTAGATGATGTTTTCTTGGAATCCAGCCTTACCCCAGACACCTTGCCTCTAGCTCCCAGGAAACCTGACAGGTACTACAGAGTACCTGACTCTCACAAGTTCCTCTTCAAAAATCCCACTGTGGATCCAGAGACCATTTCCCAAGGACAAAAAGGCATTAAGGCTACTACTGCCAAAAATCCTACCCCATTCTGATAGGGACTCTAGAGCTTTAGACAGATGGGGTAAGAAGATATACACTTCTGCTACTTTGGCCATTAGGGCTTTAAATTGCCAGTTTCATATGTTAAAGTATCAGCAGCATATTATGGGACTACTAAAACAGAAAATTATATTGATTTCTGACTGTGCTGAACACACAGAGTTGCAAGAACTAATGCAGTCTGCTGAACAAGTTGGTAAACATACTTTACAAGTTGGTTTTGATGCTTTGGAAGCATCTTGCAAGGCTGCTGTCACTGGGTCTGTACTTAGAAGCCATGCTTGGCTTAAGGAACAAAACTTGTCAGATCAGGTTAAAGCTAAATTACTGGATGCACCCTTAAACCAAGAATGCCTTTCTGGCAACAAAGCAGAAGAAGTCCTCAAAATGATGGAGGAAAAAGCTAAATCTATGAAAAGTGTTAAAGATCTTTTATAAGTACAGCCTCCTAGATTCAGTAGGCACTGGCCTTCAAACCCAGGAGCAGCAGACCACCAAAACTTCAGTCTCAGGCTATGCACAGATCTAAGCAGTGGGGGGCTCCCACTTCCAAAGCAGGGAGTAATAAGTCATCCCCCTGTGGAAAAATGGAACAATGACTTTTCCTTAACTCTTACAACCCCTGCTCAACTACTTGCTCCATTATGAGGAAAGCTCACCCTGCATGCAAAAAACATTACCCAGGACAAATGGGTTTTAAATATAGTTTTCCTAGGATACAGATTCCACTTCCACTCATTACCAACCCCAAGTGGATGGCCAGACCTTCCCACAAATCAGTGGGTGGAGGCCCAAAAACAAGTGCTCTCTCTCCTCAGTATGAGGGCTATTCAACCAGTCCCAGCAGTACAAAGGGGACAAGGTTTTTATTCAAGACTGTTCCTGGTTCCCAGAAAAGAAAACTCCTGGTGTCCTATCCTGGACCTGTCTTTTCTCAACACCTTTCTGGTGGTTCCAAAATTCAAAATGCTAACTCTTCAACAGTTTCTTCCTATGCTAGCCAAGGATGCCTGGCTGGCAACCTTATACTTAAAAGAAGCTTACCTGCACATCCCAATAAGGGAATCCTGCAGACAATACCTATGTTTCAGGGCAGGCTCCATGCACTATCAGTTCTCTGCTCTTCCCTTTGGCTTATCTACTGTGTCCAGGCTATTCACAAAGTGCCTAACCCCAGACATTTCATTTTGCAGGCAGAGAAAGATTCAGATTTACCCATACTTGGACAATTGCCTGATTCAGGCAGAAAGTCAGGACTTGCTATTACAACACCTGGCATTTGTAAAGAAACTTCTAACCTCACTGGGGTACACCATCAACAAGAAGAAATCACACTGAGAACCTTGCCAACAGATTGTATTACTGGGAGCAATCTTAAACACAACTTCCCAGATGGCATTCCTTACTCCGGAAAAACAAGTTTATTTGACAACCTCCTTCAACCTACTGGCCACAAAAACCCAGTTCTCTGCAAGGAAAATCCTGCAAGCCATGGGGTTCATGGCCTCTTGCATTCTGTTAATTCTATATGCAAGACTGCATATGAGGAAACTTCAGTGGTATCTAAAAGGTCTGTGGTGTCAACATTCTCAGGAACTAGAAACAATGATTCCTATCATTCTTTGTCTAAGGGCAGAGTTCCTTTGGTGGGCAGAGGCCTGCTACCACAACAAGGGAGTCCCTTTAACATATAGGTAGGTACTAGGCTATCGGCCCAAGGGCCTACATAAGCCTAGCCAACAAGGTTCTCTGGCTTACGCCACCAAAGAAAGTTATTTTCCTATGCCACTGTTGAGGAGAGACACAGAAGTGATCCCCGGGGTGTATTTCCTATTTCCCATCCACTCATCAAGATTTTTCTTGAAGAGTGCTAATGAAGAACTTTGCTTGACATAGATGGGTAGCCTGTTCCAGAGTATGGGAAGCCTCTGGGACAGGAATCTATCCCTCCAGAATGTCCTGTTTATTGTGGTGACAAGGTTTAGATCCCTAGAGCGTGTAGCTCAGAGGGATTGGGATTTCTTTAGGTGTAGCATGTCCAACAGCTCTGGGTTTGACATAGCTTTATATGTTAGGCATAGATCACCTCGGAGTAGGCAATATGATATGGAATAAAGCTGGAGTTTTTTGAGATGGTCAGTGTAGGGTATTTGTTTGAGGCCCATAATCCTCTTTGTGAGGTACTTCTATGGCCTTTCCAGCTGCTGCAGATGTCTTGTGAGGTACATTCCAAAAGGGGCATTGTACTCAATAATGGGTCTAATGAGTGTCGAGTAGAGGGGAACAATGACCTTTTTTTTTCAGGCTGAGAACCCTTTGATGATGAGGTGTGCCATGTAGAAGGACTTCCTGACTACTGTGGTGATGTGACTATCAAAGGAGAGACTACTGTCCACCTGGGTCCCAAGGTCTCTTATCACACATTTGGTGTTAAGTAGATTGCTGCCTATGTGGTAGTTCATGGGTACAGAGTTTTTACCAAAGGGGATGACAATGCACTTTTTGGCATTGAGCTTGAGGCCATGGCTTTGACACCAGGCATCTGTCTCAGCGAGGCCCTTCTGTAGGATGTCCACATCATTTGGGGACTTGACTATGACTCCTAGTTTTCAGTCATCTGCGAACTTCATTAGCCAGAGGCCTTCTGTGTTAGCCTGTACTTCAGAGAAGTAGATACCAAACAGGAGAGGTCCCAGGACCGAACCCTGTGGTACTCCACTTGTCACTGGTTTGAGGTCAGATTTGGAGTCTGCAACTTTTACAGTGTGGGTTCTGTCAGTGAGCCAGTTGGCAACCCATTTTGTGATCTAGGGATTTATACCTAGTTTAGTGTGTTTAGCTATAATTTCAGAATGGGGGATGGTGTCGAAAGCCATGGCGAGGTCAAGATAGGTTGTGTGAACCACCGTACCCTCATCTACGGCTTTGGTGACTGCCTCAAAGAAGTCGGTCAGGTTCAGGAGGCATGATATGCCTTTCACAAACCCAAACTGGGTGGGATCCAGAGTTTGGAGGTTATCAATGTCTTTGTTTATGAGTTCCATGATGATACATTCCAAAGCCTTGCAGACCAGGCTCATCAGGCTAATAGGTCGATAGTTCCTGGGATCAGTGGTGGCTCCCCCTTTGTGGAGTGGTATAACTGTTGCTGTGCACCATTCAGTGTGCACAAAGCCTGATGCAAGGCTATTGTTAAACTTGGTGCTTAAGTGGGGAGCCAGTTTGTTCTGAAGTTCGTGTAAAATGCAGCCTGGGATGTTGTCCGGTCCCTTGGATGCTTTGTTTTTGGCTTTAGAGAGTGCAGCTTTTACCTGCATAGTTGTGAATACAGGGAATCTGCATTCCTCCTGTATAGATATGGGCTCTTTATGGGGTGACATGGGGTAAAGTTAGCACTGAACCTATCTGCCAGGATGTTGGCAATATCGGTTGGTTCTGTAATTTTCATGCCACTGTGCTGTAACTCTGAGCAGATCTGGGTGTTGCCATCGAGATTCTTGACATAGCTATAATATGCTTTGTGGCTGTCCTTAGAATTAGTGGCAATTTTGTTTTCATAGCTAGCTTTGGAGAATCTTATAAGGGATCTCAGCTTATTACTGAGGCTGACCAGGGAGCTCCTCCACTCATGGGATTTTACTCTTTTGCAACAGTTTCTTCCTTCTGTTGTACAGTTTGTTTATGGCAGTGGACCACCAGACTGGCTTCCTTTTTTTGGAGGATAGAGTCTTGGTTCTGTTTGGGATAGCATGATCCATGCATTTGTGTAAGGGCTTATAGAGTGCTTTTGTGTAGGATTCAGCAGTTGTAACTGTATTGTCCACCTGCATGGGTGTCATGAAGTCCACTTCTGTCTTAAGAAGCATGAAGTTGGCTTTGGAGAAATTTTTTACTGTGGTTTCCTTAATGGGGGGTGGGGGTGGGATGTGGATATCAAGGGTGATTAGCTTATGGTCGGATCGGACCAACGAGGAGTTGGTTGCAGGTGTGGAACACCAGTCACTCATGTTGGTAATGACTAGGTCTAGGATATTGTTGCCCCTGGTGGGGGTGTAGATAAGGTGATCCAGGGCATTGGAGTTTATGAATTCCAGAAAGCGTTGAGCTAAGGAGTTGGTACATGAGTAGTTTTCCCAGTTAATGGTGGGGTCGTTGAAGTCACCCATTATAAGGGTGTTTCGTTGAACCCTAATATTTTCTAGTACATCAAAAAAAGAGGAGAGGGAATCCTGGGGCATGGTGGGGGATCTGTAGCAAGCTACAATTTGGATTTCAGTTTTGCCCAGAGTTAGTAATTTTTATTTAGAGGCTGAAATGTTTTGGATGCTTTTTAATATTTCTGATCAGGTCATTTTCTTAAATTTGAACTTTAATTGATTTCATTGTAAACAGTGTTTAATTTGTATCAAAAGTGTTGATTTTGTGTTTTATTTTGAATTTTGTAGTATTTAGTAATGCATTTAAGTCAAGGTGTTTGATAATTTTGTTTGATATTTTACTTGATTTATTTTTATTTTTATTTCTTGTGTTGACATTCTGTGTTTCACAGTTTGCTAAATGCCTTTTCAGGATGATGGCAATTACTTAGAATTTGTCTTTTTGGGAAGGATCATGTTTCTTAGTAGATTTTGTACTGAAACAACAGCACTGTTATTGCTTTATTCTTGTTTAGAATACTCATCTGTCCATTTTCTAAAGAACAGAATGCCTCCAGCCCAAGTTTCTTTGGAGCAATTTGACTAACATTGAAGATTTTAAATCAGAACTCTTCAGGGCTTCAGTAGTACTGAATGGTAAACAATCCATTATTAAACTCGTGGTTTGCGGGCACTAAAAGACTAAAGCAGAAATAAGAGCAGATTTTGCAGATCCTGTTTGATTTCTGTTGTTCTCAATTAATACAAGGCAACAAGAGAGGTTTACAATTGTGAAAGCATGTCATTTCAAAAAAGTAACTGTAATTTGAATTGCAATGTGCCAGGTTTTATAAACTGTGTCAACTACATTAATCATAAAACTGCTTTTATTAAAGCGGTATTACAGTAATACATGTTTGGAAATGTTCAGTGTTAGAAATCCAAAGCTATTAGAGTGCAGTTACATGAGAGTTGTATACAAGTTGTCTACTTTTGAATTATTTCAGTGTCACAGCTGCCAATAAACACACTTAAAACAGACTGGACAGAACAGTGGGTGTGTTGTCATTTTTCTCTGTTGTGATTTTCTAAGAAAGTTACTTCCATGTTTCTTTATAAAATCCTGTAAATGACACATTTTGACACATGTGAGACTAACACAAATAATATATAGTAATCTTTTATTCATAGTTCACAGCATTTGCTAACAAAGTTTCCTAACCCATGTCTCACCTCCAGCTTCCCTTTCATAATGCAGTACAATGACAGTAAGGACTCAGACAAGCACTGGAATACTACAAGACATGCTTTTCCTATAATTAATGCTATCAACTAGCTCAACAGTTGACAGACTTGCCTTTGATGACAGAACTATGAGAAGATTATGAGTTCTGTATCACTACAAGTTTCTGGGATTCACGTTTAAATAGTGGCACTGTAGTGTATTTTAAGTTGGATATTATACTCCTGAGGTACTCTCCTTCAAGTCAGTCATTAAACAGCTGTCACATCTGCCAAGATGTAGCTAACTCATGTGTAAATTAATGAAACCATGGTACTTGTCAGGAAATTAATAGTGGAGTTGTCCTAATGCCCTAGTCAGATTTCCTGTGACTGATAGAAGTACTCCTTGAGGTCTGCTCTGAACAAAGACAATAGGTTCAGTTAGAAGTTTTGGAATAGTATGAACAAACTCTTACATCCAAACAACACTTCTACCCCAAGCCCCTGTCCTAACAGCTTACCAACAGACACTGCCTCCTGTCTTAATTTCTTCTTCATTGATTCTATAAAAAGCTAACTAAACCTGACAACACCTCCCTTTCCCCTTCTGATCCTCCTCCTTCTACCAGTTCCCCTCTGATTTGTCTTAAACCTGTCCCTACTGCATACATCAGATCTCTTCTTACCAAACTGAAAGCCTGCTCCCCTTCTGCTGACAATGTACCCCCTCTGGTTCCTTAAAATAGCAGCTAACTCTGTTGCACATCCAGCCTCCATATTAGTAAACAGGTCAGTTCAAAAGAACACAGTCTCTGACATCTGGAAAAAAATCCTATGTCATACCCCTCCACAAAGGTGGCAATTCAACTGAACCAACCATCTACAGACCTATCGCCATACTGTCTCCTTATCCAAAATTCCACAAAAATGTATTCATAACCAGCTTCTCAAACACATTATACAAGACAACCTGTTAACTCCCACCCAACTCGGTTTCTGTCCTCATCATAGCACATCTACAGCTCTCATTTAATTTACACAGAATATCGCCAAAGCACGGGACAATAACGAACTAGTCTCATGCCTCTTTCTTGACTTATCTAAAGCCCTTGACACTGTTTCCCATACCCTACTGCTTTCAAAACTTTCTTCCCTTAAGCTTTCCTCTTCTACTATACTATGGTTCTTCAGTTACCTCTCCAACAGATTCCAATCCATCAAATGGATTTCCGCCTCCTCCACTTCCTTCCATTCCAAACAGGTGTCCCCCAAAGGTCAATCCTTTGACCTCTCCTTTTTAATATCTTTACAAATAACCTACACACTTCCTGTCCAAACTCCTCACTAATACAATATGCAGACGACTCCACTATTATCTTGTGCTCTGATAGCCTTCCCCTACCTCCATGCTCTTACTCAAGATTCCCTCCTTTCAGTCGAAATATGGCTGACCAATAATCAGCTACTTCTCAATCCTAATTAAAAAAAACTTCTACTGTTCCTTCCCAAATCACTACAGTAACACAAAAATACATTTACAGTAGCTTCTATTAGTAATACACTCATTTTTGTTGAACCACATACTAAACTTCTGGGTTTAATCATAGATGACCAACTAAAGTTTGACATACATATTCAGCAAGCCATCAAAAAGACCCACCAAAAATCTGGTCTGTTATACAGACATAAAAAATACCTCACTATTGGCGCCAATTGGTCTCTAGCACAGACTTTTCTTCTCCCAACTTTACTTTATGCAGCCCCTATTCTCACCAATATTCAATCCAATCAGTTAGCTAAACTTGAAACCATCTACAACAAAATGGCCAGATTTGCTGCCAACCTTCCCTATCGCTCTCACCATTGCATAGCTTTAAAAAACCTACAATGGCTTAAGCTTACATAACCAACTCCTTCTTCCCCAACTCCACCTCACACACACTATCTTAAATCAATCCTCTCGCTGTCCTCTCCTCATGGACCTCATCACTCCCTGCTCTTCTAAGCATAACTTATGCAGCACAGACCTACACTTCTTAGGCATCTACAAACCCAATAAAAATATTGGCAAACTTTGATACAGCCACTCCTTCGCCAATGACTGGAGCAAACTTCCCCTTTCCCAAAGAACAAATGGCAACTTCCTAAAAAAACCTCTAGAGGACTTATTTATTAATTTCTGGACCTGTTCTCATCCGATTCCCACCTAAACTATTCCCAATGCTCTTCTCCTTCCCCTCTCAGCTCTCACACTTCACCACAACTACTCATTTAAGGTATTTATGATATTCTAACAACTTTGACTTTCTCTCTGATGGTAATTGTTAGATAGAATTTAACTTGTTATATTATATTTTATGTACTTAATGTGTACCATGGCTGTTTAAACCCTCAGTATTACTTTTGCATTGTAACATGTTCATTTATAAGTTGTATTCTGTTTCTCCTGTGTATATACACTTGTATGTTAATATTGTTATTTGCTTATCTGTGAAGGTTTTCTCCTCAGGTTTCTGCTGAAAAAGGGCTCTGCTGCCCAGTCGAACTAACCCGGGTAAAACATGTCAAATAAATAAATGATTTACCCAGTCAGTAAATGCAAATAAGTATGTTAGGTACTATGTTATGATGCTGTAAATGCATTTTAATTAGATCACTTCTTTTGCTGATGATTCTTTAACATGAGAATTGAATACTTCATGTCATGTCTGCTAAGTATTAGGCTTTGTGAACTTCTACAAAAGTGACATGTCATTACTCCAACTTTAAAAAATCATGTCTGCATTACGAGTGTGCATGCATGTTGCAAGTGTGTGTGTGTGTGTGTGTGTTTGTGTGTGTGTGTGTGTGTGTGTGTGTGTGTGTGTGTGTGTGTGTGTGTGTGTGTGTGTGTGTGTGTGTGTGTGTGTGTGTGTGTGTGAGTGTGCTAGAGATGTATGATAGAAAGATACAGAAAGACAGACGCGATGCAAGCAGGAGGATTAGTTTTGATTTTTTTTCCAATAGTCTCTTCTGTACATTATATTAATTTTATTTATTTATTTTTTGAAAGGAGACATTTTGTAAGAGGAGTAAGACACTCTGAAACATGGCTTATGGTCCGATAAGAGCACACCACTGTGATAAAGCCACTCAATGCACATCTTATGCCTTATTATGCACTGAGGCAGACTCTTATCAGATAATAAACCACACCTTTTTTAGCATTTTCCCTTATTTGCTTCATGTTTGTTCTAGGCCTGCCAGCAACTTGTTCCAACGTAACTTCCCAGTCACATAACTACAGTTCATCTCTCAGGGAAGTGCATATTTCAAAGGCAGTAGTGAGAAGCCTTACCTTTCAAAACTACATTTGGGTGCTTGTCCAAGGCAAAAGGCAAACTTCTTAGAAAAATATTGTTTTTCCTCACTACATCCATCAGAAAGCATTTCTGGTTTGCAGAAATCACCATTTCTTACTTTAAAATGCTCATCATTAACTTTTATTGCATTTGCACTATATTCAGACTCTACTAAATCTGACCAATCAACTACCATCTTGTTAATGATAGTATATGTTATAGCACATTATGGAAATATTTACAACAAACAAAGAGTAATTTCACTGGCATCTTGAGCCAATTCACCCTCACGCCTGCTCAAAAATGCATACAAATACACAGGGGCTATATGTGCGCACGTGCGCGCGCGCACGCACACACACACACACACACACACACACACACACACACACACACACACACACACACACACACACACACACACACACACACACACACACACACACACACACACACACACACACACACACACACACACACACACACACACACACACACACACACACACACTCACTCACATGTCATTCAATGAGGCTTTAAAAGGGTCTATGGAATTAATGAATTAATCTGGCTACAAATTTAAAATATATAAATAAATACAATCTAACTTAGCTTCCGCTTGTTTTGAATCTCCTTCAGAAATTAGGGAAATTTCATTAAAAATAGAGCTAAAGATGTCATTTTATTAGTGTGTTTTCCATCGTCATTCATGCTCCTTTCTGTTTAGGCAGTGTATGAACATATTATTTATTTATTTATGTATGTGAAATGTGTTAACTGAGTAGGCCTACTGGACTTTGTGGCACATTTTCAGGAGAGATAGAATGAGTACAAATCCAAATCGAAAAGTGCAAGAAGAGCATTTTTCAGTTTCACTTGGTGATAAACAGGTAGTTATACAGTTAATACTTTATAAACCTTTGCTGTGACATATTGCCTCAGAAGCCATGCAAACTCTATCGCAAAATACTGGGCTCTGTGGATATATAAAATGACTGGAAATATCCATGGCTTTTTGTGGTGAAGAAGTGAGCTTGTAAAGAAACCTTAAATGTATAAATGGGACATGTTTGTCTGAGCTGTCACATCAGGGAGTTATACAAATTTGCTATGGCATATGAGAAGCATGAGGGGCCACAGATTCTTTATATCCACTGGGTATACATCAGGACTGTGAAATTTCTTGATGTCATATAGCACAGCCTTGGTTTTTGAAACAGTGGGGAATAAACAGCTATTTGAGATCTGGTTTTGCTGATGTGCGAATGGAAGTGTGCAGTGAAGCCGCCACTATACCAGGAGTAGAGGTCACAGTATACCAAAAGAACTTTGTCCACATATTGAATAACGTAAAGTTCATGGTAATGTTAGCAGATCTCATGTACAAAGAGACTAAACAGGAGAGGGCCACGTATAATACCTTGGAGTGCACCTGTTGTTACTGGCTTCACAGACAAAAGATTTTTTGGAATTTTAAAGTATCTCCCTGTTAAAGCAAACTGACATCATGAGTAGATAGTTCAAACTTGGCTAGTCAAAGAAGTAGTATACCATGGGGGTGTAGTATCAAGAGCCTAGCTGAAGTCAAGTAAGACAATGCCTGTGCACTGGCCATTGTTAATGACAGTCTAAATAAGGTTTAGTAAATCTGTCACTGCAAACTCTAGCCCATATCTTGGTCTGAACTAAAGTTAGGAATCAGGTGGTAAGGTATTACTTTAGAGGTAAGCTGTAAGTTGTAAATGCACAACATTTTCAAACAGTTTTAAAAATGGATTCCAATCAGAGATGGTGAATCGTTGCTAACTAGACCAATCTGCCCATCTTTAGGAATAGAGGAACATGCACAGTGTGCCACAGCTGTGTATGGTTCCTTCCAATAGGGATCATCTTAGGGGCCTCCGACCTGGGTAGCAATTTGGTAGGC
The DNA here is from genome assembly GCF_019279795.1 of Protopterus annectens. Taxonomy (NCBI): domain Eukaryota; kingdom Metazoa; phylum Chordata; order Ceratodontiformes; family Protopteridae; genus Protopterus; species Protopterus annectens. The sequence goes on along the minus strand of NC_056737.1, from coordinate 1,723,499,209 downwards.
AGCTATTTTCTGCACTTTAGGTGGGTGATTGTCTGCTTCATTTGCTGTGTCTCCTTTTATGGGCAGTAAATGTACCATGAATGTGACATCAGAACAAGGAAATAGAGGTTATTGTGCATGCTGGTGTAAGTTCCGTGTGGGAGGTTTGGATAATTGGTGATGGGGTTTATTGGGGTTCCAAAAAAGGTGCCAAAGTCATTACTAGTGACTGTACATTTTTGCAGGACTGCCTCCTTAACAATGCATTTAGTTCTTTTTAGAATGTTTTACAGTTGGAAAGGCATCTTTTTTGAAGGCTTTGGAGGTAGTTAGTTTTATCAAGTATGACCAAGGCTTTGTGCTTATTTTAAAGAGACTTGTACGCATCTATGGAATGTTTGTCACTGATGTTACAATGGCCTAACCTGGCTTTTTCTCTTTCCAAGATCAAGGTTCTGTGTTCACGAGAGAGCTAAGCAATGAAGTATCCTCGATTTCTTAGTCTATTTACAAGCAATATTCTCATTCAGGATCAACAAGTCTCACCACTGAAAGTAGGAAAGTGCCTGTTCAACATCAATTGCATTAGCTTTTAATGCCTATTCTTTGCTTACAAATGCATGCACAAGTCTCTGGAGGTATCTACTGTTAATTCATCCAGATGTAATAACAAGTGGTGAAGTAGTTGTGGCTTTGGCTCTCCAAATTGCTCAACTAGATATCGATCACCAATGGAATAAGATACCAGCTGCAGGCACATGATTAATCCTATTGTTTGCTACATAGTCTAGTACTCTGTCTGGTCATTCACTTTTGAAAATGGTATGCATTTGTTAAGGTCTTTTATTACTCAAGCATGTCAGCTTGGTGAATTCTGCAAGGCAGCAAACTCACTTTTGTTACCACCTAGTAAAGTTAGCTCATGACTGATATTTTGTGTTAATTTGTTTAAAGTATTGATACTAGTTTACAGCTAAAATATCACAACAAGAATACCAGTATATGCATTTTCACTTGTTACTAATGTGTCATAAATTTGTATGAAAAGTTAACCTGCAGTATCTTTCTCGCTTGCAGGCATCTGCTCCATTTTATTCGAGAAACGTCTTGGCTGCCTGCAAGAAAATATTCCTGAAGAAACAAAGCGGTTCATCAAGGCTGTAGGTGACATGCTTACTCTATCAGAGATTGTCATATTTTTACCTAAATGGACTCGATCATTTCTACCTTACTGGGAAAATTTTATAAAAGCATGGGATGATATATATGAAGTCTGTAAGTAAATGTTTTGACTATACTTTCATCATATCTGCAGTGTAATATTAGCTCTTAAACTTGAAACATTTTTTGTTAACTTTTCTTTATTACAGTCATTTGCTTTTAATGCCCTCTTAGGTACAATAATATAAGGATTATGACTTTTTTTTTTAAATTAAGATGGTCTGTAGATGAGAAAGGTTGTGTTAAATATTCTATGCTGTGTGGTTTCCCAGCAGGATTAATGGAGTCAGTGGATCCTAAGAAGGATTAATGGACCTAGGATAATGGTGTTTCCTCAGTGTGAATTTAACTGGAATAGGAGTTCTCAACCAGAAGTATTTAAACTCCATTCCTGTCAAAGATCACATAGTGTTTTTAAGTAAGAACACAGATCTATGGGAAAAGGAAGTTTCCAGTTACTCCCAAGGTTACTTATCTTAGAATTAGTATACAGAGATGCAGGCATGTGGTGGTGGCAGCTAGTTTTCTGCTTTACTTCAAAAGTTGACAGGTTCTGTTTTTCTTTTCTTTATTTGTGTGTGTGTGTGTGTGTGTGTGTGTGTGTGTGTGTGTGTGTGTGTGTGTGTGTGTGTGTGTGTGTGTGTGTGCGTGCGTGCGTGTGTGTGTGTGTGTGTGTGTGTGTGTGTGTGTGTGTGTGTGTGTGTGTGTGTGTGTTTATATTAGTGCAACCTAAGATTGTTTATAAAAGTATACATGTATCTATTGGAGTTCTAGGATTAATGGAATAAGGAGTTTAATGGCAGCACTAGTCAGGTGCCACAGCTGTATTTCCTATAAACTCATAAATTAAAATTAGGTTATTGATCCAGAGGACCACTAGTAGCCTAAGCACAGTATCCTAAATCATAGGTAGACATTGACATGACTAATTTATAGCTAATTTCGATACCTTTCAGTGAGGGTTTTAGGGGCACATATGGAATGCGTATTTGAAATTGCCCATCCACGCACTCAGTATATCCTTAAAGTTTATCCCAAAAGGAAGTCTGTTCCATGAAAGAGGGATTCTCTGATATATATATATATATATATATATATATATATATATATATATATATATATGTATATATATATATATATATATATATATATATGTATATATATATATATATATATATATATATAAAGAAAGAGAGATAGTTTTGTTGGAAGCTAAGTTCTTATGAGTAGATGTTGACTTATGAGTAGATGATGACTTATGAGTAGATGTTGACTTATGAGTAGATGATGACTTATGAGTAGATGTTGACTTATGAGTAGATGATGACTTATGAGTAATGTTGACTTATGAGTAGATGATGACTTATGAGTAAATGTTGACTTATGAGTAGATGATGATTTATGAGTAGATGTTGACTTATGAGTAGATGATGACAGGGTTAATTTTGCAGATGTGCAGGAGTTCACATAAGACTGGATCCTTCGAGGCTCTGTAGGCTAGATGAGTCTGTAAGAAATGGAAAAGAAAGAAAGCACTTTAAGGTGGTCTGCATCAGTCAAGGATATCCCACAACTGATTATCTTAGAAAATGCTGCTGTCCTTCAAGCTGGATCATATGCTTAGATAAGTACATACCAAAGGGGCTATTATACTCTATCATGGGTCTGATGAGGATGGAATGGAGAGGGATGTTAACTTCCTAAAACTGGGAGAAAATACCACTGGTGATTTCTCTGGCTAGATAAAAAGATTTCATAACAACAGTGGATACATGGTGATAAATGGATAGCTTATTGTGATCAAAGTGCCCAGGTCCCTAGTGGCTGAGTCATTTTTCAAAGGGGTGTCAGCTATGTGGTACGTACATGAGTGCCCAGTTTAGTCAGAGGGCACAATGATGTATTTCTTGACATTTACTTTTAGGCTATAGTCCAGGAACCACTTATTGGTATGAGATAGCTTCTTGTTTGTTTATGTTCCTTAGTCCAGGTCTCTTGCCATTGGCTCTTTCTTTCACTCAAGGCTGACAAACTTTTGGAATGTGTTACTGTTGCACATTTGAAGTGCTGGCTGTCTTGAGGCTAATAAAAATCTGTTGATGATTGATTTGATTGTAGTGTCCATGAGCCTGGTTTATCTTTTAGCAAACACTTAAATGGCCCCTGATGGGCTTTGAGTTTTGTAATCCACATTGAATATTTAACACTGAATTTAGAACCATTCCTTAGGAATCTTTTTCAAAGAACACTTAGTTCCACTTATGTTTCAGCAGAGTGAAAAGAAGGCATAGTGATCCCTCACCTAAAGGAGCAGTTAGTGCATCTGTGGACAAGTCTCACCAAATACATTTGACCAGTATCAAAGGAAAGTACAGAGAGAAGGTAATTTGTCAGTCGTTGCAAAAAAAGTTATGCAAGGTTTGAATATTTATCAAATGGGTTTATGGAGAGACATTATTACCTGTCTAATCTGCCAAGTTTCTATTTTAATTTGTGAGATACAGTACATCTAAACATCTCTGGTGATGTACTCTATCTAGATTTGGCCAAAGGTTTTAATACAGCTCCTAACTTTATGAAGGCAATACAGATCAATAAGCACTCTATAAAATTGGTAGCAAACTGGCTAAGAGGTGCTAGTAGTAGTAAGATAAGAACTGATAGTACCTTTCCAGTAGTAAAAGCTGGGAAAGTAGGAATCTTACAGGCGTCAGTACATGGCCCTGTCCTGTTTACTATATTTATGTAGTACATGGAGCATGCTGATTATACTCAGATATTCAGAAAGAAACAGACCATTTAAGTGCCAGAGTGGTGTATGACCGACCTTAAGAAATGTTAAGCACTGCCTGCTAAAGTTGTTATGGTTGGATCCCATGCTAGGCAGCAAAATCTACTTGTACTGACTAGCAATGACAGCAGCAGAACAAAAAATTCTTTCTGCCTGCTGTCAGTACCAATAACATGTCCCTTAGTTCCTCTAATGAACTTAGACATTTGCTAGAATAACAGGATTTGTGCTCATATGTATTGTATAAAGGATACAAACTCAGAAACCCCAGTGCATGTCTATTTAGTGACTTCACTTCTCAGCAGTTTGTCTGAAAACCATAGATTTTATGAAGAACAAGCCAAACAGATGAAGCAATGATCTGGACATGCTTCAAAAATATGGACAGTCGAAAGGCATGAAAGGTTAATTGTAAACATGACATACAGTGTTACACTGCCTTTCTGATGGTGTCCATAAGTGTTTTATGGCTTTAAAAGCTAGCAAAATACCTCACAATTTTCCCCCTGTAACTAGTGGTACATGGAGAAGATATAGTTTCATGCACTACAAAGAATTATGATTATCTCAGTGATCATAACCCTGTATTACGTGTTCACAAAATGGATCCACGCTTCGTCTTTTGAGCTTCACTCTCAAGGTGAATTTGTTGGCATCCATGTCTCAAACACATAATAAGAGGGTTTTGATAGGCAACCTAGTTAGAATCCTCTGTGGCACAGTTTTCCCTACATCTGGGTCAGTAAGTTCGCTGACAAAGAAAAGATATGAGCAACCGTAATGAATGTAAGAGCCCAAAATGAGCTGCAGACATTTGATGGTACTCTTATTAATTGCTTAGCTCAAAAGGGATGGCATTCAGTGCTAAAAAGTGGAAGACATTGCTCTTTGGTATGAGCGATGCAGATTATCCCTATGCTTTAAACAACTGTATATTGTCCAGACAGGAAAAATAAAGGATTTGGAGATTATAGTTATTGATAGCTATCTGCAATTTTATGAGAACATTTTTTTTTATTAGGAATTCCAGCTCTGTTTTGAGGGTTTGCCTACACTGCAAATCTAGTCAGGATAAAAGTGTACTAGTGCCCATGTATAAATCTGTTGTGAGACTAAATATTGAATGCTATGCAGTTGCTTGCATTAATAATGGTTCATGGATTTAAAAAGGGAAAGAATACAAAAATAACTTATAAGGCTGTAGTTAAGCGTAAAGACCCAGGATATAGGAAAGACTTAAACAACTGTATTTATATTCAGTAAGGTATAGATTAATTAAGGGAGGATGTACTGTTTTATGCATTATATAGTAATGAAATCTTGACTGCATTTTTGGGGAGTGGAATTTAATCAATATTTCTTTGTAACATGGAATAACAATGCCCCAGTAGTGTTACCATTTTTTCATACTTCATTAAAAAGGAACTTTTTTCATTCATTGCAGAGAAGGCAGATTGTGAAATTAATTAACCGTATCATATAAGGAAGGCTGATAGTTTGATACTTTTAAAAAATTATTAGCTGGATGATTTCGGGACAGGATATTGAAATCTAATTTGTCTGATTACAAACTCTGTGATGGTCTCATTTGAGGCTTTGAATTTGATATGTCAAACACTGATCAGTGAATATTCAACATACTGCAAGGAAGATATTACCCTTGCCCAAGCCATAGTGACTTCAAAGATGATTCTCATCAGTCTGTATGCAAGAAATGACGATGCTTGCATTCAGAAGTTCATGTTTAAGGGGTTTGTACACAAATAAAATGCGATTTAAACTTTTGCCCAAAGCCGTGTTGAAAACTGTTATTTCATTCAGTTATTCAGTGTGTCTCTCTCTTGCTTACAGTATATTTAACAAATTGCTCAGGATTCTCAGTAGATAAATCTGACAGGACTTTGCTCATGCCCTAAGGCACAATCTACGTATTGTGTTTTGTTATATTATGGGCCATGCACTATGAAGGACAAACTGTTTTATTCTTATGGAAAAGAGTAACCATATGCAAAGATATCGGTGCTTGTGAGCGCTATCTAATTACAATTGCCCTCTGTGGTTCTACTTCTCTTGTACTAATGACTTCAGTCTTTACAAAGACAGTTATTAAAAAATTGTAAGGATTACATTCAAAAAAGTGAAAAAGCTGACAGAAAACATAACTTTCAATGACACTAGGATACTTGTTATATTGTTTCTTACACAATGGTATATAAGCATAATATGTAGAAAGGTCCATATATTTCATATGAAAAGTAATAAACATAAAATTAATAGTTCAACACATCATCATCATTTTTACTCTTATCAGTTTTCATAGGCAATGCAAAGTAAAACAATACAACATTTTAAAAAAGATGTCCTTTATAGCCCATATACTGCGGTGGTGGTGCTGCGGTAGCATTGTTACCTCACAGTTAGACGTTGCCCATTTGATTCTCAGTTAGAGTGTCTTCTGGATGGCGACATGCATGAATGGGCGTTCCTTCGTTGAAGGTTGTACGTTAGGCCCGGCAAGCCAGCACGTAAAAATCTACTGCCAATCATTAGCAGACCGGAGTTCCGCTGTGGCGACCCCTAACCAGAAAAAGCCAAAAGACACAAATAGTCCTTTATAGCCCATCCTGGACCATAATGGGGACAGGAACCACACAAAGACAAAGCATTCAATGAACAGAACAATAAAAAGCCAGGTGATGTGGCACTTCAGTTTCATGTCTCTGACAGTTGCAAAAAAGGAGGCCCAAATCCTGCTTACCATATAGATGGCTTTGAGGGCTGATTATTCATTTTTAATTAAAGACACTTGTTTGGAGGGGTCTATATCATAACATCGAAGTTCTCTAACATTGAATGTTATTATATCAAACCCTAAACACCAAAGTGTGAAAACATAGAACAGTCAGAATAGCGAATTTTTTCTCAGGGAAATAATTTGCTATTCCGAGAAACATACACACAGCTCAAACACACACAAAAAACAGCCGTCCACACACATACACTTAAAATCCTACACCTAAACTAAACTTTACATACAGTACTAGCTATCCACTTACCTTAACCAACTCTAACCCTAAGGTCCATCACTATCGCACACTCACCTCATCCGAGCCCGAACCCTAACTCACCTAACCCGCCCTCTAACCCTAACCTACACACAATCGCACACTTACCTGACCCGTGCCCTAACCCTAACTCACCTAACCCACCCCCTAACCCTAACCTACACACAATCGCACACTTACCTGAACCCGACCCATAACGCTCCAACATATTGAACGCTGAAAACAGCGAAGCCACAGCAATGGTCCACCAAATTCTTTCCCTGGGAAAGAATTTGACGTCCTGCACCTTTGCTGTTTTCAGCGTTCTACATTATGGGTTCAATATTATAACATTCGGTGTTAGAGAACTTCGATGTTATCATATAGACCCATTTGGAGAACCTTAATATTAATACACACATTCAGTTGAACTGAATCCATTTTGCTGTGCTTTCTGTTCTAAATATACTAATTTGGAAAGTTTCACCTCTGCATTGCAAAATCCCAGTGACTCCTTTATCCAAAGGTTTCTGTTAAGTGACAATGTATTTTTTCATATTCTGTTTAAAAACTAAGCTGTAATAAAAAAAAGAGATAAAGTGGGTGTTATGGTGGCCTTAGAAGGTCCCTGCTAATCACTTCCCACTCCAGAGAAGAAAAGGGCAGAAAACTATATGTCCAGCCCCAAAATTGTCAACAAGTTTCTTCCCCAAAAGTAGCAAGATGCACGAGTTACTAAAGAAATGTATAAAACTGGAAAAATTAAAATCCTTAGTCCTTCCAACAAGTAGCAGAAGTGTCTGAAAACCTATTGCTTAAATTGTGGCCGTGCATGTAACATAACTACACAATGGAAATCAAAATCTTTCCTGAATGGGTATGAAAACTCTTAGTGAAAACAAAAATAATGGCCTTACACTGGCTGAGTAACGAGACACTGTAGGTTTAACTCCCATTTGAATCTGTGATGGGTTCTTAAACAAGCCATGTAATGTGTGATGTCCATCTTAATATTTCACTGATGCAGTCTTCACTTTGGGATATCCTGCCATGCAGGTAGCCCGTGATCAGTCAGTCTTCCTAACCTGTTTCCCTCCCTAATGCTTTGACTGATGCTTGGCTTCGGACATCAGGACTTCAACAGTATAAAGGGTGCACTGGTTAATGCCAGCTTCACATGTTTCTTGCCATGCAGTAGCACTTATATCTATTGTCATGTGTAGTCCATTGGTCAGTGTTTTCAGTCTCCTGAAGGCTGAGAAGCACCCCATAGAGGATTTATTTTATTTTTTTTTTTATTTTGAATGTGTTAACCTGGGTCAAGTACTGATCCAATTAGACATTATATACAGAGTCAATGACAAAATGCAATGTATACATATGTTAAATGCAAAGTGAATATCATAGTTGGCTTGAGGGTATAAAGGCAGTAGATAAATGACATTATATACAGAATAACTGAAAAAAACACAGTATATACATGTAATTTATATAGAGTGGCATAATATCTGGCATGCTGAAGGAATCACAATCAAACACAAACTCAGAGCAAAGTATGTAGTTAGAAGAAGGGAATGAAGTCAAATTGTCAGACCAGAGAGATAGCAGTTCCATTTTCCTAGAGTCCTGAAATATGCTTTTATTTGTGAATGAAAATGGTGTAAGAGGAATCATCTTTTTATTAGAGAATTCTATTTTTCTTGCATGTTCTAAGTAATTTACAAATGTCTGATTCAGATTCAAGTTTAGAGGAAATTTCTTCCAGAGATAGTGACAGTGTAACTTGTTGAAACCATATTCCTTATTAACACTTTTACCCAAGGTGTCTTTTTTGCCTGACATGTACTCCTGTCTCCATTGTATGTTTATTCACAATACAATCCATCACCACCAGCTTTCACTCCAGAAGTTCACTGCCAAAAAAGGGACACGAGGCTGGCTTGTGATCAAGTTGGCATTGTCCAAGGCCTCTGGGTACCCATCTCATAAAAAGAAACATACCGGAAAAGGGGAAATGAAAAAGGAACCTGAGGATGTCACAGACAACTCAGGGATTCCAAAGGCCAGAAATTTTTTTTACTAGGGGAGGTGCACTTACAGCCACTGACTACAGAGTCCTTTATGGTCAAAACCTCTGATGCAACTGCTCTGCAGGTGATCATGCCATAATGCCATTCATGTCTGGCATATCCTGCAAGTCTGAATCAGCAGGACTTTCTGTGCTGATAGTGGATCCTGTGGGCACCAATGTCCACATTTTAATTACTCAAAGGAATGGTGTGATCCCTAGGATTTTAGTTAGAGAGGATGTTCCTGGAGACTGCATTGATATCTTAGTCACATGCCAGAGACCTGAGGCCTCAAAGGTGGTTCCCCCTGCATGACAATAGGCACAAGGCAGTGAAGTACAAACAGGTGCAGGCCAGCTTTTCTCATCCTAGGCCAAGTAATGGCTTGGTCTAATCCTCCTACCCTGTGCTACCACCTCTGACACTCAGATTCAATTTGTGTTTCTTCCTACTTTATTACTAGGGGCATTGACTACAACTCTGATCTGAGATATATATAACAATAAGTATCATTTTTATGTGCGTTTAAAGTGCTTTTGTGGTTGTATCTGTTTTATTTTCTGAAAAATAAAACAAAAAAAACCAACAAAAAAAATACTCGTTTCCCACCTTTCTAAGCTAGCATAGTCCAGTTTTCAGGTTAGTGCTAAATTCAGGGCTGTATTACAAGTTTCTGTGTTTACCCAAACCTTACTTGGATAGAAGGAAGTTTCTCTGTTCACCCGTGAGAGAGGGGAGCTTTGAGCAGCCTATCTGTCCCTGGAGGAGTGGAATCAGCCCAGAAATTAGTAGTTTATTGGCCATTTTGGGATAATTTCTATCTCTTTTATTTCCCTGCTATAAAAAATGCATTTGCGTGGTTTTGCACGCTGGGCAGCGCAAGTTAGCTAGGGTATAACTATTCCCGACTCCACAAAGTCTCCTCTTCAATTTTTCCCTTGGAACTAGACAAACTTTCAACCTAAGCATGCAAACCATTCATTTCTCAGCCCGGCACTTGCTCAAAACTCATAGCAAACACTTATAAACCCTAGCACTAGATCCCCCCTATACTGTACAGAAGGACAAGGCTCTCTATTCGACCTTGCCAGCCAATCGGTAAAACAGTTTACTGTACCTATCCAGGCATTTCCAAAGGGCAGTTTCAGGTGTGCTCTCCAGTCCAACTGGTGAATCTGGGCATTTTGAGGCAATGTTACAAAATGCCTCATATACACAGACAACCCTCTCTTCCTACCACCAAACACTAATACATGCGACAGATGCAATTATACAGCCAAACTGGAGGCTAAGCTCTCTCAACCCAAGATTGGATCAGACAGTCAGGAGGAGAAGGGAAATACTTGCATCACACCACCAGTCTCACATAGATCCATTAAACCAGCACTGGCAAAAAACACACATAAATACACGAAAACATACTCGGAAGCTCTAAATAAAAATCTGCAAAAGCAACAGAGACCTCCAAAGCAGACACCCAAGCAACCTCCAGCCCCCAACACAAACTATGAAACACATACTTCACAAAACCAGTGTACCATGCAATCACAGCCCTTAAGGCAAAATAACATACCCAACACACTAGTAATAGGTGACCCTATAGTCAGGCACACATACGTCCCACTCACTAGGCTGAACACGGAGAAGATTACTGTTAACTGCCTGTCGGGTGCTAGGATCCGCCACATAACACAAGCACTCAGGTCACTCCAGAATAAGTACAAATATGACTGTCATTTTCCATGTTGGTATGAATGACCTGAGCCGTACATCCCTGGACTACATGAAAAGAGACATGGAAGAGCTCTCTGATCACATAGCCCAGGCTGGTATGACCCTGACCCTGGGTAGCTTCCTGCCCTCACCAAAAATGATACCACCGTATAAAGCAAAAATTATCAATTTCAACAACTGGCTAAGTTTCTGGTGTCATTCAAAGGGGATCCAGTGTCTGTCCACCTGGGATGACATATTCGACAAGCCACACTGCTTCACTAGAAATGGCTTGCACCTGTCACCCTTAAGCTTTTGAATACTGGCCAAGGCTCTTGCCACCTCCATAGTGCACAAAAGACAAACCCACCGCCATAAATAGCACAAATAACAAAAAACTGAGGGTAATGCTACTCAGTGCCAGAAGTCTAAACCTCAAAATGCATGCACTCGAGGCACTCCTTAGTATGGAGAACATCGATATCTGTGCAGTAACAGAAACCTGGTTTAAGGCTCCAGACAGCACCCCAGCACTACCAGGCTACAACTCATACCATACATTTCAACCACAGAACCCAGACCAAAATACAAAAGGTGGGGGCGTATCCATATTCATCAAGGATACCCACACCTCCAGGTTAGTGGCACAGCACAGTGCTTCAGAGATCATCCACGTGCAACTAACAAAGGGCAAAACTGAAATTCAAATTGTAGCTTGCTACAGATCAACCACCATGATCCAGTACCCCCCATTCCATATTTCTGGAAACACTAGAAAACATAAAGGTCCTGCCAAATACCCTGATATTGGGTGATTTCAATTACCCAAACATTAACTGGAAGAACTACTGAAGTACTAACTCCCTTGCCCAACATTTCCTACAATTTATAAACTCAAATGCCCTAGATCGACTGGTCAACACTCCCACCAGAGGTGACAACATATTGGACCTGGTCATCACCAACATGGGCGACAGGTGTTCTACACCAGAGGTCAACCCCTCGCTGGTGAGATCTGACCATAAACAAATCACTCTGGATATCTACATTCCGCCCCCACCCCCGGTCAAGGAAGCCACCGTGAAAAACTTTTCAAAAGCAAACTTCACGTTACTTAAGACCGAGGTGGAAAGTTTCAAAGCCCCCATGCTAAAGGATAATGCTGTCCAAGCTGCAAAATACTTTACTAATGCATTCTACGGGCACCTACAAGAATGCATGGATCATGCTATCCCAAGCAAAACCAAGACTCACTCCTCCAAGAAAAGGAAACCAGTCTGGTGAACCCATGCCATAAACAAGCTATACAACAGAAGGAGGAAGCTAGCACAGAAAAGAGCAAAACCCCAAGAAGGGAAAACCTCCCTGATCAGTATCAGCAAGAAACTATTATCCCTCATAAAATCATCCAAGGCTAGCTTCAAAAGAAAAATTGCCAAGAACTTAACCACAAGGGATTCTTTAACTATGTCAAGAATTTAAGTGTCAATGCTCAGATCTGCTCGGAGTTAGTGCAGAATGGCACAAAATGCACTGAACCAACCGATATTGCCAACATCCTGACAGACAGGTTCAGTGCAAACTTCACCCCCCCTCTTACCCCCAAAAGGGCCCATAACCATACCAGAAGACAGTAGAGCCCCTGAAATCACAGACACTCAGGTTAAAGCAACCCTCTCCAAAGCCAAAAAAAGCATAAATGGGACTGGACAGTGTCCCAGGCTGCATCCTACACAAGCTCAAAGATGATCTAACACCTCACCTAAACACACTGTTCAAACTCAGCCTCTCTACAGGCTACGTACCCATAGTGTGGTACACAGTAATGGTTATTCCACTCCACAAAGGTGGAGCCGCAACAGACCCCAGGAACTATCGCCCTATAAGCCTGACTAGCTTGGTCTGCAAGGCTATGGAGCGCATCATCATGGAACTCATTAACAGAGACATTGGGAACCTCTAAACACTGGACCCTACCCAGTTCGGCTTTGTTAATGGCAGAGCATGCCTCCTAAACCTGATGGACTTCTCTGAGACAGTTACCAAGGCTATAGATGAGGGAAAGGTGGTACACGTAGCCTACCTAGACCTCGCTAAGGCCTTTGACACCATTCCCCATTCTGGTATTATACACAAGCTCACCAGCCTGAACTTAAACCCCTATGTCACAAGATGGGTTGCCAACTGGCTCATGGACTAAACCCACATGGTGAGAGTTGCAGGAGCTAGGTCCGATTCTACACTGGTTACAAGTGGCGTTCCCAAGGTCTCTGTTAGGACCCCTCCTGTTCAGTATATACTTCTCAGAGGTACAGGCAAGCACAGGAGGACTATGGGTGACCAAGTTCACAGATGACTGCAAACTAGGGGCTATAATTGACTCTCCGGCTGACACAGACATCCTCCAAAAGGGTCTCACTAAGACGGATACCTGGTGTCAAAATCATGGCCTCGAGCTAAATGCCAAAAAGTGCATAGTCATCCCCTTTGGAAAAAACAAAGTACCCAAAAACTACCACATAGGTGGTAGTCCCCTAAATATGGAAGACGTAATAAGGGATCTGGGGACCCAAGTAGATAGTAATCTCTCCTCCGATAATCACATTGCCAAAGTGGTTAGAAAATCCTTCTATGTGGCCCACCTAATCACAAAAGGATTCGCATTCAGATCAAAAGAGGTCATTGTGCCCCTCTACTCATCACTCATCAGACCCATCATAGAGTACAATGCCCCATTTCAGATGTACCTTACAAGACACCTGCAACAGCTGGAAAGACCACAGAAGTACCTCACCAAGAGGATCACTGGCCTCAAACAGATGCCCTATGCAGCTCGACTAAAGAAACTTCAGCTGTACTCGGTTGTATACGGCCTCCTCAGAGGTGATCTCTGCCTGACATACAAGGCCATGTCCAACCCAGAATTGATGGACATGCTCCACCTAAAGAAAACCATATCCCCTCGAGCCACATGCTTTAGGGATCTAAACCTCAACACAGCAATAAATAGGATGTGCTGGAGGGATAGATTCCTGCCCCAGAGACTTCCCATGCTTTGGAACAAGATTCCAATCTACATTAGGCAGAGCTCCTCACTAACACTCTTCAAGAGAAACCTTGACGAGTGGATGGGAAACAGAAAGTTTACCCTGGGGATCACTTCAGTGGCACTGCTGGACAGAGGCACAGGGAACTAATCTAAGGGGGTGGCAAAAGCCAACACATTCTAGCTAGGCTTATAAATGCCTACAGGCAGATAGCCCTGTACCTACCTATGCAGCTATGAAATCTTAATATCGTACTTGATAGTTAAGAGATGTGATCCAGACATATCATCTAATTTGTAAGTTCATCCCAAAAAGCGAGGGGTGAATCCCCCTGAAATAGATACAGACTCCTTAGATTCTGAGGCTGATGAGTTGGCATAGATAAACAGATACCCATCATCTGAAGACCTCAGGCACCCTGACTTCTGCATCTCCACCACAGGACTTCTGTTTTGATGATGCTGTACACAAAATGAAAGAAACCTTACCACGGGACACTAAATAGTACTTTGAGAGCCACCAAAGATATAGGGCTTTCATTCCATGGTTTTACTCAATGACCTTAATCAGATATCTGAGCCAGGTAACTTGGATTGCTTTTGGACTGAGTCTGCCTACATTGATTATTTAAGACTTGTGAACATGGTTTCAGCTATACATATAGCCTGTTGTGCTTTGCACCCAGGGTATACAGGATTGATCAAGACCACTGTCATGACCCTTGGTCCATTAATGGTTTGCATTGTCTAATCCCTGTTGAGATCCGGGAAGTTTCTATCCATCCGTAGGGAAGCTCTGGTGGCCCCAGTTTTCAAGAAACCAGCTTTAGATTCAAGTGTGCTGAATAATTATCACCCTTTCTCTAGTCTTCCTTTCATTAGAAAATTATTGAGAAGGTGATTTATGCCAGCTGTATTCCAGTATAATGTCTCATGATTTAACTAGCTGGTTTCTCAGTAGTAGCACTAAAATCTGAACCCCTGTGACTAGCACTTGCTCTAGAACCTGCTGGAAAGCACCAGGAAGCCTGAAACTGATACAAGCACTCAGCTCTCCTTGTCAATAAGGATAAATTAATCATAGGTACTAAACAGCCTATAATTGCAAAGTACCTTGCAAAGGTAAGGGAAAACAGCTCTTAAACTTTACAAAAAAGCACTTAAACAGGCATGTCCAAGGGTCAGCTTCCGGTGATTTCTCCTGTCCACCTGGTGAATCTGGGCATACTGGGGCAATGCAGCAACTGCCTCATGTACACAGACAATCCTCTCCTCCTACCACCCAACACTACAACCTGTGAAAGATGCACTTACATAGCCAAACTGGAAGCAAAGCTCTCTCCAGCCAAGATTGTGCTAGGCAGTCAAGAGGAGAAGGTTAACACCTGCATTACACCTCAAGCAACTCATAGCCCCTCAAAACCCACACCATCAACACCCACAATAACAAAACTAAACACACATATGCGGAGGCCCTTAACATTAACCTACCCAAGCAACAAGGACCTCCGAAGCTGAAATGCAAACAAACACCAGTCACAACCAAAATGACACATAGCTCACAACACCAGTGTGCCACCCAACAACAGCCCCTAAGGCAAGACAATGTACCCAACACTTTAGTCATAGGTGACTCTATAGTCAGGCGCACTGATGTCCCACTCACCAGGCTGAACAAGGAGAAAATTACAGTCAGCTGCCTGTCGGGTGCCAGGATCCGCCACATAACGCAGACACTCAAGTCACTCCACAACAAGTACAAATATGACTCTGTCATTGTCCATGCTGGACTGAATGACTTGAAACGTACCTCCCTGGACTACATGAAAAGAGACATGGAAGAGCTCGTGGATCATGTGATCCAGGCAGCTATGACCCTAGCCCTGAGTAGCATCCTGCCTTCACCCAGAATTATACCACAGTATAAGGACAAAATGATTGACTTCAACAATTGCTAAGCTTCTGGTGTCATTCAAAGGGGATCCAGTATTTGTCTACCTGGGAAGACATGATCGGCAAACCACGATGCTTTGCCAGAGATGGTCTGCACCTGTCACCCCTGGGATTCAGGTTACTGGCTAAAGCTCTTGCCACCCCTATAGTGCCTTTTTTAGGCAAAGTTCAAAGGATAAAACTACCACCTTAACAGATACAAGCATGCAAAATCTCAAGGTAATGCTACTCAATGCTAGAAGTCTAAACGTCAAAATGCACTATCGAGGCACTCCAAAAAATGGAGAACATTGATATCTGTGCAGTAACTGAGACCTGGTTCAAGGCTCCAGAGAGCACCCTTGCAATACCAGGCTACAACTCTTACTACACTTTTCTGCCACAAAACCAAGACCGAAACACTAAAGGTGGAGTCTCCATATTCACCAAGGTTATTCACACCTCCAGGCTAGTTGCCCAACACAATGCATCTGACATTCTCCAGGTACAACTAACACTAAGTAAGACTGCAATCCAAATTGTAGCTTGCTACAGATCCCCCACCATGCCCCAAGATTCTAATTACACCTTTATAAACATACTGGAAAATATTAAGATAAAGCCAAACACCCTAATACTGGTTGATTTCAACTACCCTGCCATTAACTGGGAAAACTACTTGGGTACCAACTCTTTTTCCCAATGGTTCTTGGAATTCATAAATTCCAACGCCCTGGATCAACTAATCCATTGTCCCACCAGGGGCTCCAATATCCTAGACCTGGTCATTATCAACATGGGAGATAGATGCTCCACACCAGTGGTCACCCCCTCATCGGTCAGGTCTGACCATAAGCAAATCACCCTTGACATCCACATCCCACCCCCACCCCCCAGTAAGGAAACCTCCTTAAAAAACTTCTCCAAAGCCAGCTTCATGCTGCTGAAGTCAGAAGTGACAAACTTCATGACACCCATGCAGATGGGATCTGGAAGTTTGATTGCAGAATCCTACACTAAGGCACTGTATGAGCACATCCACTCGTGCATGAATCGTGCCATCCCAAATTGAACCAAGATGCTCTTCTCCAAAAAAAGGAAGCCAATCTGGTGGTCCCCTGCTATAAACAAACTATACAACAGAAGGAAGAAACTGTTGCAGAAAAGAGGAAAATCCCAGGATGCAAAAAACTCCCTCACCAACCTCAGTAAGAAGCTGAGATCCCTCATAAAATCCTCAAAAGCTAGTTACAAAAATAAAATTGCCAAAGATTCCAAAGGCAACCACAAGGCATTCTATAGTTATGTCAAGAATCTAAATGGCAATGCTCAGATCTGCACTGAGCTACGACAGAATGGCATTAAATATACTGATCCCAAGGATATTGCCAATATCCTGGCAGATCAATTTAGTGCCAACATCACCCCCCCTCTCACTCCTTAAAGGGCCCATCTCAATACCAAAAGATTGCAAAATTCCAGTAATCATGGCCACACTGGTAGAAACTGCACTCTCCAAAGCTAAGAATACAGCATCTATGAGACTGGATGATATCCCAGGCTGTGTACTACATGAATTACAAAATGAACTGGCACCTCACCTAAGTGTCATGTTTAATTATAGCCTCACCTCAGGCTTCGTGACCACTGAGTGGTGCACAGGTACAGTTATCCCACTCCACAAGGGAGGATCCACCTTGGATCCTGGGAACTACCATCCCATCAGTCTGACAAGCCTGATCTGCAAGGGCATGGAACATATTATCATGGAACTTATAAACAAAGACATTGGCAACCTTCAAACACTGGACCCCACCCAGTTTGGGTTTGTGAAGGGCCTATCTTGTCTCCTGAATCTGATTGACTTTTTTGAATCAGTCTCCAGAGCTGTGGATGAGGGTAAGGCAGTCCACACAGCCTATCTGGACCTTGCCAAGGCCTTTGACACCATCCCCCACTCTGGAATGATAGATAAACTTACTAAGCTGGGCATAAATCCCTACGTCACTTGATGGGTTGCCAACTGGCTTACTGACAGAACCCAGACTGTAAAAGTAGCTAACTCCAAATCCAGCTCCAGACAAGTGACAAGTGGAGTACCTCAGGGTTCAGTCCTGGACTACTCTTGTTTGGCATCTATTTCTCTGAAGTACAGGCCAACACTAAGGGACTATGGTTAACAAAGTTTGCAGATGACTGCAAACTGGCAGCCATTATTGAATCCCCAAATGATGTGGATATTCTACAAAAGGGTCTTACAGAAACAGATGCCTGGTGCCAGAGCCATGGGCTCAAGCTTAATGTCAAGAAATGTATAGTTATCCCATTTGAAAAAAAAAAACATGTACCCATGAATTACCACATAGGTGGCAGGACACTAAACTTCGAAAGTGTGATGAGAGACTTAGGGACACAGGTGGACAGTGATCTCACTTTCGATAACCACATCACCACAACAGTCAGTAAATCATTCTATGTGGCACACCTCATTTCTAAGGGCTTTTCATCCAGAAAAAAGGAGGTCATTGTCCCACTGTACTCATCCCTCATTAGACCCATTATAGAGTATAATGCCCCATTTGGTATGTACCTCACAAGACAACTGCAACAGCTGGAAAGGCCACAGAAATACCCCACTAAAAGAATCACAGGCCTAAAGCAGATGCCATATGCTAACCATCTAAAAAAACTCCAGCTATACTCTGTGGCATATCGTCTACTCGGAGGTGATCTCTGCTTAACATATAAGGCCATGTCAAACCCTGAGCTGTTGGATATGCTCCACTTAAAGAAATCCCAATCCCTCAGAGTCACACACTCCAGGGATCTAAACCTTGCCATCACAATGAACAAAACATGCTGGAGGGATAGGTTCCTGACCCAGAGACTCCCCATACTCTGGAATAGACTGTCCATACATGTCAAGCAGAGCACCTTATTGGCCCTCATCAAAAGGAACCTTGATGATTGGATGCGAGATAGGAAATTCACCCCGGGGATCATGTCAGTCACCCTGCTAGACAGGGGTCCAGAGAAGTAAATATTATGGGAAGAAATATCCAGGGAATTGTTATGGCTAGGCTTACATAGGCCCTAGGACTGATAGCCTAGTACCAACCTATGAACCTATGAACAATCAAGCTTTAGATCAAGGCATAGTGGAAAAACAGATCTTATGTCAGTCATGGATGATATCCTGATGGTGAGAGACCAAAGAAAATGTTCAGTTGTGTTTCTCCATTCTTTTTCCTAGGTACTTGACATGGTGAATCATGGAATATTGACTGAGCATCTGAAGATGTATTACAGATTACTCTGATAGTGAACTGCTTAGGTAGTAGTTTTCTGTTTGTACACAAAGGGTAGCATCTGGATTAAATTCTTCAAATGTCCATTTTTGGAGTGCAGTGTACCACAGGGCTTGATCTTAGCTCCTTAAATATTCATGGTATACATGTTATCACTTAGGGATGTGATTGTAAGGAAAGGATATGTTCATGATACTCATCTCAACTTTCCTATTTCTGTGTGTGTGTGTGTGTGTGTGTGTGTGTGTGTGTGTGTGTGTGTGTGTGTGTGTGTGTGTGTGTGTGTTTTTATATATATATATATATATATATATATATATATATAAATATATATATAAATATATATATATATATATATATATATATATATATATGTATATATATATATATATATATAGAGAGAGAGAGAGAGAGATTTAAATAGATAATGTAGATATAATACATGTGAGTGGTGAACCAGATTTCACTTCACTGCTTGGGGAGCATTCTTGCTTGCATGAGTATAAATTGGCATACTCATAATATGGAAGCTTCAATTGCATGACACAAAATACCCAGGCTTGAATTATAGGGTTTCAATAAACATTGTCCTCAAGCTTAGAGCAACAAAGTTATGAAGGCACACATTTTAAATTTTAAGCTTTAATTTCCTTCATCATAAACTTAATCTTTAAATTTATTCAAACTACCTTATTGCATTTAGCAACAAACAGTATTAATTGTATTTTTCAATGGCTTACTTTTGGTGGGTGATCTAACCATTGTATACTTAATGAATCAGAAATTTGTGTGTAATTAACTGGTACTGTAAAAGAATTGCCTTACAAGTGTGTTTTTATGAATTTCTAAAAAAAGCCCACACAATTTCAAAGGGAAAAAGTACTAAAACATGTCACTAAATGTCTCAAGAGTGTTAGCTGTACTGTGTTTTCTTTAGTTGTTGGTTTTAGCTTACCTAATACTGGTGAGGATTTTTTTTTTGTTTGTTTTGACTTACACAGCTAGGACTAATGCTTTATTAATGCATGCTGTAATGTATCTTTCTAGTCATTCACTGCTTTCACTTTTGGTGATCTGTGGACAAAGTTAGCTGGAATTTATTTCACATATATGAGATCTGGGTATTATTCCTAATGCCAACCTCACACTTTCAGACAATGTGTGGGTGGTTATCAAGACACCCTACCTCCATTTTAGGAGAATAATCCAGATCAAGCACTATTTTCCAATGTCAGACCTGTTAATGGTAGTAAATGCACTGACATTGGTTCATGTTGATTACTGCAATCCTCAGTACTTAGGGCTTTTGGAGGGTTACTTGTCATGCCAGCAAAGAGAGAACTTAGCAGCTAGGGTATTTCTTGGTGTTTTTGATAACTACCTATATTATACTGATCCTGCAAGAACTGCACTGGCTGTCTGTTGTAGCTCTTTTCTTTAACATTTTGATCTTTAGGTTCTGTGTTTAACTTAACATGATTGCTGTTTACCTGAAGGAGCTTTAGAAACCCTGTACACCAGTGAGGCAACTCAAGCTGTCTTTTGCACGATTGCTGGCCCTTGCAGAGGTGTGTCTCAAAAACTGAGGCAGGAAGAATTTCTCCTATTTTGTATCTGCTCTCTGGCTTGTGCTACCATCCCATATTTGGGCATGCAAGACAAGTCCCTATTTTGGAGGGCCCTGAAGTTTCATCAATTTGGGAGTGTCTATTGCCAGCATGGCGGAGGTATATATATATATATATATATATATATATATATATATATATATATATATATGCCAATTTTTGTTTTCATAGTGTTTGAATAATATAAGTTTTTGTTTACATTACTATGTATTATTCATATGCTTTTAACTATGCTGCCGACATTTTACTCTTATTGAATTTAATTAATTTTATTTTAAAGTCTTAGGTTTTAAACACCAAATTCTAAAGAAATAAAATAAAATTATTGTTTTATCTATTGAGCAACAACAATAACACCACCTGATTAAGAGTGAATACTGGTACTTGAATAATCATAACCTGTTCCAGCTGTATAATGTAAGTCATGTGAGAAGCCAGGCAACAAAAATAGGTCAGACATTAAACATGCCACATTCTCATCTCTTGTAATAAATGCTCCCTTATATACAAGTCCCCCCTGAAGAACTCCACCAATCTATTTAGCGCTGAGTTAATCATCGCTTCAAGAAAAATGGGACTGATAATCATAACATGGTGATGACTGACAAAGAAGAAATGTTGAGAATGTTTGTTTTGTTGAATCAACAATAAATAGCAGAAGGCCCTGCCAAAATTAGTGCCTTAACAGCTCTTGCTTGAATGTTATAGATGGCTCAATTAAGTTTTCTTTGAAAATGGGGGAGTAAGATGACTGTCCATCTGTAAACAGCAATTTCAGTATATCTGTACTAACTACTTCCTAATCTAGCAGCATCTACTTTATTTTTAAGTTTACTTTTATTAAAAAATAAACTAGTAATCTGAAAAAAAAGAAAGAGTTGGCACTTATCACTTTAAAAGTGTATCATAGTGAATCAAATTCACCAGTCTAATTGCGGGAGATTGCTCCTGACTTCATCTCACACCAAGTGTCATAATCACATAACTGGAAATAGAAAAAAAAAACAGAAATAAAAGAAAACTAAACAACTTACACAAATAAGCTTAGCAACTTACATAAAAGGTGACCAGAAAGGAAAATGGCTCAAGACAGTTGCAACCTGGATATCCAATCTAAGTAAGTTTACTTAAGTGGCATAAATCAGTTCAAAAAGAAGAAAAAAATTACCTACCATAAAAATGAAGCTGGAGCAAAATTTTAACACTAATGAACTGAAAACAGTCTTAGCACATATTCAGGATGCTGAAGGTAACATCTCCACACAACTTACTGTTATTAAATATAAACTAGATGCCATAACTACCAGAATGGATGATTCAGAATCAAGAATTGCTAACTGTGAAGATAAAATTGTAACAATGCAAATCCCAATAGAAAACCACACAAAAGTTGTAGTTCAATTGACTTTGGTCATTTACCTTCCGGTACTTGTAAGTGTGGGTGTTGTTCCTGGTGTCATTTGATAAACAGTAC
The DNA here is from genome assembly GCF_019279795.1 of Protopterus annectens. Taxonomy (NCBI): domain Eukaryota; kingdom Metazoa; phylum Chordata; order Ceratodontiformes; family Protopteridae; genus Protopterus; species Protopterus annectens. The sequence continues at coordinate 1,723,477,004 of NC_056737.1, read as the reverse complement.
TGCTGTATCAATATTATGAACAAAACTTCTAAGATACACAAACATTTCTCTTGTTTTACATGTAATGTGGTGTACATTGCTCAATGTAATTATTGCTTCATATTTTATGAAGGTAAAACCTCTAGAAAATTTAAAAAAATGCATTCATGAGCAGTGTTTGGATATTAAAAACAGAAAAAAGACTAATGTTTTATACAAACACATAGAGGAACATCCTACCCACAGTTTTAATGTTTTAATATTGCAAAAAATTAAGGTGGAGCCCAGGGCTGTATTGTCAGTCAGCATTTGGATGGGGCTGAATGTAGATGGCAGCTAACACTACATGCTATGAACAGCCCTGGTTTAAATGAGGCTTGTCTGATTAACTCATTGCTTAGATTAAAATGTTATGATGCACTTTAAATAAATAATTTAAATGAGTTAATAATTTATTTTTATTTTTAACTTATTCGTCTATTATGATATTTTTAAATTCTATTTTTAATGGATTAATTGCACTATGGATTCTATTGGTTGTTCTTGATCATGTGACTTTTTCAAGTATATTTAAACCTGTTTTCTTTATTCCATGATGTTCTAATGAAGTTCTAAATTTTATGAATGAAAGCGCTTAACAAATAAAGTCACAAGTGTTTCATTGTGCCAGTATTTACCATGATGGCTAGTTTTTTTTTTTTTGGTTTGTTTGCTAGATATATTTGAGGATAGATGTTTGATCTACAGCTGGGCACTGTTTTATAGTTTTGCATTGCTTGTTTTTGCTATACATGGGTATTATAGTTTGTTCTCATACAATGTTTTTATAAAGTGATACTAACCCCTACATGTCAAATAATCTACTCATGTCTAATGTTAGGAGAAGGAGATAGGCCCTTTAATTGAGAGAGAAGAATTAGCAGTCATGTTTGTAACACAAAAAGAAAAGAACTTCTTGCTTTTCTAAAATCAGACATTTGTTAATGCTCACAAACATCTAAATGATTATAATTTTATACATATTACTAGGCTTGCTGAATTTACTTAATTTAGAATAACTTCTTTAAATTTTGGGGTAATAAATGTTTCGTAGTGCTTATGTGAAAATTTTAGGAAACCATGTTATTAAAAATAGAGAGTTGAAATATGAAAGGGCTCCAACAACCTAACAAAAACTTATTTCTGCATCTGATATATAAATCAGAAACTCTTATTATTTTAATTTAAGAGACACCCAAGACTAATAGAAAATAGCAAAAAAAAGGTTATACTATAACATGCTGACTTCCTGAAAGTCAGTGCTACAACAGAACAATAAAAACAACAAAAAAATGCTCCAAATCAAAAGTGTTGAAAAACTTATTTTCAATTGTTTTTTAAGGGGGCTGATCCCCATACCCACACCCCTTCAACATATATATATATATATATATATATATATATATATATATATATATATATATATATATGTATATGTATATAGACAAAAATTTCATGGTTGTACTAACTCAAATTGTTTTTTAAGGGGGCTTGTCCCCACACCCACACCCCTTGAACTTATATATATATATATATATATATATATATATATATATATATATATATACAACAATTCCATGGTTGTACCAACTCAAAGAAGGGAGAAATCTCTTTAAGCAAGTGAATCATTGCTGGAGTACAATTAGAAATTACACTGCCAGTGATTTCTTATGGGAGAAAGCATTCAGCGTTATGTCATTCATCTTTTTTCTGTAGGCTTATGACACTTGAGCAATTTTCACCTTGAGCACATGTAGGGGAGCTAAACGTGTATCATAGTGAATCAAATTCATCAGTCTAATTGCGGGAGATTGCTCCTGACTTCATCTCACACCAAGTGTCATAATCACATAACTGGAAATAGAAAAACAGAAATAAAAGAAAACTAAACAACTTACACAAATAAGCTTAGCAACTTACATAAAAGGTGACCAGAAAGGAAAATGGCTCAAGACAGTTGCAGTCTGGATATCCAATCTAAGTAAGTTTACTTAAGTGACATAAATTAGTTCAAAAAGAAGGAAAAAATTACCTACCATAAAAATAAAGCTGGAGCAAAATTTTAACACTAATGAAATGAAAACAGTCTTAGCACGTATTCAGGATGCTGAAGGTAACATCTCCACACAACTTACTGTTATTAAATATAAACTAGATACCATAACTACCAGAATGGATGATTCAGAATCAAGAATTGCTAACTGTGAAGATAAAATTGTAACAATGCAAAGCCCAATAGAAAACCACACAAAAGGTGTTGTTCAATTAACTTTGGTCATTTACCTTCAGGTACTTGTAAGTGTGGGTGTTGTTCCTGGTGTCATTTGATAAATAGTATTGCTGTATCAATATTATGAACAAAATTCCCAAGATACACAAGCATTTATCTTGTTTTACATGTAATGTGGTGTACATTGCTCAATGTAATTATTGCTCCATATTTTATGTAGGTAAAGCCTCTAGAAAATTAAAAAAAATGCATTCATGAGCAGTGTTTGGATATTAAAAACAGAAAAAAGACTAATGTTTTATACAAACACATAGAGGAACATCCTACCCACAGTTTTAATGTTTTAATATTGCAACAAATTAAGGTGGAGCCCAGGGCCGTATTGTCAGTCAGCATTTGGATGGGGCTGAATGTAGATGGCAGCTAACACTACATGCTATTAACAGCCCTGGTTTAAATGAGGCTTGTTTGATTACCTCATTGCTTAGATTAAAATATTATGATGCACTTTAAATAAATAATTTAAATGAGTTAATAATTTATTTTTATTTTTAACTTACTCATCTACTATGGTATTTTTAAATTCTATTTTAGTGGATTAATTGCACTATGGATTTTATTAGTTGTTCTTGATCATGTGACCTTTTCAAGTATATTTAAACCTGTTTTCTTTATTCCATGATGAAGTTCTTAATTTTATGAATGAAAGCGCTTAACAAATAAAGTCACAAGTGTTTCATTGTGTCAGTACTTACCATGATGGCTAGTTTTTCTTGGTTTGCTAGCTATAGAGCTGTATTTGAGGATAGCTGTTTGATCTACAGCTGGGCACTGTTTTATAGTTTTGCATTGCTTGTTTTTGCTATACATGGGTATTACAGTTTGTTCTCATACAATGTTTTATTAAGTGATACTAACCCCTACGTGTCAAATAATCTACTCATCTTTAATGTTAGGAGAAGGAGATAGGCCCTTTAATTGAGAGAGAAGAACAGTCATGTTTGTAACACTGAAAAAGAAAAGAACTTCTTGCTTTTCTAAAATCAGACATTTTTAAATGCTCACAAACATCTAACTGATTATAATTTTATACATATTACTAGGCTTGCTGAATTTACTTAATTTATAATAACATCTTTAATTTTTGGGGTAATCAATGTTTCATAGTGCTTATGTGAACATTTTAGGTAACCATGTTATTAAAAATAGAGAGTTGAAATATGAAAGGGCTCCAACAACCTAACAAAAACTTATTTCTGCATCTGATATATAAATCAGAAACTCTTATTATTTTAATTTAAGAGACACCCAAGACTAATAGAAAATAGCAAAAAAAAAAGGTTATACTATAACATGCTGACTTCCTGAAAGTCAGTGCTACAATAGAACAACAAAAACAACAAAAAAATGCCCCAAATCAAAAGTGTTGAAAAACTTATTTTCAATTGTTTTTTAAGGGGGCTGGTCCCCATACCCACACCCCTTGAACACACACACACGCACACACACACACACACATATATATATATATATATATATATATATATATAGACAAAAATTCCATGGTTGTACTAACTCAAAGTAGGGAGAAATCTTATTAAGCAAGTGAATCATTGTTGGAGTACAATTAGAAATCACACTGCCAATGATTTCTTATGGGAGAAAGCATTCAGCATTATGTCATTCATCTTTTTTTCTGTAGGCTTATGACACTTGAGCAATTTTCACCTTGAGCACATGTAGGGGAGCTGGGAAGAACATGGAAAATGGATAGATATCATATTTACTTCCAGATGTAGTAAGGTGGTGTTGCAATTATAATCAAAATAACTGTGCAGGAACTATTGATAATAGTCACTATGACACTGTGGGTAGATGGTGTCACAATTGCAAAATTAAATCTCCAGATAAGCCCCTCATAATATATCATTTATATTCCTAGTGCAATGATCAATTAGATTTCTGTATAGAAGTCTTTAAGTTACTAGCCAAATTTAATAACCATTATTTTATAGAAGGGAGAAATTGGAATGTGGTCATTGGTCCAGGAAATGATAGAGCAGGTAATTTTAGTTTTTAATACACTTAAACAACATCAGCAATTTTAGAAATGGATATACTTGATACTTGTAACCCAATTAGTTTAGCATATCCTGAAAAAAATATATACATATTACTTACCATGTTATAAAACATGGTCATGTATAGACTTCTTTTTTTAATTTCAAATAGTATGCTACATTGTGTATTATATTTAAAAACTGACCAAGAACAATCTCTGACCATTCCAAAATCAAACTATACATAGATTTTGATTCCCTTAATAAGAATGCTATATCTCTTAAAATGGCCATTAAATCCTATTCTATTACAGCACTAAGATGTAAAGAAAGATATTTCAGCTTTACTAACCAAATTCTACAATAATCACTACCATTAGGATATAAAAATGCATATATAATGAGCTTCATTAAAAACCTGAATAAGAGGTTATCTTATCAGCAAAGCAACTTATTTTAAAAATAAAATGTAATTTGAAGATATAATTAATATAAAAATGTGTTTATTATCATTGTAAATACATAATGATAATATTGAATTAGAATAACAAATTAAGTCACTTCAACAAGAACTTGTCTTTTTTATAATAAACATCTTTCTTTATATGAGAGTGACATTCTGGCATCCTATCCAGAGTGTTCACAAATTCCTTCAAAGTTCCTTTCAAAGATACTAAAACTTCATAAAATGCCTATCACTATTATAGAGCTAATAGTTAATAATGAGAAATATACCAAGGATCAGGATATTGTTGATATGTTTTATAAATCATTATCTCAGTTATATTTTATTACCACCCTAAGATCATTAGAATAAACTAAGACGTATCTAAACTAATTGGTTTTCTTTACTTGAAATCAAACACAACAAAAATTTAAAGATTCCCCTATCTCAACTAAAATATTTATGAGAGTATAAAAGAAATAAAACTAGGTAAAATACTGTTCCCAGATGGGTTTACTTCTGAATTTATATATACATACATATATATATATATATATATATATATATATATATATATTTTTTTTTTTTTTTTTTAATTTTGGCTTAAATCCTATATTTAGAATTTAAAATATATCAGAAGGAACAAAGGATTATACCTAAATCACTGTAATGTTATTGTAATGCCAAAGCCTAATAAGGACCCCATAAACAATAAAAACTGGTGAACTATAGCTGTCGTATTTACATATCCAAAAATTCTCTCTACTATTTTTGCAAGCCACCTCAAATTAATAGTGTCATCAATCATTTCATCTTAATAGTAAGCTTTCATTAAAAAAAAAAAACATGGACAAATTACTTGCTCTACACTCTTTGCAGAACTTAAACAGTAATAATAAATCCTTTTGGTGTGCACTGTCAGTAGACATGTTAAAAGCATTTGACAGAGTAAACATACAGTTGCTGTTACTTACAATGGGAAAATTTTGTTTTCCAAAATCAATTGATTAAGGTTATAAACATTTATACAATAAGACATTAACCCAATTAAATCTAAGTAACAACCCCTCAAAACCAATCAGTATTAATAATGGTGTACGACAAGGTTGCCCATTGCCATCACATTTATTCAGTTTATGTAAATAAACAGTATTTTTAAACTTACTATAGAAATCACTAGCATCCATCATATGATTTCCACAAATTTGCATCAGAATTGACTGGCTAGCCCTCCTAGAGAAAGGAGGTATGGCCTGAGGTTGTATACTGGCTAGATATATGTGGTCCTAAGACTAACTTGTTTTTGGGAATATTTATTAGTCTATGAATCTCTGAATCCCCGGTGTCAATAATTCAATAAAAAATAAAAGTGGGGAAATGAAGAACACCAACTTTATACCTCCAGGGGCTGCATATAAATGAGGCCAACATTTTGTTCCACATAGGTGACCTTGAAGGCAGCATATCATGTTGTAATAGGTTCATAGATAAGTACTAGGCTAGCTGCCCTTGCAGAACATTTTAAGCAGAGACAGTTTCCCTCTTTGTGCTTGAAAAAAAAACTATCCTATTTGGTTATAGATTGGCCTTGCCATCCCATGGTCTGTTATTATATATTGCCCTAATAAGAATAACTGGAATCATACCATAGAAAAGTGGAAGGGGAGTTATGCTTGAGATAAAGCATTTAGGAGCCACCTCTGTCCATTTGTAGTAAAGCAGCAGCCCTAGGGTCAATTTTTGTTTCCCATCCATAGATTTGCTTTTGAAAATTGACAGAGATAAACTTTTTTTTTGCGGATGGGGAGTCTATTCCACAGCAGTGTTTTCCTCTGCAAAATATACCTAGCTTTATCCCTACAAATCATGATTGATGTTACAGAAGACGTTTAAATCCATAGACTGAGTATTTCTGATGCCAATTGCCATTTTAATTAAAGATATACATTGCTCAAAAAGGGTAAATTTCAAAACAACATTCTAAAGATGTTGCATCCTAGCGATAGGAAAGACATGCTTTGTATTAGTGCTAAGAATGACCAGGAATTTAAGTGATTCCTAATTTTCAGGCCCGCCCTTCTAAGATAATGAGAAAGCTGACAGCTGGGAATAAAGATGAATTTGATCTATACACAGAGGAGAATGAAGCATAAGTTATGCTCTTCATCAGAATGGCAGTAAATATTTTGCAGTACTGTGGCAATAAATATTTTGCAATCAACATGTAGAACAGAAATAGGAAGAGCTTCCATTAGAAATATATTGCCTGTCAAATTCTTATGGACTTTGTCCACAACAAAATAATCCCTTGATGGAGAATGGTATAGCGGGTCCCTGAAAAAAAACAACCTTAACAGCCATATAAGAAAGGATCAGTAAGTCAGTCAGTCAATCGCAAAGCCCAGACCTTAAAGCATTATTCCCTACAGTTTTGTATGCTTTTATCAGTCTAATATCCCCCAAATCTTCTTTCCATCAGATGACAGAGAGCAGGCAACAAGCTTTCAATATAGATATGGACAGAAGATGATTGTCCCAAAGAAAATCTTCCTGATGTATTAAATTATCTAATATCAATTTTACATACAAAGTAGGAAAATGATTCTGCATAAACCCTAAGATCCTTCTACAATCCTTTACATCAGTGTGTAAAGTGGTTCCAGAACAGTGCAAAACCAGCCATGTCCCTTTTATTGTCCAGATCTGTTAACCAACAGTATGCCTGCTAGTGAAATAGACCTATAGCTCTCAGATAAGTGAAAGAAAAAAAATTCTAACTACTTTTCCAGTCTCATAGGGGTTGGAGATCTTGCTTAATAGAACATAGTCTGCCCTTCTGTTAAAATATCTTCTCCTTCTAGCACAATGAAATCCTGTTTCAAATCCCCAACAAGTCATTCTTTAAATGTGCACCGTGCCTCATTAGTAATTCAGTAATGGTAACATTAACTCTACCCTAATTGCTGCTAGGATATGAATCCCACACCAGATTTCCTTTATTGCCTGAATCCCACCAACCTGCCAGATTATCTCTTACTGCAGCATCCTTTTTACTTTTTCAATTCAAGTCTTAAAAAACTTCAGTATCGCCAGACTCAGCTTCATTCCAACAACCTGCCAATGATCTGATAATTATATGAATACGCACTTTATCTTCATAAGATCACACTCCTGGGAATATTCAAGGTAGAAGCCAGTTTTCAGTGTTAGAAATGTACAATTAAGGGATGGGAACGCATATACAGAATCATAGGATCATATGAGGTCACTAGGCTAACAGCCTTGGAGCCTTTTTAAGCTTTGCCATTGTGGTGAACATTCCCCTGACCATGGAACCAATCTCTATTGATAATCTGCTGTTTAACCATAGCATTGATAGTGGAATCCACATGAAGTCTAATATAATAAAGATAATTCCCAATATTAGGGAATCGCACAAATCCTGCTTGATCAGACACCTCCTCCTGTCCTACTTGTCTGGTGTTAAGTGAGGCTGGTATATGCTTCTCAATATTATCAAATAAATGAAATGGGAGATGGGTCTATACTCTGTATGATTGAATCAGTATACTACCTGGTCAAAGTCATCCAGCCTAATTGAAATAATCACTCTTCACCACCTGCTAGAAGAGATACAGTATACCTACTTATATTCCAGTTTATTAGTTGCCACACTATCAGACAATATGACTGCAAATATTTGGAAACTAATCTGGTCATACTAACAGGAGCCTATAACAGTTTGGTCTAAACTGGTGGTGTCATACTTAGAGCCATAACTAGGGCAATGTGAACAAGGCACAATCAGCATTTAGCAATAGGGCGCAAGTGCAGTATTCGGTGCTCATACTACATTTGTGGAGTTCAACATATTAGTAACCATAGTAAGCAACGTGTTATAGTAACACTTTAGAAGCGTTTTTTTTTTCAGCTTTGGAAATAACTCTTCTTCTTCTCCTTCTTCTCCTTCTTCTTCTTCTTCTCCTTCTTCTCCTTTTTCTCCTTATTCTTCTCCTTCTTCTCCTTCTTTTCCTTCTTCTTCACCTTATTCCTCTTCTTCTTCGCTGAGGGAGGCCCTGGTCTGTGAAATTGCCCAAGGCATCAGATGACCTAACTATGGGTTTTATCATTCCATTATTAGTAAGAGGATAACATAAGAATGTACCTAGTCTTCTTCTTCTTCTTCTTTCGGCTTTTTCCCGGTTAGGGGTCACCACAGCACTTTATCTTCATAAGATCACACTCCTGGGAATATTCAAGGTAGAAGCCAGTTTTCAGTGTTAGAAATGTACAATTAAGGGATGGGAACGCATATACAGAATCATAGGATCATATGAGGTCACTAGGCTAATAACCTTGGAGCCTTTTTAAGCTTTGCCATTGTGGTGAACATTCCCCTGACCATGGAACCAATCTCTATTGATAATCTGCTGTTTAACCATAGCATTGATAGTGGAATCCACATGAAGTCTAATATAATAAAGATAATTCCCAATATTAGGGAATCGCACAAATCCTGCTTGATCAGACACCTCCTCCTGTCCTGCTTGTCTGGTGTTAAGTGAGTCTGGTATATGCTTCTCAATATTATCAAATAAATGAAATGGGAGGTGGGTCTATACTCTGTATGATTTAATCAGTATACTACCTGGTCAAAGTCATCCAGCCTAATTGAAATAATCAGTCTTCACCACCTGCTAGAAAAGATACAGTATACCTACTTATATTCCAGTTTATTAGTTGCCACACTATCAGACAATATGACTGCAAATATTTGGAAACTAATCTGGTCATACTAACAGGAGCCTATAACAGTTTGGTCTAAACTGGTGGTGTCATACTTAGAGCCATAACTAGGGCAATGTGAACAAGGCACAATCAGCATTTAGCAATAGGGCACAAGTGCAGTATTCGGTGCTCATACTACATTTGTGGAGTTCAACATATTAGTAACCGTAGTAAGCAACGTATTATAGTACCACTTTAGAAGCGTTTTTTTTTCAGCTTTGGAAATAACTCTTCTTCTTCTCCTTCTTCTCCTTCTTCTCCTTCTTCTTCTTCTTCTTCTTCTTCTTCTTCTTCTTCTCCTTCTTCTCCTTCTTCTCCTCCTTCTTCTCCTTCTTCTCCTCCTTCTTCTTCTCCTCCCTCTTCTTCTTTTTCTTCTCCTTCTTCTCCTTCTTCTTCTTTCCCTTCTTCTTCTTCTCCTTCTTCTCCTTCTCCTTCTTTTCCTTCTCCTCCACCTTATTCCTCTTCTTCTTCGCTGAGGGAGGCCCCGATCTGTGAAATTGCCCAAGGCATCAGATGACCTAACTATGGGTTTTATCATTCCATTATTAGTAAGAGGATAACATAAGAATGTACCTAGTCTTCTTCTTCTTCTTCTTTTGGCTTTTTCCGGTTAGGGGTCACCACAGCGGATCACCACGGATCACCTGTCCACTCATGATTGGCAGTGGAGTTTTACGGTGTCCAGTTGCCAGCCCGGTGCCCAACCTTCCACAGAAGGCACACATACGCACGCACTCACACCTAGGGCCAATTTAGAGTGTCCACTCCACATACAGCATGTCTTTGGGATGTGGGAGGACCCGGAGGGAACCCACGCGACCACAGGGAGGACATGCAGACTCCGTACAGAAGGCACCCTAGCCGGGAATCGAACTGGAGAACCTCTTGCTGTGAGGCAGCAATGCTAACCGCTGCACCACCGCAGACACCCATAAGAATGTACCTAGTAAAGCTCCAAATTCTGTGCGGGGGGGTCACTCTTAGGTGGTACAGACAGAGCCCTATTTCACCAACTCCAATCCCTTTCAGCACACCGTCCATAAACTCATAGGCATCACTCTCTTGCAAAAGCATTTGTTTAAAACTCCTAAGTCATGTAATATACACACATTCTGACCAACCGGAAGAAGTCCTAATAAAAATTCCCAGCCGCATCCAGTGTTTGGTATACCTCAGCTCAAGACATAATGTCCCCCCTCCCCAGCCAAAGCTTGACAGCAATGAACACAAACTAAAACAGAAAAATACAGCACGTAAGAACAAAAAAGAAATACTAGAAACAGAGATGATAAACTGTATCTGTTATAAACTGAACCATGAAAGGTCAAATGTGTAGACAGAGGAGATGAAATGGAATTTCCCAGACCAATCTAGCAGGTCCAAAGCCACCCCAAGTACTCTTCAGAATAATTCCTCACTGTAAGGCAGCCAGTACATAAAGTCTGTAAACAGGATTGTACAAAAGGAAGAATAAGGATGTTCAAGGTGGAAGTGTCTTAATCATAAAGAAATAAATAAAAAAATATATTGTTGAATTCTCAGACTCAATAGAAATTTCAGATAAACCTGTATACACATAAACTGTGGAGGCAGGAAGTTACCTCCTTCCAACAGTTGTTGTTTACAGTCTGGATATTTCATATATGTATGTGGAAAAAATGCAACCTTTCTAAAAATAAAAAAAGTCACTTAAATTTCCTGATATCCATGAGGGAGGACCTGCGGTGGCACAGATCAAGGCTGGGGAATACCATAAGTCAGAAGACCGATGTATGCTTGACTGAAGAAAAATAAGAGGAAATAAAGCAGGCTATTTGCTCACTTGTCACACTTTATTTAATGTGCTGTGGTGTAACAGTGTTATCCCTGATTCACAGGAGTGAAACTGCTCAGAACCAGTAAGGATTCTATTTGTTGTTGCTGTTCGGGTATTTAGTTGTGTCTAACTCTTTATGATCTCAGGGACTGTAGCACACCTAAGGCTGTCTGACAACTGACTCTTTTACACAATTGTATTCTCTACATGTAACTGAGATCTCTTGTCCAGAGATCATTATGTGATCCATGTGAACATCTACATTGCCCTTTCAAAAAACCAGAGCAGTCCTGCTAAATTCATGCAAACATGAGCATGAACCAGTTATCCTCTGCTCTTCACCTTCTCATGCACATGCTGATTAGTTAGATAAAAAAGCTTCTATACATACGATTCTCAGATTAGGGCCAAATATTCTTAGTAAAAAAAAACAGTGCACTAGGGCAGCAGAGCATGCATTGTGTATGTACACTGGGTACTGGGCAGGACATTGGGTAAAATCTAACAAAAATCCTCTACAGGTATCTGGATGCCATTGTATTAAGATGTCCTAATCTCCTGCCACGTGATCCCAAGTTGTTTCCAGAAATGACTGATGAAATGGTAAAGCTAAATTATAATGGGAGTGAACAAAAAGGCAAAAACTAATCAATGAAGCAGGCTATAATGGGAGAATGCAGCAAAAAGCAAAAACAAAACAACAAAGGAGTATGTCTTTACTGGAAGTGTAAAAATGCAAAAATTAAACAATAATGCACACTACAACTGGCATGTACAAAAAGGCATAAACCAAACAATAAAGAAATGTGTAATGGGAGTGTGCAAAAAGGCAAAAATTAAGCAATGAAGTGCATTATAATAGAAATGCGGGTTAGGAGGACAGAATATCATTTTGTTGATTAATGAAGAAAAAGCAATACGGGCAAAATCCTATAAAGTTAAAATATCCATATGTAAAAAAAAATTTAAATATTTTTATGCTTTAGTGCAAAGGATTTATAGGATGGATCCCATGTGGGGTATATTCTTTAATGTAATTGGTTGCATGTGAAAAATTCAATAATATTATGTTAACATTCATTGCTTCTACTGATGAGTCACCATATGTTTCTACAACTTTCACTAAACTGTTGCATTAGTTTTGTCACTAACGAAAGGCATTTATCAAAAGTCTATATGAAGTTTGGTGACTGTAAAACTTGAGAGGTATTACAAAATTACACCATGGAGCAAGAAAGTGAAGTTCTACTTGAGATGTGACCTTATCCATTTGTGATGGCACCAAAATATATGGCACCAGTCCTACTCTTTTGTTTGTGCATCATAAACATGTTTTTTAACAGTTTCTGAAATATCTTAGTGAGGTGTTTGAAGCTGGGATAGATTTTCTACCAGCACAATTATCTGCTAAAATTTGCTGGCTTATTACATGAGTATCCAAACCTTCACTTTGTTTATATTATGCACTGTATACTTCCCCTGTAATGGCTATGGTTGACCTACCAATGTCTGTGTTTCTAACCCATCTTTGTGCAGTTTCAGTAAACTGTCAGGCTTAAAGATCCCTGTATGCATCAATGCATAAAAATCCAAATTCCATATGTAAACCAGTAAAATTTCATGTCATATAATTTCTTTTGAATTAATAGATCGTGTTTCTCCTACGACACTTTTCATTTATATGGGATCATTTTCTTATGATATAAATTTTAATGTGTGTAATTAATGTGTGTAATTATGACTCAGTAATTTATTGACTATTTTACTGAAGTCCGTTCAGTCTTAACCAGTTTAATGGAGTTTTCACCCTTGAGTGTTATGTATAGGAACTTCACCACTTCACCATCACCGCTTAACTATAAACCTCAGAGAAAGTTACATTTTACAGTCAGAATCCTCTGTTCTGTTGATTGGTCCTAGATGAACAAGCTTCATTGAGCAGATGATGAATTTCTGATAACTACTTAAATGTAGTCCTGCCATAGGCTAATTGCCTTTGCTTTTATGACTTCTGTAGTATGTTTGATGTATACTTTTCAACTACTAGAATCCTCATATTAAGCCTTTATGATAAAAATGTAAGCTCTGGTAAGGACAGATCCAGGGAAAGTACAAATTCTGACTTTTAACCCAGTTTGGATCTTGTTTAGAATGTGTTCATTTTCAGCTGTTGTAGTACCACTGTAATAGAAGATATACATGTCAGAAACCACACAGTTCCCAGCTCATTGTTAGTATATTATTATACATGCTAATAATGAATATGCTAGTAATGAATAATCCTGTTTATTACAGCAGTCCAAGCAAATTGCTATGAGTAGAAAAAAAAAACATGTATTTGTTTATTCAGAACAGAAAAAATCTGCATTTATTGGGCAATAAATTTTTCTTTTTACTGCCATCTTGAGAATGTTGCTGTCCTTTGAAATAAGTTATTTTTATAGTTCAGGTGTACAGTATCTCATAACTGAGAATCTTATTGCATTTAAAAAATGTTGCAATGAACTTTTACAAATAGAGCAAGATGTTATTACAATTTATTTTGCATAATTATAACACGTTAACTGTCCATGTCATTATTAAGCAGTCAGATTTATTGTATTTCCAATACTTCAAACTTTTCATTTTGACCAAGTTAAATGGAAACAATTTCTAGACAATACTGCTTCAGGAGCAAGTTAAAAACAACAAGCAAAATATGTAAGATTTTTGGGTTTGGGTTTGAGTTTGGTGACATTTTTAAAAGTGATAAACACAAAGTCCTTGCAAACCAGAAAAATACTCTTAATTTGTCTTAAATCTTTTTTCAATATTCTAAAACATT
>NC_056737.1:1723390323-1723460323 GCF_019279795.1 Protopterus annectens | reverse complement strand
AAAAAAAAAAAAAAAAAAAAAAAAAAAAAAAAAAAAAAAAAAAAAAAATCAGTCAACTGACAAATGCCAAATTCTGCAAGATGCCTATTATTAATTAAGAAATGCACTATGTTGGGGTATTTTTAGTATGCCACCCTCAGTCTGCTACTCAAGAGTTGCAGATACTGTGTGTATGAGCACTGCACTTTAGTCAGTAATCAGTAGTCAAAAAGCAAATGGTAGGTACCTACCTTCCTCATCTCTGATTAGTTTGCATACCTAGACCAGTGAATCCTGCCACCTTTCCCCTTCCTTTACCCACTGAGCTTCAGGGTCTTCATTCCTCCTTATTACTGAGTTAGTCTAGCACAGATAACTGAGGCTTCCTCTCCAGTAACCTTCTGTTTCACAGCATGTTTACTTATAGCTGCTGCTACTGGCAAGAAGCACTTCTTGAGGCTTTTGCTTTCCAGCCCTCATTGCTGCTGTCAGTACATTGCTGGTCTATGTTGCTTATTATTCTCATAGATACAGTTTCATTAGTACTGGCCTTAGCTGTTACCGCTGACTTTATCTGTCTTCACACATCTTCTCAATCAGGCAGTTAATACACAGGATTAAGGCTATGAGCTGTTAATGAGTTGCTTCTTGTAGTATAAAGCTTGTTTTCCTAGGCCTCCATTTGCTTATTGTGTGACTCTAAACAAGTTACATAACCAGACAGTGCTCTGGGGAAATGGGGCTAGGCCTTTCCATGGTCTCCTTGATAGCATCCCTATTAACCATGTATGAAACTATGAGCCACTCTCTGTGTTGTTTGTTTGACCTTCTGAACATCTGTTGTTCTTCCATGCTTCTTCCTCTTACAAACTGGGATCTTTTAGGGACAGAACATCTGATAACTTCCCTTCTTCTTCTGATATTCCAGTCTACTGTCTCTCTTCATTCAGCTGCTTTAAGTGATCTTACTAAATTAACTCTAGAACACTTGGATTTTATATTTTATGTATTGACTGTAAAGTATCAGACTTTTTTATATGTATCTGCCCTACCAGGATGCTATGATGGAAAGGTATAGATGGCTGGATATTATGCTTTCTTTTAAACACTTTTCTCATTTCATCAAATGTTTGCCTTAGAAAGAATAACTCTTTGGAGAAATCAAACATAATCTGGATCTCCTTCCATTTGGTAATGTGATTTTGTGTTTTCACCGATCACCTCCTAAGCCAAATGCATGCACAGCACATTTGGCTTTCTTGTCTATTGCAATCATCATCATCACCACTATCATATCATCATCAACCCCCATTTTCCCATTTTCTACAAGCAGTCAGGGTGTCATGTCAACTTCACTATCTCTCTCAGTTCAATGCTAGTCGTATCTCCTTTGACACTTATGCCTGACTGTTGCAGGTCTTCTGTCACACAATCCATCCACCTCTTTGTTGGATGCCATCATTTCCTCTTGCCTTCTTCCTGTCTGTTCCAAATCATCTTCAACAGACTGTCTTTTTCTTTTCTGCACACGTGTCTGAACCACCCTGATCTGCTCTTTTTGACTTTTTCTTCATTTGGAGCTTCTTTGGCTTCTACTCTGATGTTCTTATTTTTTCATCTATCCCACAGTGTGCATCTTACCAACTGTCTCAGGCACTTCATCTCCATCACCTCTAGCTTCCACAACTCTCTGCCTTCACTACCCAGGATTCTGCACCATACAGTAGTTCTGTGTGGCATTCTTCTGTCATACACTACTCCTGCCACTCTGTGTGTGGCATTCTTCTCTCATACGCTACCAGACAATCTGCGTATGGCATTCTTCTATCACAAAATACTACTGACATTCTGTGTGTGGCATTCTCCTCTCATACACTACCCCAACACTCTATGTGTGTGGCATTCTCCTCTTATACACTACCCGACACTCTGTGTGTGGCATTCATCTTTCATATACTACCTCAACACTATGTATGTGGCCTTCTTCTCTCATACCCTAACCCTGACACTCTGTGTGTGGCATTCTTCTCTCATACACTACCCAGACACTCTGTGCATGGCATTCTTGTCTCACACACTACCCTGACACACTGTGTGTGGCATTAATCTCTCATACACTACCCTGACATGCTGTATGTGGCATACTTCTCTCATACACTACCCCCGACACACTTTGTGTGGCATTCTTCTCTTATACACGACCCCTTACACTCTGTGTGTGGCATTCTTCTCTGATAAACTACCCCAACACTTTTTGTGTGGCATTCTTCTCTCATACAGTACCCCTGACACTCTTTGTGTGGCATTCTTCCGACACACTGTGTGTGGCATTGTTCTCTCATACACTATCATGACACTCTGTGTGTGGCATTGTTATCTCATACACTACCCCGACACACAGTGTGTAGCATTCTTCTCTCACACACTACCCTAACACACTGTGTGTGGCATTCTTCCCTCATACACTACCCTGACACACTGCGTGTGGCATTCTTCCCTCATACACTACCCTGACACTCTGTGTCTGGCATTTGTCTCTCGTACACTACCCTAACACTCTGTGTGGCATTCTTCTCTCTTACACTACCCCTAACACTGTGTGTGGCATTCTTCTCTAATACACTACCCCAACACTCTGTGTGTGGCATTCTTCTCTCATACACCACCCATAACACTCTGTGCGTGGCATTCTTCTCTCATACAGTACCCCAACACTATGTGTGTGGCATTCTTCTCTCATGCACCACCCATAACACTCTGTGCGTGGCATTCTTCTCTCATACACTAATGTGGCATTCTTCTCTCATACAGTACCCCAACACTAAACACTCTGTGTGTGGCATTCTTCTCTCATGCACCACCCATAACACTCTGTGCGTGGCATTCTTCTCTCATACACTACCCCTAACACTCTGTGTGTGGTATTCCCTCATACAGTACCCCAACAATCTGTGTGTGGCATTCTTCTCTCATACACTACCCTGACACTCTATGTGTGGTATTCTTCTGTCTCACACTAACCCTCACACCCTGTGCCAGTTGACTGCAGTACCTCTGATTCTAGAATCATTATTAACACTTTGTTGATTCTGTTGAGATAACTCACAAAAGACTTTTGCTTGGAAAAATCAGTTGTTAGATATAATTAATTCCCTGCTGTACTTCATTTCTTGTTACAGTTTGTAAGAAAAAAGATCCAGCTTTACTCTTTCTACTGTGGGTCCAGAAATATTTTACAGAGACAGTCATTTTTTTTGTGCTTCAGTGCTAAGGATGTGGGAGAATTGGACTGGCTGGTGCAAATTACAGAAGATACCTGAAAAGTTTAGTTAAACCAGATAGAATGGTGAAGAGGTGGAAGGAAGAGATACAGGCAGACAACATGTAAAACAGCATGTGGCGTTTAAGGCATGTGTCAGTAGTATGGTTTACTTATTGAATTATTATTTAGATCCACATATATAATATTTGTAATGCTGGAATCATTAGCCTTTTATCTGTTAGAAAGGTGAGGGGTGTATCATTTAAGAAATGCATATCTGTGTAATTATTTATTACTACAGTCTTTTATATAATAAAAGTATACCTTAAAAAAATGTCAGTGTGCTGTGATCAGAGGTTAAATGTGTAAGGATTCATTGAGGCAGGACAGTAGCTTGTCTAAAAAGAGTTCCATTAGCAACACTTGATAAAAGTGATTTCCCTTAGAATAATCCTTGCCTCCCCCTGAATGCACATATAGGAACAGACAGAACAGGATATGAGGACTGGCTTGGTCCACATGGATGGGGCAACAGGAATAAAGAAGGAGAAGCCATTCTAGAATTCTGTCTTGCAAATGGCTTGATAGTAGCCAACACATGGTTCAGAAATAGAGACTGTAACAAGATCATGTACAAGAGTAGCCAGCATGCAACTCAAGTAGACTTCCTCTTAGTAAGGAAAAGGCACTGGGGTAGAATCCATGATTGCAAAGTCATCCCCAGTGAAACAGTTGACCCACAGCATAAACCACTAGTTGCTACAATCAGCTGCAAGCAGTGGTCGGAGAAGGCTCTAAGGTCAATAGAGACCAAGCTGAAGACCTTGAAGTTGACTGGAAAGTACAGCAGTTCAAGGAATTACTCAGGGCTCTAGCACCCCAAGAAGAGGAAGAAATAGGTGGAGTTGAAGAAGAGTGGCAGCACCTTAAAACAGCATGTGTTAAGACTGTAGAAAAAATATGTGGCTGAGCCAGGTATAGAAATAAGGTACATAAGGAAAGTTGGTGGTGGAATACAGAAGTCCAGGAAGTCATCAAAAAAAAAGGAGTACAGGAAGAAGTGGGAGATAGAAAAGACTGACCAAGCTAGGAAGGACTACTGGTTGGCTAACAAAGATGCTAAGAAAGAAGTTGCAATGGCAAAGAATAGGGCATTGAAGACCAACATTTGGAAAGTGACTCAGTAAGTGGCACAAAAAAACTATATCAGGTTGCAAGGCAAAGACAGAAAGATAAAGAAGATAAGTGGACACCCTTCATAATGGATGCCAGCAACAACCTGCTCACCAGTCCACAGGATATCAAAGGCAGATGGAAGGAGCATTTCCAGCAGCTTCTGCATGAAGAAAACCCCACAGAAGCTGTACTTCCCCAGAAACAGCCTATGATAAGAGAAGAAGAGGAGCCCACCTTAGAAGAAGTAAGAACAGCACTAAGGAAGATGAAGTCAGGGAAAGCAGCAGGCTCAGATGAGGTCACAGCAGATATGATAAAGATGCTGGGTGAGATAGGGGAGAAATGGGTCCTGAGGGTACTGATAGCAGTGTGAAGAGAAAGGCACATCCCAGATGACTGGAGAACAAGCATCCTAATGCCAGTGTGCAAGAACAAACAACTGTGGGCAGTACAGAGGCATCAAACTCCTACCACATTGCATGAAAGTTCTGGTGAGGATGATTGACAAATGGACATGCAGAGTAGTAGAATGTAAGATGGGAAATAAGCAGATCAGATTCAGATCAGGATGCAGCACCATTCACCCAATGTTTGCATTGAGACAGATACTTGAGAAGAAACTAGAGATGAGGAGAGAGTCCAATTGGGCATTCCTAGACTTGGAGAAAGTATATGACAATGTTCCAAGAAAGCTGATCTGGGCATTGTTGTGGTGGTTTGAAGTCCCAGAAACATTGGTAGAATAAGTGCAGGCTATGTACAGGGATCCAGTGACTCAAGTACGAACAGTGTTCGGCCTCACAGAGGTGTTCTCTGTGGGAGTGGGTGTACACTAGGGTTCAGCTCTGAGCCCACTGATTTTCAGACTGGTGCCAGACTACGTTAGCAAACAGGTTGGATGGGGACAGATCAACAAAGCTGCTGAATGCAGATGATGTGGCAGTACAGGCAGACTCTGAGATAAAACTTCCGTAAAGGATAGGAGAAGGAATGCAAATCTGAAGGCACATGGGATGAAACTAAGCACAGATAAGACGGTGGTAATGGCAGCAAATTGGGGAAATCAGAAGAAGCTGAGAATAGTGTTGTCGCCTCACAGGAAGAGGTTCTCCCATTCAATTCTCGGTTGGAGTGCCTTCTGTGTGAAGTCTGCATGTCCTCCCTGCAGTCAAGTGGAGAAAGACATGTGAATGGGTGTGCCTTTGTTGAAGGTTGGGCATCAGGCTGGCACCTTGGTACCTTAAAAATCTACTGACAATCATTAGTGGACTGAAGTTCCGCTGTGGCGACCCCTAACTGTGAAAAGCCGTACGAAGAAGTAGAAGCTGAGAATAGAGATAGAAGGGAAGACAGTGGAACAAGTAAACAGCTTCAAATGTCTGGGAGGTGTGGTTGAAGAGAAGGGTAGTCTGAACGAAGAGGTTAAAGCTAGACTCAGAGGTGCTGCAACCAGCTGGCATAGAGTATCAGGTGTAGTCTATGACAGAAGAATGCCAACGAAGCTGAAAAGTAAGGCGTACAAGCCAGTGTTGTGACCAGTATTACTGTATGGCGCAGAAACCTGGGCAGTAAAGGCAGAACAGCTGAAGAAGCTAGAGGTGATAGAAATCAAGTGCCTGAGAAAGGTAGTAGGATGCACACTGTGGGACAGATGAAGACATGAGGACATAAGAGCAGAAGCCAAAGTAGCTCCAATTGCAGAAAAGATCAAAGAGAACAGATTATGGTGGATTGGGCACATGTGTAAAAAAGCAGAAGACAATCTGGTGAGGAAGATTTGGGACAGACAGAAAGAAGGTAAGAGGAAGCGAGGACGTCCAGCAAAGAGGTGGATGGATTGTATGAAAGAAGATTTGTGACAGTCAGGCATGAGTGTTGAAGAAAGCAGGAGTGTGGCACTGAATCGAGAGAGTTGGCGACAGTTAATATGATACCCCGACCCCATGTAGAAAAAAAAGGGGGGCTAATGATGATGATGATGAATCCTTGCCTCCTCATTTGCAACAGGTCTAATTTAGTAAATGCCCCATCTGGCACATAGTCTATTTGTAGAGAATCTCATAAGAAAGTCGTGATGATTAACATACTGCTTTATTTAAGTATAACTATTCCTGCCTGTTGAAGGAGCTACATCTCTTTAAAAAAATAATTAAAGTAACTAAGACGAGACCTTGTCTGTTAATGCACATTACACTAATACAGTGTTGAGGTATTGTTCATCACTAACTGACCATATATTGATACTGATGCATTACCTTACTATTTACGACTCACAAAATATGTCATAATTTAAAAAGGAGGAGCATCAAGGAGTAAAGGTCATCAGGGTGTTAAAAGTTGAGCAAACTGAGGAGCATCAAGGTGTTAAAAAGTAATCAGACATAGAAGCACCAGAGTGTTTCTGTTGAGCAGACTAAGGAGCATCAAGGTGTTAAAAGGTGAGCAAACTGAGGATCATCAAGGTGTTAAAAGGTAAACAGACCTAAAAGCATCAAGGTGTTAAGGGAGAGCAAACTAAAGACCATCAAAGTGTTAAAAGGTGAGCAAACTGAGGAGCATCAAGGTGTTAAAAGGTAAACAGATCTAAAAGCATCAAGGTGTTAAGGGAGAGCAAACTAAAGACCATCAAAGTGTTAAATGGTGAGTAAACTGAGGAACATCAACGTGTTAAAAGGAGAGCAGATTGAGGAGTGTCAACAAGTTAAGGGTGAGCAGACTAAGGAGCATCAAGTTATTAAAAGGTGAGCAAGAGGAGCATTAAGGTGTTAACAGGTAAGCAGACTGAGAAGTGTCAAGGTGTTAAGAGTAAGCAAACTAAGGAGCATAAAATCTAATGCTTGAAGATACCTTCTCTTTAGTGGGGAGAACAAAGTTTGGCAGTTCTGGCAAGTAAAAAGATAAGAGCAACACTGTAAAATTTCAAATGGACAAACTAAACACTGTCTTTGACGAAGGTAAAAAGCTGCTGTCATTCAAAATGTTCAGCATTTGCCTCCATCTTCCACTCTTACAGTCTACAAGTGCTGTGAGCATGAGAATGCTGCCTATAAGACCATAATGATCCTTTTAATTCTATTTCTAGACTGAGTTTTCAAGATGTAACAATTTGTTTGTGAAAGTTTAACAAAAATAAAACTCTGGGTTTGTACACATTATAGTATATTATGCTAGTTGTAGAAAGACTATGATTTCACTGTTTTCATTAGAAAGAATGTTTCTTACCAATAATATAGAGGATTATAATCATATTGCCAGTCATAACCCACTTATTGTGTGTTCAAGGCAAGGATGCCAAGAAATTTACCTGAAGAGCGAAGCTTGAGGTGAATCTTGGCGTCCATATCGAAAACATATAATAAGGAGTCTTGATGGGTGGGATGATCATGTCTTCATGGTGTGTGGAGCTTTATCTGCTCCATATACTTCTGGTTAAAGGGGAAAAAAAATCACCAAGTGTTTCCCCGACTCAGAGCTGTAAAACACTTAGTGAGTGTTGTCAGAGAGGTAGTGTAACATAGTCTGTTACATTTACACTTACCCCCATATCACTTAACTGTCTGGATTTTCACAGGACATCCAGATTATTGATTCGTATTTTTGTCTGCTCATTATAAAATGTGGGACTTTCCGACACACCTCTGAGGCTTGTTGAAATCACCAAATAATGACATACATTTGAGTTTCAGTGTTTGCAAGCTTTAGTTTATGCAGGCGAACACACATTCTGTTATTCTAGCAACCCCCCCCCTCTTTTTTTTTTTTTACAAGAAGGTAGGGACACATTAAGGGTTTGGATGTCAGGCTGAAATAAATCTTTTGTTCTGCCTCTGTCATTTGTTAGTCAGTACAAACAGATTTTAATTGCCTAGCATGGGACCCAATCTTAACTTTTGCAAGGTGTACTAAATGAACATTTGTTAAGGTTGGGTCATGCAACATTCTGGCGTTTAACTGGTTTCTTTTTTTTCCAAATATCGGAGTGTAATCAGCATGCTCCATGCACTACATTGCTATTTGTACAGTTTAATCGCTTTACTTGTTAAAAAATATTTACATTTGTTTAACTTATGCTTTTCAGGTTGATTTTTCAGAAACTGCCCTGCAATGCAAGGGTATGTGTACAATGCTAGAGGTGCAACATTCCACACCACATAGGTGTTAATGAGTTAAAAAAATAAATAAAACAAATTATTAAATACGGTGCTTATAACATGTTAATCATTATATCACAGTTTTGCTTCACCTGTATGATGAGTCATTACTTTGTTGTTATCTGATATTTTGGTTAATGGAGTGTCTCTCTTGGCTCATGAAATGGAACTGTTCTTTTTATGACTCCCTACTGTAAATTATTGTACTATTTTTGACCTTTCTCCCATCAGTACTTTTCGCACACTGGTTTCTCCTGATACGGGGAAGAATATTTGATTTATTTTATTTGGGGAGAGTTTTAGCACCCTTTGATTATGTTAGACTGGCTTTCACTAGTGATATTTGATGCTGCTTTGATTACTTAGCTTCTTAGAAAAATGACTCTTTTGTGGAATCCGTATTTAAAACATCTCTTTGTTTTGAGTGACATGGGATATTCACAGCTGGTGGGACTATTATAGATTTAGTGTTAAGGTGTTATTCAGTGTGCTATCTGATTTGATATGGAGATCTTTTATGGTGTAATGGTTTGCCTATATTGCTACTGTGCTTCAATTTTTGATTTAGTTTAAACATTGCCATATACTTTGCATTTTATGTTTAATTAAAATTGGATTTCAAAGTTAATTTACTTTTTTTAGTTGGAGCTTGTTCTATATATTTAGACATGAAAAATAATTTTCCAGGCATTGGATAGATGCCAATTTTTTTATTTATATGTTTATGTTCAGTTATTTTAGCTTGTTCTCTTTCATAAAATATTTTGTACCACATGAAGCTGCAGTTTGTGTTTTAAATATAGTTTTCCTTTTTTATCCATTTGCATAATGATGAAGAAACATTGTAAATTGCTTAGAATTAAGCACTTAAATAAAAGTTGTGATTGGTTGATTTGATTGATTGATCAATCAATACCTTAGTTGTACAGTAGTTGGATATTACTGGTTCTACCTTTAATTTCAAAATCTTTAGCCTATACCCAAAAACTGCTTGAGTAGGAACCTTTTCCACATCATTCAGACTGCTTTACAAAGTTAACTCATCAGACGAAATGCTATGAGAAATGCTACACATTTTTATTTTTCTGTTGTCTTACAGATAAAAACATTTGCAGAGCCAGAGCATATGCTGTTAGGACAGAATCAGTACTTTTATGCAACTTGATCAAACATTATAAAAGTGATATAATAGTAGACAGAATTGCAAAAAAAAAAAAAAAAAAAAAAAAACTACTACCACTGATGATGATGATAATAATAGCAGTTTGTTCTGCTGCCAAGCTTGCATATTCAGGATTCTCTCTGGACTATTTCTTCCTACAAATCTACATGAAACTTGACAATCAAAAGAAAAAAAAATCTCATTTTTTGAAAAGATGCACCAGTGAAAGCTATTAACATTTGGTCCTGTTGCCAAGCTGACATATTTAAGATATTCAATAATATAGCCCCTCCAGGCTTCTCCTTCCTATAGCTGTACATGAAACTTGAAAATTCACAAATATATATATATATATATATATATATATATATATGTGTGTGTGTGTGTGTGTGTGTGTGTGTGTATGTATATGTGTATACATACAATCGAAGGTGCTATTGGCGAAAGAAATAGAGGAGCGAATGCTGAACCACTCGTAGTTTATTGAAAAACAGCAATTAAAATACCATTGTAATGGTATTTTAACTGCTGTTTTGCAATAAACTACAAGTAGTTCAGCATTTGCTCCTCCATTTCTTTCGCCAATAGCACCTTTGATTGTATTTATTGGTCTTTTTGGGAGTGCTAACTGCATTTTTTTGGATTATATGTGTATACACACACACACACACACACACACACACACACACACACACACACACACACACACACACACACACACACACACACACACACACACACACACACACACACACACACACCATTATCCAAAACATGCAGCAGTGAAAAGGCAGATTCCTATTGTACTATGATCAAACGATGAGTTCTGAAAAAATAGATGTACATTTCCTCAAAGACTAGTGATCTGATCTTTTTTAAATCTAGGGCACATCCTAAGGCTACATATTGAGAACAAGCATATTTGGTTTGCAAAACTGCCTAGCTAAAAAATTGTAACTGGACTTTTGGTGCAACCAGGATTGCATGGAAGGTATGTGCAATTGGGTTTTAGTAAATATTCAGCAAATTTCTGCATTAAAACTTTTAAATCCAGTGGTCAGTATGGGACTGATAGTCTGCTGACTAGACGTGCACATAATCGTTATGGAGGGTCATAATTCAGGCAGCAAATATAAAAGTAATGTCATTTCATGAGATTGTTGCCAAGTATTGCCCCGTATGAATTATAGTGTAATCTTTGCTAACCTCATGGAAGGGCACAGCACAATTAAGTACATGTTATGGCTAACACCAAGAAATGGCATGCCATGGAGAGACTACAGAGAGGTCCATAATCTGCAGCAGATCTCAGAAAAGTAATACAACAGTGTGAAAACCCAAAGTTGAAGTGGAAAAATGTTAAGCTAGATAAGGCATATTTTTAAAATATTAACCTAGGGCAGACTACTGCTAGGAGGTAGCTAATATATTTAAATAGGATTGACTAATATAGAGTTACTCCATAGCATGATTCATTATTGAAACAGCCTGTAAGGCTCCTGCTTGTAAATATTTCAGGTCCTAAGTCCCTGCTTACACTTATCAAGAGTGCCAGAACTTGTAAGTGACTTAGGATTTATTATATATATATATATATATATATATATATATATATATATATATATATATATATATCATTGCTAGGTGTAAAAAGGCCCTTGTAATTAGCCGTGTACACACCTATTAACCTAAGAACCTATAAACAGTATGAGAAGATGGCTATGGAAGCTGGCAACATGCCAATCTGTTTTTTGAGGGTTGTGTCTGGAAAGGAAAGAAAAGTGCAGTTATATTGCCATTCTGCAAATGACTACAGTGCAGAAAGTCATTATAAATATATAATACTGATGTATTTAAGAATTCCTTCATTTTCTGTAAAAAAAAGTTCCAGGTAACAATGCTACCGAAAAGTTCATGTTACACTTGCCCAGTCAGAATATCCTGTAAATTACAGAATGAAAGCATTTATTCTTAGACTGCATATACTGGTGCATCTGAATTTAGCTCCCTCAGCCACAAGCTTTATTATTCTCATTTTGTGGATTCATTTCAAAGAAAGAATCATCACTGACAACCAATGTAATGCTAATGTCACTCATTTTTTGAAATGAACTAACCTTTGACCAACCAGAACTTGTTAATAAGCAAGTTATAACTCTAGCTCTATAAAGAAGCAAGCAACAAAACTCTGAGCAAATACTGACTCAAGTAGGATGCTGAAGCATATAAAAGTGAACAAAGGTCAGAACTCAGGACTATGTCAACTGCAGCTGCACGTAAATAAACTGTTAATAAAAAAAGCATCAGCACATATCTCAGCAAAATCATCTATAAAAGAATAAATGTACACAGTGAAGAGGAATGGGCTTATGAGTTATCCCCATGGTATTCCAAAAATAAGGTTATAAGATTGTGAAATGATGAAATTCACCACAACTGAAAAAAAGAATCTGTACAAGTACCTGCAGGCCCAAATGATGCCAGATACAGTGACTGCTGCAGGTTCCTTTCCTTGCTGGGGCACAGTACCATTCTTTCAATCACAAAGATTATTACTGACCTCAAACAGATGCCCTACGCAGACCGTCTCAAAAAACTCCAGCTTTATTCCGTTGCATATCGCCTACTCAGAGGCGATCTCCGCCTAACATACAAAGCTATGTCAAACCCAGAGCTGTTGGACATGCTCCACTTAAAGAAATCCCAATACCTCTGAGCTACACACTCTTGGGACCTAAACCTTGTCACCACAATAAACAGAACATGCTGGAGGGATATATTCCTGTCCCAGAGACTTCCCATACTCTGAAACAGACTACCTATCTATGTCAAACAGAGCTCCTCATTTACACTCTTCAAGAAAAATCTTGATGATTGGATGGGAAATAGGAAATTCACCCCAGGGATCACTTCTGTGGCTCTGCTTGACAGGGGCATGGGAAAATAATTTTCTTGGGTGGCGAATGCCAGGGTACATTTTTGGCTAGACTTATATAGGCCCTAGGGCCAATAGCCTAGTACCTACCTATGAACCTATGAATCTAGAGACTATGTCAGTTTATGTTGTTCAGGACAATCAGAATATAATGTGCAACAACTTAAATTGTTTATCAGTACTGTTAATGAAGACAGTATTTGGATATTGTGAACATGTAATAAAAATTGAACTACTGTGTTTGGAGAATTCATTCGGAAACATGCACAAGACTTGGTCCATAAAGGAGAGACTGGCACCTGTTCAGTATGAGCTTAGGTAATTAAGACTGTCGTTTCTCAGTCTCATTGCATACAGTGTTTCCAGCTAATTACGTTACAGTAGGGTAATCTCAATTTATTACAGCGAAGAAGGAGCTTGAGACGTTGAGATGAAGAGAGAGAGTCCAAGTGTTCCTAGACTTGGAGGAAACCTATGACAATGTCCCAAAAAAGTTGATCTTAGCATTACTGCAATGGTTTGAATTCAAGGAAACATTAGTAGAATTAGTGCAGAGTATGTACATGGAACTAATAACGCAAGTATATGAACATGGACTCATGGACGGCTTCCCATTGCAACTGAAAAAAAGAGGAGGGCTTTTTATTGAGTCTTTGACTGGCTGTTATGTATTTTAAAAAGTGTTCAAAAATTTTATATGTTGTCTG
Organism: Protopterus annectens; assembly: GCF_019279795.1. Lineage (NCBI taxonomy): Eukaryota > Metazoa > Chordata > Ceratodontiformes > Protopteridae > Protopterus > Protopterus annectens. The sequence goes on along the minus strand of NC_056737.1, from coordinate 1,723,446,951 downwards.
AAGAAGGGTTTTTAAACCTGAAAGCGTTAACCTACTGCATTTTATTAAACTACTGTTTTTTCATCAGCCTGGTGGTTCAGATCATCTATTTTTGCTGTTGGAATTTGCTGTGAAGCTGGACCTTAAGTGCAAAGTCTACAATTGTGTTTTTTGGCTGTTTCTGATATTGTGTCATCTTCGCGCACATGGCTGAAAAATATCTTGAGGACATTGAGTTGAGCCATTGTCCAGTACTGTCTGCTGCTGCCAAAGTAAGTAGAGAGAGAATGAAGCAACTTATTGCCACTGATAATAATCCATTGTTGAACTTAAATTTGGCCAACATAACTGTGGCCCCTTTGAGGAATAATGAAGAGCTAGAGAGCGATGTCTCTTTTTTGGAACAACTGAAAGCTTTAGAAAAAAGACTTGTATCAGCTGAAGTGTCTACAGTAGCAAAGACTGCATTTTGAGGCATGTTTGCTTCATAAAATCATTCCTAGAGGCATGACTGTGGTCTGCATGCCCACATATGGGGAACTGTAGCCTACCTTGTTGGCCAAATGGCAGTAGATTAATCTGGGCACTAGATTTGCTTCCATGAAATTGTTGATAGATTTATTTCTTACCTATGGAGAAAGATCTAGTGAGTTCAGTTGAATTACAGCATAGACAGACAGAACCGCAATTTAAGGAGGAATATCACCAAGTTAAGCTCAATGACCTACATTGTGCTGTGACAGCTTATGATTCCAAATTGCAACATATTAAAATGAAAAAAAAAATTCAAGAGACTATAAGGATTTTGTTCAGGGGCATATTTTCACATGGCCAAGGGATGTTCCCTCCATGGAATCAGCCTTCTGTGATGTCTAACTTGCAGATTAATGAACATTCCACCTTAAATTCAGGTGTAAGAGGTAATGGAGCTGATAAAGGGATCAGGATGGAAGTGATGACATCATCAAACGTCAACACAGCACCTAGGCAAGACTCTACTGTGGAGGTGATTAACCAGCAGCAGACAATGCCACAAGGAACTCCTAACACCACACAAATAGTGCTAAATAGTATTAATGTGCTGGGAGCTCAAACAAAAACCATGAGTTCCTCTTTTCATGCTTTACCTGTACCTGTGAAGAAGAAAGAGAACCTGAACAGAGGTCGTTCCTTGAATCGCAATGCAAAGAGGTGAAAAACATGCATGTGACTGCCAATGGCAATAGCGACTGTAATGTATATAATATTTCTGATTACATTTTATCTGATGCTGAAAATTATGTTTTGAACAAGGGACTTACATTTGTTCCAAGTATATGGTCAAGATTTAGTGACTGTGTTAGATTTGAGAATGTTTGCCAGAAATGTTGAATTGAAACGTACTTATGGTAGAGAATCTGTTCCTATGGACTGTATTCTTAGGCAACCAAGTACATTTAACCTCCCTGTCAGTCAAGTGGTTGAAACTTTTATAAAAACTTGTGAAGATGATATTTTTAAGTTTTTGAACACAGAAAATAAGCATGTTTTTCATAACATGAACTGGGAGCAACACCAAACATTAAGGACATTTATAGAGAATAAGAATACCATGATAAAACCTGCTGACAAGGGAGGGGAGGTTATAGTCATAAACAGTGAATTCTATCATAACAGTGTTCTCATTTTGTTAAGGGACTCAAATACTTATCAACAGTTAACACCAGTTGATATTAATAGGAGTATTGGTAAAGTTAAGCATGAGATTTCTAACTTAAGGTTTAGCAACCGTATTAATGAAGATTTTTTTAAAGTTTATATTGATTGACTATCCTGTTGTTCCAATGTTCAAAGCTTTACCAAAAATACCTAAAGATCCCAGGAACCCATCATTACGTCCAGTTGTATCTGGAAGTGGGTGGGCTACTGAACATGTTTCTATATGGTAGAGGCTCATCTAAGAAAGTGTTTGGTTTCTGTACCTAGAATATTAAAGGGCACAGCTCAATTTTTTGCAGTCTTTACACAATCACTTAGGTCCCAGTGCTGACTGTATGGATTATTTGTTAGTAACCCTGGATATAAACAGTTTGTTCACAGTAATTACAAAAGAATATGGCTTGATGGCCATTGAGGCCTTTTTTGCAACAAGCACAAATCTTGAATCAAACTGACATTGACAGTGTATGTTTACTGTTAGACGGTGTGTTGCGCAACAATATTTGTACGTATCATAATTGCTTCTATTGACAGAGCAGGGGGGTGGCCATGGGCACCCCCTGCGCAAACTCATATGCCAGCATAGTGTTGGCATATTGAGCGGATGAAGCAATATTCAAGGCAAACCATTTATGGAGTGGGTACCTGAGTTATTATGTCCATTTAGTGGATGATGTCTTCCTGCTTTGGACAGGGACACAGGAACAGCTTTATGAGCTTGTTACCTACCTGGAAAGCACCACTGATTTTTTGAGATTTAGTATTTCACTCTTGGATACAACCATATATTTCTTAGATGTTCGAGTGATGGAAAACACAGAGCAATGGATTGAGACTGTGTTATACAGGAAAGAATGCCGGAGAAATACTCTCCTAGCTTATGCTAGTATGCACTCCAGATATACATTTAATAATATTGCTCAGGGAAAGTTTTTTCAAACATCTAGGTTATGTACTAATGATGAGACATATAGAAAGAAGTCTGCAGAATTGATGGTGAACTTAAAAGCAAGGGGATATAATCAGAACATAATACAGTGGTCATTTAATAAAAATAAAGAAGAGAGATTGAATAAGGCAAAACCTTGGTTTTCTGGAAATGTACAGGTGAATGACAGGGAGACTGATTTAATCAGGCAGCCCCTTCGAGTTACTTTGAATTATAGTAACAATGTGGGGGGAATTTGTGACATTATTTGCCAAAACTGGAAAATCTTGTTAATTGATGATAGAGTGAAGGCATTAATAACTCAGGAACCCATATTTTGTTTTAAATGTAGTAAGAATTTAAAGAATTTGCTTTCTACAGACCAACAGGGGCTTAGGAAACATGTTATGGGGCGACAAGGGACATTCCCCTGTAGACATTGCAATGCTTGCCAGTATATTAGACATAACTACACATTCATTCATCCAGTGTCTGGAAAGAGCTATTCATTGAAACAACATGCTGACTGTTTGACCAGCAATATTATACACTTGTCTGACTGTATGCAATGTTGTTCATTTTATGTTGGTAAAACAAACTGCAGATTGAAATATAGGGTGTTACAGCATATGTCAGCTATACATACAGCCAATACACAATGCCCTGTATCAGCATGTGAAGCAGTACCCTGGGCATGTATTTTCTTTTATGGTTTTGCAGTTTATTCATCCAACCAGGAGGGGGGTGATTTGAGAATATAACAGAATGCAGTGAAACTAGAAGGATAATCAATCTGTGTGCTGATAGAGCACCTGGCTTGTATGGTGTTATTCCTATCAAGCCCTTTTAAAAAAAGAGGAGGGCTTTTTATTGAGTCTTTGATTGGCTGTTATGTATTGTAAAAGGTGTTTAAAACTTTTGTATGTTGCCTGAAGAAGGGTTTTTTTTTAAACCTGAAAGCGCTAACCTACTGCATTTTATTAAACTATTGTTTTTTCATCAGCCACGTGGCCCAGATCATCTGTTTTTGCTGGTAGGGAATATCTGAGATATCTCTGACATGTTTAAAAAAGAATAACATTTCATACTAACACCCTTGTAAAATTTCAGTAAGAGATTCATTAAAATCTATATAAATGTCCTACTGCAAGATTATTTTGTAAATTACAGAGGCTCTTCTTAAAAGATAGTAATTCAAATTAAGTCTTTTCAGTGTCAAATTACTTAAAACTTTATTTGTGATATAATATGGACATCATCAAATTTTCTTTAAAAAAAGACAACTTTAAATAATTAATCTGTTAAAAACCAGCTGTTCTCATGATCATCTCAACTTCTCAAGCTAGGATGATGTACCACGCACCACTGATGCCAAGCATACCTCTCAGCCCACGTGCTAGCAGTGAGTTTTAATGCTAGCACATGGATAGCGGTTTATCACAGGTAAGGAGTGGTGGTGCTGCTCGCCCAAGAAATCACAAGATGAAGCCATAATTATCAGTGGGGACAAAGGCCCATAGGGACATATTTTAAATACTGCTTTTATAAACTTCGAAAACTGCTAGAATAAAAGGTTTTGTGTTATCAGACTGAAACTCAAATGATTGTCAATTTAGTCTTTGCAAATGCTATAAATAAAACTACAAATTTTATGAAGAACAGAAGCGATGCAAAAATCAGGACATTCTGCTCTGACCTTCCTAAATTTGGTCTCTGCAAAGACAATTTATATATGCAAACAGCATCACAGATCAAGCAAGGTGACTTGCTGAATCATCCAGATTAAATGACAAGTGATGTTAAATACCTGTATACCTGTCAATGCCCCAAGGTGTTTCTTTACAAAAATGAACACAAAGCATAAGTTTTAGTGAGACTTTCATCAGGAAGTGAAAAAAAAAAAAAAAAAACAATCACCACCTGCCTTACCATTCCTTTACACAAGAATTCTGAAGAAACCCAACAATAATGGGATGGGGGGGGGGTCAAAATCAGGGACGCATTTTAAATATTACTCCTTTCACTTAAAAAGATAATAGAACAACAGTTTTTGCATAAACATGTATTTTTTAATAAACAGAAGTGTGAAACTATCATAACTACTGTTATTGAGTAACTGCAGTCTTCAGTGATTTACCAGAACATCAAAAATTTAACAAGGGTCACAACAAAAACATGTGGCACAATCAAGGATATTCTTTGAAATCAGAGGCACCTGAGAGGTATTTGACCTGCATTTATTGTCACAATAAAAGAACACAAACAAAGGTATCACTACTTATTGGGAATGCATACCTTAAAATGTTACTGTCAGTGCCTTATCTTGCATTTCCCTAGGAACATACATCCGCTGTGGCGACCCCTAACCGGGAAAAAGCCGAAAGAAGAAGAAGATATATATTTGTATATAATCAGTCATGCACCCTGCCTCTGCCTATACAAAAAAAAAAAAAAAACAGAAAGCTGTGGGTAGCATGCATGTGCAAACTCCGTCTGTTCCTCCACTAATTGTTTTCTTATCAGCGATACTCAGGCTGTCCTAAGAAGACAAATAGCAGCAGTCATCAGTGAGTCACTAAGAGCAGCAGCACCTATTGGCATCATGATGAGTTATAAGAGAGCAATAACTGGCCATGAACTGGAGATCAGATAGATGGCCAGCATGTAATTCATGCTTTTTTTTCCAGGGACTGGGGCACTCGGGGGGGGGGGGGGGGGCATGCAGTTTCACTTGTGAGGGCACATGCGCCCCTGTAATGCTGTCACTGGCTGGATAGTTCAAATCAGACAGTTCTAGATCATGTAGAATAAGGACAAAGGTCAAAGTGCCACAAATAAATATAGCCCCAGCAAAATTACCTTCATCCATATTGTTATGACTGATGTCAATAGGTGATAGCATTGTCGTTAAGCTTCTCTGGCCTTAATTAAAGCCATGTTGTTTACCAAAAAGGAAGCTACATTTGAATGTGCTCCTTTCTGGCATAGGCTGATGAGTAGTTTAAACAGTAGAGGGAGAAGAGAGATATGCCTGTTTTTGGATATAGGATCTCTTACTTTAATAGGAGAGTGGCAGTATTGGTTTCCAGACTTGTGAAAGCATTAATTTAGAGACTGATAGGCTGAATACATGACAAAGGAACAGGACAAGAAGCAGAGTGCACTTCATGAGAAAGCAGGAGAAAACTCATCAGCATAAGGTAGGCATCGGGTGGGATCTTTCTTCGTAGCAGTTTGATATTTTGGAGAAAAAAGCTTCTGGGATGAATTTGGGTATGAAGATGGCTGAAGAGATCATGTACTTTACTAGTGGCGAAAGAAACAGCAGAAGGAGAACCAGCAAAGCCCCTGCTCAAAACAGTCTGATCCATCATGTGTCAGGTACCTGATTTACCAGGATTCCTATTCACAGCCCATGCCAGTGAGTAAAAGATGAATGGGTTTAAAGGTAGTTTCAGGGTCAGAGACATAATCCAGAGGGTTTGATATAGTCACTGGAAAGAAGGACCCTGACATTAATTTTATTAAAGACAATGTTCTTTAGTTAGTTCAATTATTTTCTTTGCATGAATGCATGACACCACAGCATATCTGCTTTCTGGAAGGAAGAGCTATAGTTCTATACATCTAAATTTAGTTTAAACTTGCCTGCTTATTAATGGATACATTTCACTGAGTTGCTGTTTTGTACATTTCTTGCAGCAAAAAAGTTGGTTGATGCAAAACTAAAATCGTTGGATAAGATGGTGCAGAATGGAGAGTCAGTAGAAGGGGAGTTCCTTACATTCCTATTGTCATCTAATAAGCTTTCTTTGAAGGAGATTTACACAGTCTTGACTGAGCTGCTTCTGGGAGGAGTGGACACGGTAAGTCAAAAAAGTACCGGGGCAGCTCGCCAACTGCAGTTCTGAATGCAAGCTGCCAATAGTGATATTTAAACAGTGGCAGGAATACAGCAATAATGTCAGTCTTCCTTACTTCCAGTTAACCATTTAAATTCCTATATCACTATACTTTACTAAAGCTGTTGAATGAATGATTTGTGTTTGTACACCAAACTGAGATGTGGGAAGGGATCCCTCAGTGCCTCTTTTAATATCAGTATTTACATTTAACATGAGCTCTAATGTGCAAATGCATGTCCCATTACATACTGTGAGCCATCATTAATGTTTACTTGTAAAGGCAAATAGAGTGTGGTTATGAGCAGTTTCTAGCAACTCAGAAATGAACATAAAATGTAAACTCGATGTTTGTATTTCTTACAATGTGATGATTTTTTTGTGCAGATGACGCTTGCTTTCAGAGATGACATGGGCACTGGAAACATAACTGCTGTGTATAAAGTTACATACACATAACACATGGGATTGTAACAAACAAGCTCCTGAGAGTGTCAAATCTGTTATTTGTTCATATCCTATTCAGTGGCTGGAGCATTTATTACTTTTAGCATCTGAATACTCATTTCACTTACACAAACTGGGCTACAACTAGATACATCCAAAAGTGTACTCCTCTGAGTTTTGAAATATAGTGCAGCAGTACAGTTACTGTTTAAACTGAAAAAAAAAGAAAAACGTATGTCAGCAAACAACACATTTTGGCTAAATGTAGCTATTGCTTTATAACAGTGTTTTTTTTTTTTTTTACTTTTTTTTTAACTTGGACACGAGTTGCATATTAATTTAGAAGAGCCTCTCATTAAATATTGTGATTTCAGATGGAGCAGCTCAGTCACTGGAGGATTAGAAATGTGCACAACGCATGGAGATTGCACAATTATTGTACTGAATGAAGTTGTTTGGGTACAAAGATTTAATATAAGAAATGAAAATAAGGCTTGATTAAAGGATAAATGAAAGTTATGTACTTACCATAACAGTAGATCTGTGTTGTCTCTTTCAATCCTTCCATGACTTCAGCCACTTTCAAGCTTCTGGATCCAGTGCTCAGTCTCCTCCCCTTACTCATAATCCCTGGTGTTATGTGAAACACCTTCATAGGTTCATAGGTAGGTAATAGGCTATTTGCCTTAGGGCCTATATTAGCCTAGCCAAAAAGGTACCCTGGCTTTCGCCACCCAATAAAATTATTTTCCTCTGCCCCTGTCGAGCAGAGCCACAGAAGTGATCCACAGGGTGAATTTCTTATTTCCCATCCGATCATCAAGATTTTTCTTGAAGAGTGCTAATGAAAAACTTTGTTTGATGTAGATTGGTAGTTTGTTCCAGAGTATGGGAAGTCTCTGGAACAGGAATCTATCCCTCCAGCATGTTTTGTTTATTGTGGTGACAAGGTTTAAGTCCCTAGAGCATGTAGCTAGGAGGGATTGGGATTTCTTTAAGTGGAGCATGTCCAACAGCTCTGGGTTTGACATAGCTTTGCATGTTAGGCAGAGATCGCCTCTGAGTAGGTGATATGCAATGGAGTAAAGCTGGAGTTTTTTGAGACGGTCTGCGTAGGGCATCTGTTTGAGTCCGGTAATCCTCTTTGTGAGGTATTTCTGTGTCCTTTCCAGTTGTTGTACATGTCTTGTGAGGTACATACCAAAAGGGGTGTTGTACTCTATAATGGTCTAATTAGTGATGAGTAGAGGGGAACAATGACCTCTTTTTTCCTGGATGAGAAACCTTTTGTGATGAGGTGTGTCACGTAGAAGGATTTCATGACTACTGTGGTGATGTGATTTTCAAAGGAGAGACTACTGTTCATCTGTGTCCCAAGGTCTCTTATCATACTTTTGGTGTTAAGTAGACTAGCGCCTATATGGTAGTTCATGGGTACAGAGTTTTTACCAAAGGGGATGACAGTGCACTTTTTGGCATTGAGATTGAGGCCAAGGCTTTGACACCAGGCATCTGTCTCATTGACGCCCTTTTGTAGGAGGTCCACATCATTAGGAGCTTTGATAATGGCTCCTAGTTTGCAGTCACCTGCGAGTATTAACCAAAGACCTTCTGTGTTAGCCTGTACTTCAGAGAAGTAGATAACAAACAGGAGAGTACCCAGGACTGAACCCTGTGGTACTCCACTTGTCACTGGTCTGAAGTCGATTTAGAGTCTGTCACTTTCACAGTGTGGGTTCTGTCAGTGAGCCAGTTGGCAAACCATCTTGTGACATAGGGATTTATACCTAGTTTAGTGAGTTTATCTATAATTCCAGAGTGGGGGATGGTGTTGAAAGCCTTAGTGAGACCTAGATAGGCTGTGTGAACCACCTTACCCTCATCTTCGGCTTTGGTGACTGCTTCAATGAAGTCTGTCAGGTTTAGGAGACATGATCTGCCTTTTGAAAACCTGAACTGGGTGGGGTCCCAAGTTTGGGTCTTTGTTTATAAGTTCCATGATGATACACTCCATGGCCTTGCAGGCCAGGCTCATTAGGCTAATAGGGCGGTAGTTCCTTGGGTCCCTGGTGGCTCCCCCTTTGTGGAGTGGGATAACCATCTCTGTGCACCATACAGTGAGCAGGAAGCCTGAGGTGAGGCTATGATTGAACATGGTACTTAGGTAGGGTGCCAGTTCATTCTGTAGTTCATGTAGAACACAGCCTGGGATGGTGTCAAGTCCAATGGATGCTGTGTTTTTGGCTTTGGAGAGTGTGGATTTTACCTGTGCAGCCATGATTACAGGAACTTTGCATTCTTCCAGTATAGAGATGGGCCCTTTAGGGGGTGAGAGGGGGGGTAAAGTTAGGACTGAACCTATCTGCCAGGATGTTGGCAATATCAGTTGGTTCTGTATACTTAGTGCCATTGTGCTGTAACTCAGAGCAGATCTGAGTGTTGCCATTGAGATTCTTGACATAGCCTTAGAATGCTTTGTGGTTGTCTTTAGAATCAGTGGCAATTTTGTTTTCGTAACTAGCTTTGGAGGATTTTATGAGGGATCTCAGCTTCTTACTGTGGCTGACCAGAGAGTTCATCCAATCATGCGATTTTACTCTTTTTTGCAACAGTTTCCTTCTACTGATGTAGAGTTTGTTTATGACGGGGGACCACTAGATTGGCTTCCTTTTTTGGAGGATAGCATCTTGGTTCTGTTAGGGATAGCACAATCCATGCACTCATGTAAGTGCTTATAAAGTGCATTTGTGTAGGATTCAACAGTCGTACCTCTATTGTCTGTCTGCATGAGTGTCATGAAGTTTGCCACTACTGACTTGAGAAGTGTGAAGCTGGCTTTGGAGAAATTTTTTACATTGGTTTCCCTAATGTGGGGTGGGGGCGGGATGTGGTTGTCTAGGGTGATTAGCTTGTGGTCGGATCTGAACAATGATGAATTGACCTCTGGTTTGGAACACCGGTCGCTCATGTTGGTAATGACCAGGTCTAGGATATTGCTGCTTCTGGTGGGGGTGTTGATAAGTTGATCCAAAGCATTGGATTATAAATTCCAGAAAACGTTGACCAAAAGAGTTGGTACCTGAGTAGTTTTCCCAGTTAATTGTGGGGTAGCTGAAATCGCCCATTATTAGGGTGTTATTAGGATGTTGGGTTGTACCCTAATAATTTCCAGTGTATCAAGAAATGAGGAGTGGGAATCCTGGGGCATGGTGGGGGATCTGTAGCAAGCTACAATTTGGATTGCGGTCTTGCCCAGAGTTAGTTGCACTTGGATAATCTTGGATGCATTATGCTGAGCAAATAGCCTGGAGGTGTGGATATCCTTAATGAATATGGGCACATCTCTGCCTGTAGTGTTTCAGTCCAGGTTAATTGGCCAAAAGGTGTGGTATGAATTATAGCCTGGTAATGCAGGGGTGCGCTCTGCAGCCTTGAACCAGGTCTCTGTCACTGCACAGATGTTGATGTTCTCCATTTTAAGGAGTGCCTCGAATGCGTGCATTTTGAGGTTTAGACTTCTAACATTGAGTAGCATTACCCTCAGATTTTGCTTGTTTGTACCTGTTACAGTGGTGAATTTGTAATTTGAACCTTGCCTAAAAAGTCACTATAGGGGTGACAAGAGCCTTAGCAAGTATCCGGAATCCCAAAGGCGACAGTTGCAGGCCATATCTGGCAAAGCATCGTTCTCTGTAGATCATGTCATCCCAGGCAGACAGATACTGGATTCCCTTAGAATAACACCAGAAGCTTAGCTAATTGTTGAAGTCAATCATTTTATCCTTGTACTGTGGTATCATTCTGGGTGATGGCAGGATGCTACTCATGGCTAGGGTCATACCTGCCTGGGATACAAGATCAGAGAACTCCTCCTTGTCTCTTTTCATGTAGTTCAGAGAGTTACATCTCAGGTCATTCACACCAACATGGACAATGACAGAGTCATATTTGTACTTATTGTGGAGTGAACTGAGTGTGTGCATTATGTGGTGGATCCTGGCACCCGACAGGGAGCTGACAGTAACTTTCTCCTTGTTTACCCTGGTGAGTGGAAACATCAGTGTGCCTGAGTCACCTATGAATAGAGTGTTGGGCATGTTGTTATGCCTTATGGGCTGTGGGTGAGTGGCACACTTAGTTTGTGGGCTATGTGTCATTTGGGTTGTGTTGGGAGGTGGAGGTTGCTTGTGTTTCTCCTTTGGAGGTCTCTGTTGCTTGAGCAGATTTTTATTGAGAGCCTCTGTGAATGTAGGTGTGTGTTTTGTGTTTCTATATGTGTGCTTTGGTGGTGTTGGTTTTGAGGGACTATGTGATGAGTGTGGTGTGGTGTTTACCTTCTCCTTTTAACTGTCTAGTCCAGTCTTGGGTGAAGAGAGCTTTGCTTGCAGTTTGGCTATATAAGTGCATCTCTCATAGGTTGTAGTGTTGGATGGTAGGAAGAGAGGGTTGTCTGTGTACATTAATCAATTGCTGCATTGCCCCAAGATGCCCAGAGTCATCAGGTAGACAGGAGAAAACACGGGGAGCTCACCCTTAGACATGCCTGGATAGGTGCTTATTTATTAAGCACTAAAAACTGCTTTCCTCTAGATGAGTGAGGAAAGTTGAGTGCTGTAGTAATTTGTAGCTTATTTAGTGCTTACAATGAGTTCTGAACAAGTGCTGATCTCAAAGAAACATATATATCTGCTAAAACTAAATAAAATGGCTAGTTCTAAGAGAAAATTTGAAGGGCAGACTTTATGGCACTGGGAATAGTTTAACCCTAGCTAAGCCATGCTGCATAAAGTGTATTTTTTTAAATATCACAGTAGCAATTGAGCAAACTGATTTAAACAAATTAACCAATTAACCAATAACAATCTAAAAACTGAGCCCCATTCCAACAGTCTTCGATCAGACAAGTTCTAACTGCACACTCCTGCCGCTAGAGTGTAAGGAGAACCTTCTCCAAAAAAGATGGCCTGGATTAGTGCTCAAGTTATACAAACAAAGCTAGATTCAGCAGGTCTGAATTTAGTCTATGCTACAGCAAACAAGGCATACCAATTTCAGAAAGAAACAGTTCAAATAAGCAGGCATAATAAGCCTTTAACCACAAACTCCCAGCTCAGAAGGGTGGAATCTACCCTCTCCTCCCACAAGAGTGCAGACCACACCTTCTTAATGTAAAATAACTGTCCTGAAGCCCAGGTGCTTAAACCAGAACTAATACACTTTTAGAATAACAGACAGTTAGCCTTCAGTCAGCAACTCCCAACTTAGAAGGATGTAAGCTACTTGTCCTGCCACAACAGTGCAGACTGCAAACCTTCTTAATGTAAAACAACTGGTCTGAAGCCCAAGTGTTTATACCAAAGATTTAGCATAACAGTTACAATTTAATCTGGCTACTAACAAACAGTAATAAATGCAGCAGAATAAATGCAATTAAGTACTTTTAAGAACAGGCAGCAAAAGCAAAATAAAGTAATAAGGTAGGAAGAAGCACAAATACAGTAAAAAAGATAAATAAAGTGCATTTTTTCTATAATAGAAAACAAGCAAACTGATTTAAACAAGTTACCCAATTAACCAGTAAAAAAGCTCAAAACTGAGCCTTGTTCCATCAGTCTTCAATCAGATGAGTTCTAACTGCACACTTCTGTCACTAGGATGCAGGGGAACCTTCTCCAAAAAAGATGGCCTGGATTAGTGCTCAAGTTATACAAACAAAGCTAGATTCAGCAGGCCTGAATCTAGTCTATGCTACAGCAAACAAGGTGCATCAATTTCAGAATGAAACAGTTCAAATAAGCAGGCACAATAAGCCTTTAACCAGAAATTCCCAGTTCAGAAGGGCAGAACATGGCCTCTCCTCCCACAAGAGTGCAGACCACAAACCTTCTTAATGTAAAATAACTGGCCTGAAGCCCAAGTGCTTAAACCAGAACTAATACACTTTTAAAATAACAGACACTGAGCCTTCAATTAGCAATTCCCAAGGATGTTAGCTACCTGTCCTGCTACAACAGTGCAGACCACAACCCTTTTAATGTAAATGTAATGTAATGTACTGTAATGCAGAACTCTGAAAGGAAAAAATGCCAAAAAATATACTTAGCAATCAGCAATATATTTCCAGATTGTTTGAGAATCACACTTCATCCAGAACACCAGTTTTCCAACAGTGTATGCAAGCATTTACAAACAGAAACTATTTTTAAATCAACAAGCCTTGAAGCAGTCAGATAACACAAATGCTGTTAGACCACTTTTATAAACTCCACCTCAGATAAAATTTGGCTGGGGCTCATATGTATCTGGGCACCTGGTTAGTGTGCCAGTAGAAAGAACATATGTTTTTTTTTTCAGGAAGGGTACATAGATGTAACTGCAATAAGCCAATCACTTATGGCTTATTATAGTGAAGTGCTTTTTTTTTTTCACTCTTCACTTGAAGAACTGAGAGGGGTTGATTGCTGGTTCATAGCACTGGGCCAGGGAAATAACTGAACCAGCTGTGCTTCTGATGGCTTCATACAGTAGTTGCATCTCTAGGTCATGTTTAGTAGTGGTGTGTAACATAGGCAGTTTCTCAGCCATTATTTGAGGTTGAACTACAATCAATAGCATTTGTTAGTCTTCTTCTAGCAAACATTTGTGCATTCTGTAAGCTACACTATTCTTTGCATCAGAGGCATAATTAGTGGAGGGCAGAAATGACAGGTGCTAATGCTGTGGAAGTGCAGTACCAGCATTCAGAAATTAATATTTATACTGCATTTGTGAGTAGCACCTCTCAGACAACTGATCAACTACCCACACATTCAAAATGATGACTTCTGCAGATATTAAACTGTCTTCCTTATCATACATTCTCACAATGCTGTGTCCTGGAAGTCTCAATTTCTTCAGAAGCCATATGGTGCACATTTTGAATGCATGCATCATTAATATCCCTCTGATTTGCAAAACTGCCATTATTTTCCATTTGGACTGCATAAACTGTTAATTGTACTTACTGTCATGCAAGAACCTTTGCTCAATACGCTTACATGCTTTTAACTATATTTGAAAAGAGGCAACTTGAAAGAGTAGCTTGTATATCCTGTGGTTGTACATACCACTAAAGAAGATCTGTCTCCGTCAGTCCCTTTAATTCGTGCCCTGAATGAGACCATGGTATGCAAGCAAATGTATTCAGCTTACAGATAAACTATAACATTTTAAATATAGGCTAAACCATTATATTGTAGTCTATAACAGTGTTAAATGTAAACAGAACTAGATTTTCTGTGACTAGAATTCTTTGACAAGATAGATTGTTTCATTAGTTCTGTTTCTAATGGGGGCTGCCAGGTCCACTTTACCCCACCAAAAAATATCTGTAAAAAAATGTTCTTATTTAACATTTGTTTACGGGGAACGTCTGACTTTAAACAAATCTAATTTGGCTTCCTTTTTTGGAGGATAGCATCTTGGTTCTGTTAGGGACAGCATGATCCATGCACTCATGTAAGTGCTTATAAAGTGCATTTGTATAGGATTCAGCAGTCGTACCTCTATTATCCATCTGGATGGGTGTCGTGAAGTTTGCCACTTCTGACTTGAGAAGTGTGAAGTTGGCTTTGGAGAAATTTTTTACGGTGGTTTCCCTAATGTGGGGTGGGGGCGGGATGTGGATGTCTAGGGTGATTAGCTTGTGGTCAGATCTGACCAATAAGGAAGTGACCTCTGGTGTGGAACACCGGTTGCCCATGTTGGTAATGACCAGGTCTAGGATATTGCTGCCCTGGTGGGGGTGTGGATAAGTTGATCCAAGGCATTGGAATTTATGAATTCCAGAAAACATTGAGCAAAAGAGTTGGTACATGAGTAGTTTTTCCATTTAATGGTGGGGTAGTTGAAATCGGCCATTATTAGGGTGTTGGGTTGTACCCTAGTATTTTCCAGTGTATCAATAAATGAGGATCACCAGCTCTATATTCCTGGTCTTTACTGCATATCAACAATCTGGACCACCTTCCCCACCCCTATAGAAGAGCTGATTGGGTATGGCACCATACACTCCTGTTTATCTGTGGACAGCTCCTCAACAGACGGATTCTAGTCAGAATTAGGTCAGTTCTGAGGCACACAGATATCCTACTGATTCATTTTTAATCTGTACCATTCCTAGGTAACATTCCAGTGCAAGAATGTTTCCCACCGATAACCCATATGATTTAAAGTGTACCCATAGCAAATATATACAAGAAAGGACTGCTTTCAGTGTAACAATTTGATGGATTTTAGTTAGAAATATTTGGTCTACATGCTAAGTTAAGTGAGTGAAAAAATATACTTCAAACACTGACTGCAATATTGTTTAAATTCTTTAGACATCAAACACTATGTCATGGACACTATATCACTTGGCTAAGGAACCAAATATTCAGGCCCACCTGTACCAGGAAATCAGTAGTGTCTGTCCTGGTAATCAGATCCCAACCACCGAAGATCTGACAAAAATGCCATATCTAAAGGCAGTAGTAAAGGAAATCTTAAGGTAAAACTCTTATCATTGTTTCTTATATTTTATTAAGTTTAATTATCCATATTGATTTGTTTTGTTACCAATTGTTTATAATGTGAAATCCCCAGTGTAGCCGTTAGTGCTACAAAGTGATTTAAATAAACTAAAATAGAAGTAATAGTTCATAGTAATGGAATACAGCATTGTTTTTCTTTCTGTGGTAATATTTTCTAATGCCACCAAAATATCTATATTTAATAAATATGTTTGTTGAGAAGACATAATATGCACTTTGATGTAATTAAGCTGATTTGATAAGATATACACCGACCTCATTGTTTTTATATATAATGGTGTACATAATGACAAAGTCCATTCATTTGATTGTGGTGTGCCAAATGCCTAGAATAGCTTTGTAGAAGTGAGGCTAACTATTTATTAACTACTTAGTTGTATGGAGTGCTTTGAAAAATAGCTTAATACACTTTGGGCTTAATCATAGTCACAAACTATTAATGCCTATAATTTTTTCTTACTGTATCCGATGGATCCATTCACAGAAATCCACATTTCTGTTTACATACCTTACACACTCCTCACCAAAACTGATTTGGAGCTCTGTGTAATGTTGTACATCACATGCAAATCAGTTGTTTTTTGGAAGAGGGAATACTTGGTATCAAGCAATTTTGTGTTATTTTAGTAACCATTGCAGCTCATAACAGAGAACAATAATTGTTATTTTATCTTGTCTCATAGGTTCATAGGTAAGTTTTAGGCCATCAGTCTGCAGACCATTACAACCATAGCCAATAATCCAGTTCCCACCATCCTCACTAAGTATATTATCACTATGAGAACTGTAGAACTGCAAGCTGTTATAATGTGTGGTATGTGAGTATATTACACTTTTGACTAACTATATTAAAACTCTCAAATTAAATGCAAAACTCAAGAAACTGTTTGGGTCATCTCCATGGCAGATAGTGATCAAGCCAGTACAGTGACTCATAAGACCTGGCTTTGACTCGCAGCCCATCCATTGAAGGATGGGGTGCATTATCTCAGACTTTAATAATCTGGACATTGAATATCTCTCAACCCTGGACTCTCATCAAATTGTCTTTATTAAAGGAAGGTCCTGGTTGTGATGTACTAGTGGCAGAAGGACTGCATACTGAAAGGCATTCTAATGTGGAAAGACTGGAGAGTGTGCAAACATTATGGTATTGAAGTGACTGAAAAACACTGGAACATGAGCCACAAAGCATCATAGAAAATAATGAAGTATACATCACATGGGATCACCCTTTGCCATCAGTTCAAAAGACAGATGCTAGAAAGCCTTATATATTGATCCATGAAAGGAAGACAAAAGTAGCATTGATCACTGAAATCGTCAGATCCAGTGACTACAGTGTCTTGCATGAAGAGAGACACAAAGTCATAAAATATCAGGATTTGCAGGAAGAAATGAGAGCAATGTGGAAGAAACATACTCAGGCAGTCCCAATAGTAGTA
Source organism: Protopterus annectens (assembly GCF_019279795.1). Classification (NCBI taxonomy): domain Eukaryota; kingdom Metazoa; phylum Chordata; order Ceratodontiformes; family Protopteridae; genus Protopterus; species Protopterus annectens. Next base: position 1,723,429,979 of record NC_056737.1, on the reverse strand, counting down.
GTAGCAATGGGTCTAATAAAAAAGAATCTACAATCGTATTTAGATATGTTACCAATACATGTAACCTCGTACGAACTGCAGAAGGAGTCATTACTGGGCACATTGCAGCTGCTGCGAAGAGCACTTCTGGCTGACATCAAAGACTGAAACAATACTAATTTCATGAGCTTTAACCATACTTTGACTTAGGAATTGGGTCCATTCCTCTCATGGTATTAGAAACCCAAAAGACTTAGAGAAATTAAAAAGGAAGGTCCTGCCTCTTTACCCTCATTAATTTCTTTGAAAAAGTAACTGAAGCACTGAATAGTGGTTATGAAATGCATATGTCATATCTAGACCTGGCCAAGGCCTCTGATGCTATTCACAATTCAAGCATTATTGATAGACTTGTAAATCTGAATACAAATCCTTATTTCATGCACTGGGTAGCTAATTAGGTGTCTCACAGAACCCAGGCAGTTAGAGTAGCATGTGCTACTTCAGAAAGCAAAACAATTACCAGTGATGTACCACAGTGCTGTTATTCAATTTTTATCTGACTCACAATTGCTCTAGCACAGCTTAGACCATGTTAACAACTTCTGCAAGGCAAGGATAACAGTCTCAAATTATATGTAAAAAAATGTAGCATAGTTCATTTTGGTGAACAAAACAGTTTCACTTACTGTATAAGAGATGTACTCCTCCAATCAGACAGTGATGTAGGGGATCTGGGTATTCTTGTTAATAATTACTTGTCGTTTAACCATCATGTCTCCACAGCAGTTCAGAAAGCCTTTAATCTGACCCATCTAATTTCCAAAGGTATCTTCACTAGATCCAAAGAAGTCATAATTTCCCTTTACTCATATCTTGTGCATAGGTTCATAGGTTCATAGGTTGGTAGTAGGCTATCGGCCCTAGGGTCTATACAAGCCTAGCCATAACAATTCCCTGGCTATTTCTTCCCACACTATTTACTTCCCTGGATCCCTGTCTAGCAGGGCGACTGGCATGATCCCCGAGGTGAATTTCCTTTCTCCCATCCAATCATCAAGGTTCCTTTTTAAAAGAGCTAAGGAGGCGCTCTGCTTGACATGCATGGGCAGTCTATTCCAGAGTCTGGGGAGTCTCTGGGTTAGGAACGTTTCTCTCCAGCATATTTTGTTTATTGTGATGACAAGGTTTAGATCCCTGGAGCGTGTGGCTCTGAGGGATTGGGATTTCTTTAAGTGTAGCATGTCCACCAGCTCTGGGTTTGACATGGCCTTGTATGTTAAGCAGAGATCGCCTCTGAGTACATGATATGCGACAGAGTTTTTTAAGGTGGTTAGGGTAGGACATCTGCTTTAGGCCTGTGATTCTTTTAGTGAGGTATTTCTGTGGCCTTTCCAGTTGTTGCAGATGTCTTGAGAGGTACATACCAAATGGGGTGTTGTATTCTATAATGGGTCTAATGAGGGATGAGTACAATGGGACAATGACCTCCTTTTTTCTGGATGAAAAGCCCTTAGTGATGAGGTGTGCCACATAGAAGGATTTCCTGACTGGTGTGGCGATGTGCTTATTGAAGCTGAGACCACTGTCCACCTGTGTCCCTAAGTCTTTTATTGCACTTTTGGTGTTTAGTGTACTGCCTCCTATGTGGTAATTCACGGGTATATGTTTTTTCCCAAAGGGGATAACTATACATTTCTTGGCACTGAGCTTGAGCCCATGGCTCTGGCACCAAGCATCTGTTTCTGTAAGGCCCTTTTGTAGAATATCCATATAATTTGGGGATTCATTAATGGCTCCCAGTTTCAAGTCATCTGCGAACTTTGTTAGCCAGAGTCCCTTAATGTTGGCCTGTACTTCAGAGAAGTAGATGCCAAACAAGAGCGGTCCCAGGACTGAACCCTGAGGTACTCCACTTGTCACTTGTCTGGAGCTGGATTTGGAGTCAGCTACTTTTACAATGTGGGTTCTGTCAGTAAGCCAGTTGGCAACCCATCGAGTGACGTAGGGATTAATACCCAGCTTAGTAAATTTATCTATAATTCCAGAGTGGTGGATGATGTCAAAGGCCTTGGCAAGGTCCAGATAGGCTGTATGGACTGCCTTACCCTCATCCACAGCTCTGAAGACTGACTCAAAGAAGTCAGTCAGGTTCAGGAGACAAGATCGGCCCTTCACAAACCCAAACTGGGTGGGGTCCAGTGTTTGAAGGTTGTCAATATCTTTGTTTATAAATTCCATTATAATACGTTCCATGGCTTTGCAGATCAGGCTCATTAGACTGATGGAGCAGTAGTTCCTGGGATCCAAGGTGGATACCCTTCTTGTGGAGTGGGATAACTGTAGCTGTGCACCACTCAGTGGGCACGAAGCCTGAGGTGAGGGTATGATTAAACATGACACTTAAGTGAGGTGCCAGTTAATTTTGTAGTTCATGTAGTACACAGCCCGGGATGTCATCTGGTCCCATGGATGCTGCATTCTTAGCTTTGGAGAGTGTGTTTTTCACCTGTGTGGCAGTTATTACCGGAATTTGGCAATATTCCATTATTGAGATGGGCCATTTAGGGGGTGAGAGGGGGGTGAAGGTGGCACTGAATTGATCTGCCAGGATATTGGAAATATCCTTGGGATCAGTATATTTAATGCCATTCTGTTATAGCTCAGAGCAGATCTGAGCATTGCCATTTAGATTTTTGACATAGTTATAGAATGCTTTGTGGTTGTCTTTGGAATCTTTTGCAATTTTATTTTTGTAACTAGCTTTGGAGGATTTTATGAGGGATCTCAGCTTCTTACTGAGGCTGGTAAGGGAATTTTTTGCATCATGGGATTTTCCTCTTTAATGCAACAGAATTTTCCTTTTGTTGTAAAGTTTGTTTATGGCAAGAGACCACCAGATTGGCTTCCATTTATGGAGGAGAGCATCTTGGCTCTATTTGAGATGGCACGATTCATGCATGAGTGGATGTGCTTGTACAGTGCCTTAGTGTAGGACTCAGCAGTCGAACTTTCAGTTCCCGTCTGCATGGGTGTCATAAAGTTTGTAACTTCTGACTTGAGTAGCATGAAGTTGGCTTTGGGGAAATTTTTTATGGAGGTTTCCTTACTGGGGAGTGGGGGTGGGATGTGGATGTTTAGGGTGATTAGCTTATGGTCTGACCTGACCAACGAGGGGGTGACCATAGGTGTGGAGCATCGATTTCGCATGTTGGTAATTACCAGGTTTAGGATATTGGAGCCCCTGGTGGGACTATGGATTAGTTGATCCAGGGCATTGAAATTTATGAATTCCAAGAACCATTGGGCAAAGGTGTTGGTACACGAGTAGTTTTCCCAGTTAATGGCAGGGTAGTTGAAATCACCCAGTATTAGGGTGTATGGTTGTATCTTAATATTTTCCAGTATGTTAAGAAAGATGTAGTGAGAATCTTGGGGCATGGTGAGGGATCTGTAGCAAGCTACAGTTTGGATTGCAGTCTCACCTAGTGTTAGTTGCACCTGGAGTATTTCAAATGCATTGTGTTGGGCAACTAGCCTGGTGGTGTAAATATCCTTGGTGAATATGGACACTCCTCCACCTTTAGTGTTTTGATCCTGATTTGGTGGCCAAAAAGTGTGGTAAGAGTTGTAGCCTGGTGTTGCAGGAATGCTCTCTGGAGCCCTGAACCAGGTCTCAGTTACAGCACAGATATTGGTGTTCTTCATTTTTAGGAGTGCCTCAGGAGTGTGCATTTTGAGGTTTAGACTTGTAGCATTACCTACAGATTTTGCATGCTTGTACCTGTTACGGTGGTGGTTTTATCCTTTGAACTTTGTCTAAAAAAGGCACTATAGTGGTGGCAAGGGCCATAGCCAGTAACCTGAATCCCAGGGGCGACAGGTGCAGACCATCTCTGGCAAAGCATCGTGGTCTGTCGATCATGTTGTCCCAGGCAGACAGATACTGGATCCCCTTTGAATGACAACAGAAGCTTAGCCAATTGTTGAAGTCAATCATGGTGTCCTTTTCTGGTATCATTCTGGGTGAAGGCAGGATGCTACTCAGGGCTAAGGTCATACCTGCCTGGGCCACATGATCTGAGAGCTCTTCCATGTCTCTTTTCATGTAGTCCAGGGAGGTACGTCTCAAGTCATTCACTCCAACATGGACAATGACAGAGTCATATTTGTACTTGTTGTGAAATGACTTGAGTGCAAGCATTATGTGGCAGATCCTGGCACCCGACAGGCAGCTGACTGTAATTTTCTACTTGTTTAGCCTGGTGAGTGGGACATCATTGTGCCTGACTATAGAGCCACCAATGACTAAAGTGATAGGTACATTGTCTTGCCATAGGGACTGTTGCTGGGTGGCACACTGGTGTTGTGAGCTATGTGACACTTTGGTTGTGACTGGTATTTGTTTGCATTTCAGCTTCAGAGGTCCTTGTTGCTTTGGCAGGTTACAGTTAAGGGCCTCTGCATATGTTGGTTTAGTGTTGCTATCAGTGGGTGTTGGTGGTGTGAGTTTAGAAGGGCTATGTGTTGCTTAAGGTGTAGTGTGGGTGTTAACCTTCTCCTCTTGACTGTCTAGCACAATCTTGGGTGAAGAGAGCTTTGCTTCCAGTTTGGCTATGTAATTGCATCTCTCGCAGGTTGTAGTGTTGGATGGTAGGAGGAGAGGGTTGTCTGTGTACATGAGGCAATTGCTGCATTGCCCCAGTATGCCAAGATTCACCAGGTGGACAGGAGAAATCACCGGAAGCTGACCCTTGGACGTGCCTGGTTTGGTGCTTTTTCTGAAAAGTACAGGAGCTGTTTTCCCTTCCCTTAGCAAGGTACTTTGCAATTATAGGCTGTTTAGTCCCTATGATTAATTTCTCCTTAATTAATTATAAATAATTACTCCTTATTAATAAGGAGAGTTGAGTGCTTGTATCAGTTTAAGGCTTCCTAGTGCTTTCCAGCAGGTATTAGAGCAATTGCTAGTCACAGGGATGCTTAAAGGTAAGATGAAAAAAATTGTTTATCCTAAACACTGCAGTGTGTACTAGAGAAGTTAGATGTGAAAGTAGGTAACTTAAGTTTTACCTGTCTAAAAAGTTAAGTTTTAGTGGAGAGTCACTATTTCTAAAGCAGCAAGATAGATTGAAAGGGGGTGATCACTTTTGTATTCTGGTACTATGGAATACAGTAGGATGGCCAATAAATTTAAATAGTTGAAGGGGAGTAATTTCACAAAATGATAATTTTCTGTTTACTCACACAAGCCAGTGAAAGCAGAGAGGAAATGAGATATATGGTCAAATTAACAAAAGAGGCAGGCAACTAGAAAGACAGTGGTATTTAGGAACAGAATGCCTGACTCACAAGAGACAGAGCTATGGTCTCTTTTGAAGTTTTAATATGCAGTTAAAAGCAGAATACAAGTGAAACACAAGCTAAAGAAAACAAATCACAGTATGCAAAATATAAAAAGGCAATAAACTAATACAAAATACAACAAATAAAAAGCAAACTAACCTTTCCTTCACAGCAAAGTGTAGCAGAGTCTGGGTTAGCCTTTCTAATAAAGCTCTGAAATGTTTTTTTTACCCCTTATAAAGAATGTTTAGTTCCTAGCTCCACCCCCTCAGTTCACAAATGTTTAACCTTAAGTGACCTCTTCTATCTTATGTATGAGTACTTAATTGATTAGCTCTAATTTCTGCCTGACTCAAAAGAGACAGACCTGTGGTCTCTTTTGAAGTTTTAATATGCAGTTAAAAGCAGAATACAAGTGAAACACAAGGTAAAGAAAACAAATCACAGTATTCAAAATAAAAAAAGGCAATAAACTAATACAAAATGCAACAAATAAAAAGCAAACTAACCTTTCCTTCACAGCAAAGTATAGCAGAGTCCGAGTGAGCCTTTCTAATAAAGCTCTGAAATGTTTTATTTACTCCTTAAATAGAAGGTTTAGTTCCTAGCTCCACCCCCTAAGTTCAAAAATGATTAACCTTAAGGGACCTCTTCTATCTTATGTATGAGTCCTTAATTGATCAGTTCTAATTTCTGCCTGACTCACAAGAAACAGAAAGGCCACCAACCGGAATCAAGTGGAAAATGTATTACAACGAAACGTACTTCGAACACACAAACTTTAAAAACAAAAATAACCAAATGTATATGTAAGCTTTTTTGTTTAAATAATTTTAAACTTCATCAGACAATCCATTAAAATACATCAGTTCCTTTTATAACTTTTCTTCACTTCAAAAAAAACTCTACATGACTCATAAAACACACTTATGCCTAATCCTACTATTTTGACTGTTTGAAAAAATCTAACTTTCCCCCATGTTAATGTTACAACAAAATGGAATTTTATGTGAATATCTAAATTTATATTAGTTAGAAAATATATGTATAGAGCGAAACAATTTGTATATGTTCAATTGTAAAATATTAAATAGAAATTATTATAATAAATAAATACATCAGTAATATTATTCTTAAAAATTAATATACAGAAATTATTTATTTAGAATGGTATCAGCCTTTCTGGAATTATAAAAATAATCAATTTAAATTACCAATATCAATCCAATAAATACTTATATAATATATAATATTTTAACTATTCAATATTTATTTCTTATAATTTTTTTTTATTTAAATATTAAAATAATAAAATAATATATAAAACATATATTATTTTTAAAATTCCTTAATAATAAATAATTTATATTCATAAAAATGAGTCAATTAAATGTCTATTAACATATTTATTGTTATTATTATAAAATAATATCTCGAATTAATAATCAAAATATGCCATTTAATCTTTAATTTTCTTTTTGTTTAATGCCATTAATTTTAATATTGGCTCTATTGTACTTCTTTCATTTATTCCTGGCCATGTATCTGCTTGTAATTTAATTTGCCATTGTAATTCTTTTTGTTCAAGAATTAAACCCCAAGGACTTCTGTCTTCTATTTCAACATGATCTATAACTGTAAAATTGAACTGATGATTATTATATTCATTAATATGTTTAGCTAGAGCATTATTTACTTTATTTTTCTTTATAGAATATTCTTGTTCATAAATCCTTTGAGATAGAGCTCTCTCTGTTTTTCCTATGTAAAATATAGGGCAGGAATCACACATAGCTTTTGATTTACAGTTATATATTTTTTTAAAAAAATATTTTTTATTCCTCAAATAGAATAATTGCCCTACTTTTATTTTCTGACACCAATTACAGGCTCCACACTTTTTCATTACATGTTGTTATTATTTTTTATATTTTGAGTATTTGATTTTAATAATTCTTTAAAACTTCTCCCTTTTCTATATACAATTTAAGGGAAACTATCTATGTATTTTTTACATTGAGAATCATTCATTAATATTGCCCAATTATTTACACAAAAATTCCTTTAATATTTGATATTCTTGCGAAAAAGTAATTATTAATGCTTTTGTAAATTCATTTTTATTTTCATCATTTAACCTTAAATTTTCATTAAATGTAGTATTTATTATAATATCTTCATTAATAGTAACTACCATATTTTGATCTTCATTATTTATATTATTAATATTAATATTTTGCGCTTTCAAAATGGGAAAAAAATGGCCGCTTAATCTTTTTTGTGTTACTTCTGTTATTAAATTATCTACTAGAGCTGGTGGGTAATTTTTATTTAAAAACATACTTTTTAAAAAATTACATTCTATTTGAAATTGTTCAAAGTTAGTAACCATATGTGCTGCTCTAACAAGCTGACCTTTTATTACTGATTTTTTCTGATGTTCTGGATGGGCACTACTATAATGAAGAAAACTATTAGAATATGACTCTTTTCTATGAATTACTGAAATATAAGTTTCATTTTCATAATCTTTAATAAGATTCATATCTAAATAATTAATATTATGATCACTTATATTCCACGTGAATTTAAAAAAATGAAGTAGTTTCATTAATATAAGTTAAAAAAGTGATTTAAAATATCGTTATTACCATTCCAAATAAGGCTGATATCATCCTGAAAGTGATGATAAGATTTAACAAATGAATGATACTTACTGTTAAAAATAAATTTTTTCTCCCAAAATACCATCACTAAATTAGCATAAGTATCTCCACACGGTGAACCCATTGCAATACCTTTTTCTGTAAATAATATTTTTTATCAAATGTAATATAATTATTATTTAAAATTAATTCTAAAAGTTCAATAATAAGATTGGTTAGTTCGTGATTAATACAATGTTGACTTAATACTTCATTAACCCATTCTAGACCTATATTTTGGGGGATTACCGTGTAGAGGTAACATACGTCTATAGTTACTAAGATGTCATGTTTATTGAATTCTATTTCATTCATGTGTTCTAAAAATGTCCATGAATCCTTACATATATATTTTTCATTTTTAACAATCTTTTTTAACTCGTAATTGACATATTTAGCACATGCTGAAGTAATAGAATCCCTTCCATCTACTAATGGAAGCATGGGAGGATCTAATAAATCTTTGTGTATTTTTGGGTTTCCAAAAAAATTCTAGGTGTTATGATATTCAAATAATTATATAAATCTATATCAATTCATCTTTCTAAAAACATATAATTTATTTGTGTATATATTTTCTTATATGCCAAATTTCATTAATATGTTTAGCTAGAGCATTATTTACTTTATTTTTCTTTATATGGAGTTTTTTTGAAGTGAAGAAAAGTTATAAAAGGAAGTGATGTATTTTAACGGATTGCCTGATGAAGTTTAAAATTATTTAAATGAAAGCGCTTACATATACATTTGATTATTTTTGTTTTTAAAGTTTGTGTGTTCAAAGTACATTTCATTGTAATAAATTTTCCACTTGATTCCGGTTGGTGGCATTTCGCTTTTATTGCTTTACTAGTTTGTTTTGGAAAAGAAATGTCACAAGAAACAGAGCTGTGGTCTCTTTTGAAGTTTTAATATACAATTAAAAGCAGAATACAACTGAAACACAAGGTAAAGAAAACAAATCACAGTATTCAAAATATAAAAAGGCAATAAACTAATAGAAAATACAACAAATAAAAAGCAAACTAACCTTTCCTTCACAGCGAAGTGTAGCAGAGTCTGGATGAGCCTATCTAATAAAGGCTGTCTGACCTATTGTGTTATATAACGCAACTTTTGGCATGTATTTATCTAAACATATCACACAAGCTGAGAGACCACAGAGATTCATAACTAAAATGATCAGTGGCCTATTTGATCTCCTATTCCTTGCAAAACTAATGGTACATCAAATACTTAGTTAAAGGAACTAAACCTTCATCAGCAGATAAATAAGAAATGTTGATGTGATAGAATCAAATACTAATGTATACTTTGCCTCTAGAACAAACTTCCACTACATGTCAGAGTAGCATATTTGCCACCTGCACGGTAAACCTAGATAATTGGATGGGCAGCCTCATATTCTCTCTCAGTCTGTCTTGTCTTGCCCCCCTTGAGGCTAGAGGGAAATTTTGAATAGGGTTTTCAGCTGGGCTTGGAATGGTCTGCAGACCGACTGCCTAGTACTTATTTATGACCATGTGAACCTAAGAACTCTCTGACAAAAGGATATTCAAGGTTGTCACTATATATGAGATATACAGAAACATCACATTGTAGTCAGCTTGTAAGAGTCTAAAGTCAGCGGGAGTTGTAGTATACAAAGTGTGCTAAAAAGACCATTAAATTACTTAAAGATGTGTGGGTTGGAAGGATGTCAATGCTTGATTTTTTCCCCTGCAGTAACTTTTTTATTAAACACTATATCAATTTATGTACATTTTCTGCATCACATGGTTATTTCACAGTCAGTAGGTTTTTTTTTTTTTTTTTTTTTTTTTTTTTATTTCTTGATAGCTTAGGTTTTTGCCTGTATAAAACTTATAACTGTGCAGCCCCTTTTTCTGCACCATTTGAGCCTTATGCTATCAAATACTGAGTACAGATGTTGCATGTTGTCAGTCTGCATATGCTTAATTCATATTACAATAATGCTTGTTTATTCACTTAAGTTGTCTATATGGAGTGAATGAACCTTATATTATTAAATAAACTGCAAATTGTTTTGCTGTATCGAATCATGGTATGAATAAAATATAAAACAAAACAAATATATGCTCTATACTAGGGAAGTATGAAAGCAGATTTCTTAGAAATATTGAATTTGCATAATTTTTTCATATTTGCCTTTATTGTCCCCATCCATCCTCTACTGTATTTTGCCATTCCTCTCCGATCACCACAGCAAGTCAGAATTGGGTATGGGGTATTCACATATCATACCATCCTGATATCTGTGGTGGCTTTTCCACTTTAGCGTACCCTTAACCCAACCATGTTGTGCAGGGATATCACTGTGGTGCATTTGTGCATGTTAGCAGGTGGATACCTTTTCTCTAGGCCGTGCATCTGCACACCATCAGAGGTATCAGCTGTTACACTAGAAAGGTAAATCTGCTATATATTTTTTGTCACTTCTGTGTTGGTTGTTATAAATAGGGCTGCAAGATTTTTAAATGTCCCAGGTTATTTTTTTTCCATGAAAACTTGAGATTTTGCAGGACAAACCATACAACCAGTGCAAAGAACTGGACTTCGCTATTCGTTTATTTTATTTTTTCAAAAGTACAAGCTCAGTCTTGTAAAATTTGAATTGTTTCTAATGTTTTAATTTAATATTACTTTGTTTCAGATTAATAACAATTGTTTTATGCAACTATTCCTGAAAACCAAGAAAAAAGTTTTGAACTAAAATCTCTGTATATTATGTCATTTTTCCTGTTGTTTTTCACATAATTTAACTGCTAAAATAGGAATTGTCCTATGTTAAGCAGGACTGGTGGTACCCCTGGCTGTAAAAAAAACGCTATCAACAACCTGTACAATTGTGCCTATATCTCTGCTTGTTCTACAAGACTGTAAACATAAAGCAAGTATTCCATCTTCTTTATAAAAGCAAAATAAGGATCCTTTCATAAATAGTAGGATACCACACACAATCGTATTTATGGCAGAAAGCTTCACAGATGGAGCCTGACTGTGACCCAAGTGATCCAGGTTCAAATAGTTGTACAGGTAATGAAAGAACCTGTCCGGGAGGGAGAAGAATGATGAAGAATTGTGTGCACCCGTGCGTATGCTTGCACATACACATGTGTGTGTCTTAGAGTGTTCAAAAATATCAGCGATCTACATTCTAGACTTAAAGACAGGATGGCAAGTGCCTACTTTTGAGAGTGGGCAGGTTGACACACTTCATACATGCCCATTGCATAAGCACTCCATGGGCACTACAATAGTCAAAGTGAGATTTAAATGCGGCCAAGATGCCAGGATGACAGCCTCAAAACAGCAATGTCATTGTCAAATAAAAGAAATCAGTGGGAACAGTTTCTCACCCAGTATGTGGAATTAATTTAAGTAGGCCGCTGTGGTGGATAGATGGTCAGGAGGCCTTAGGGAGCAAAAACTGTATAATAAATTATATGGGCATTACTGGAGGAAGACAAGCACTGTGGATAAACATTAACATTGTTCTTTTATACAAAGTTCATGACAGAAACACTAGAAAAAATTGCCTTCATAAGACATGTTCCCAAAATGCACGAAAAAGTGAAGCACAATCAACTGTCTGGCTACATTTTCTAGTATTCCATCATGCCTGATATTCAGTATGGCTTTGGGTTTGCCCAATGTGTGAATAGTTTTTGTTAAAATCTCAATCAGCTCAGTTGTGAATATGAAGAAAGGTAAATACGTATTTACCCCTTTGTAGTTTATTAATGGATTTTAATGTTTTTAGCATCCTTGGATATTTTTATAGTCAGTGAAGAAAAGAATAGATTCAGCTTCACTTTGGTGGTTCTCTGATCATTTCCCAAATATAAGTCTGCTGGTAAAATGGAACATATACCCATTTTAATCCTAAATCAAGCTAAGAGAATGCAAGTATATGTGCTGGGTGTTCTATGGCCTCTCAAGCTCCCGTCACTAGAATTCCATGAACTCGCAGTCAGAAATTCAAATGGCTATAACCCTGTCCACCCAGCTGCCCAACCAGCTACTCAAACTCAAACATAAGCACAGTGATGCAGCTGCCACACCAATTATCCATGTCCTAGGAGATAGACATAAGCAAGTGGTCACTGCAGACCAGGTAAGTGAGGAAGGGAAATGGGGAGGGAGAGTTTAGGTTTAGGGAAGGGAGGGGGAGTTTTTATATTTAGGGATGGTATAAATATGGTACATAAGTGAAGCATGTTTCAGAAAAGTGAATACTAGGTACAAGATAGCAGGACAATTTGTAGGAAGGAAGAATATCTGATATAAAATACAGAAGTACTACCATGAAGACTGAATGTTCTAGTTTCTATTACCAGTGATGTAAGCAAGTACAATGAAATATCATGAATATTTGAAACAGGCATGGCACTGTTGTGGGCTGGCTGTTTTTGATAAAAAAAAAACAACTCTAAAATATTTTCTCATTCATGATACAAAACCCAATAATATGATGAAATGCGTAAGTACTTGTGTAATTTCTAAACTTATTTAATGAACTGCACACTAAAATAAACTATTCTGACCTGCTTCTAAAATTTGGATCACTTTCCAGATGACCAAACTGTTAAGCAGCTTGAGCTGAGCTGACTAAAGACACATTTGGATGTGAAGCACTTCAGGGGTTTCCTGCCAGCAGAAAGAGGGAGTCAGAGCCCTTAAAGGACAAGGCTAAAAATAACAAAAAATAAATGTCCACACCCTGGCATAAAAAGCACACCAAAAAACAAGGGGGATGGAGGGAAGGAGGGGCTACTGCAGCAGTGACCATTCAAACTTCTTCTTCTGTTATGGTACCTTCAGCTTACACACTATGTTTATCATATTCATCACTGTTGCACTAGCCTTAGCTATATGGGCAGATAACCATCGTTAACTATATGTGGGAGGTGGAAGGAGAAGGGGCCATGAGCCCCTGGAGAATGGTCCTAGCAAATATGATCTAGACCTAGAGAAGGAATCAAGCTTATATTGCTTTCTAAAAGTATGTACAGAGGGCCACCTAGCAGCTTCTAGAATACTTCTAAAATCCACCTCTTTCCAAAATGCTATAAAAGAAGCCAAGGTCATTGTAGAGTGGACCTCGATTCTACTGGAATAGATTTGTCATGGTGAGGATAACAAAAGGTAATAGCCTTAGACAACCATTTGGAAATAGTCTGTTTTGATACAGGCTGTCCTTTCTTACATTCACAAGAAATGAACAATTGATCCAAAGCTCTGAAAGATTTAGTTTTGTCAATAGAGTATCTAAGTTGTCTGTGGACATCCAAGGTATGCAGAATCCTTTCTTCTTCATTTTTAGATTCAGATAAGAAAATGGGGAGCTGGATAGTTTGTCTGAAAATAAACTCAGATACCATTTTAGGCATATAAGAAGGGTTAGTTCTCAAATAAACCCTATCTTTGAGGAAAATGGGGTAGGGCTCACATACCATAAGAGCTTTCAACTCAAATACCCTTCTTGCAGAGGTCAGTGCAGTCAGTAAAACTTTTCCATGTTAAAAACCTCAAGTTGCTCAGATAAGCTGTCTCAAATGGAGCAAATGGTAGTTTCCATAACACAAAATCAAGATCCCAAGGAGGGGCCACTGTTTTACTTGGAGGTCTGTTATGCACAAACACTTTCAAGAACATTTTGACATCTGACTGCTTTGAAAGAGGAGGATCCATGGGCAGTCATGTTGAAATGACTGATAAATGAACCGTGACAGACGAATAAGAAAGGTCATAGGACAGTAACTCACACAAATATTGTAAAACCAGAGAACAGCTAGCCCTGAATGGGTGGTGGCTGTGTTGTTAGCATCAACTAGAAAACCTTTTCCATTTGCTTATATATGATTTTCTAGTAGCAGGCTTTCTTGCCTCCATTAGTATATGCTGCACATCATCAGAAAACAGGTGCCTAAATGAAATTAAGACCCTATCATACAGGCAGTCATTTGAAGAAGATTGATGTCAGGGTGTACCAAACATCCCTGAGCTTGTGGGAGTAGATCCATTTTGTGAGGAAGCTTGTGGTAATTCTCCCTGGCCATTACCAAAAAAAAAAGAGAGAGCCACGGTTACCTGGGGCAGAAAGAAGTCACCACAATAATCTTGTGGGACTCCTTCTGAATCTTTAGCAGTATCATGGGATATTAGTGGAAAGAGTAGAAAGGCATAGAGGAACATTCTTGTCCAAAGAAAAAAAAACATCTGTCTTGTATGCCTTCTTGCATGGAGTCCCAGAACAGAATTTTCTAGTTGATTGTTCAGAGGAGAGGAAAAGAAATCTACTTGAGAGACTCCCCACAGATGGATCAAGTATTGGAAGACCCCATATCTAGTTTCCATTCATGAGGGTCTTCCCTGGTCTTGCTCAGCATATCTGCCATACAGTCTTGCTCTGATGGAATGTAGGATGCCTGTAGAATGAGTTTGTGCTGTGAAGCTATATACCAAACTAACATGGCCAGACTGCAAATGGGGTATGACCTGGTTAGTACCGCATCACTGGGACCAAAGGTGGTTCAGAGAGAGATTGATGACATTTTGAAAAAAGACTCTGCAAAGATAATCAACTCATCTAAATACAGAAAAATGTGGAAACCCTGTAGCCTGCAATGAGCTATAACTAGAGGTAAAAACTTTGTGAACACTCTTGGTACAGTGAATAGTCCAAAGGATAAGGCAGAGAACTGATAATGTGATCCAAACTCACAAAACCTTAAGAAAAGTCTGAAGTCTGAATGAATAGGAATGTGATTATAAGCATCTTTTAAATCTAGTTTTACTAGAAAACTTGAAAGAAGAAGAAGAGACAACTGGTTGGGAAGTGACATAATTTTGAATTTAGGCATGATCACAAACAAGTTTAGGAAAGAAAGATCCAGAACTTGCCTCCAAGCATTTTCTTTCTTTGGGACTAGTAACATCCTTGAATACAAGCCCTCCTTGAAACAGCATGTAATGAAGAACGAGTGTAAACAAAAGAGTTTTAGCTGTAGGATGAGGAATGCCCCCCCCCCAAAAAAAGGAGGAATTTCCTCCCATTGCCATCTGTAACTTTGTTGAATGGTTTTCAGAACCCACTTGTCTGAAACAATCAGTTGCCAAACAGAAAAGATGATATTCAGACTTTCTAGAAGAGAAAAAGGGACAGGGTGGAGGGGATCACAAAGTCTCTTGAATAGTCATTCAGTCTTCTTGGAGTGTCCTTTGTTTTGGGAGGTTTGAGACTTCTTTTTGCAACCTCCATGCCATTTTTTAAATGTCTGTTTACCTAAATTCTGTTGAGATTGTTTAGTAGTTATTTATTTATTTATTTGCTGAAATTGGATGAGGAGAAAGAAAATCTCTTGGACTATTTGGAAAAAGATGGCTGAAAAATCTTTGAGATTGCCTGGATCAGTTTACCACTTTCATCACACTTTTTGATTACCTCTACAACAGAGGGGCCAAACATTAAATCTCTGTCTAATGGAGAATTTAAAATCTTATTTTTTACATCATCTGGGTGGTTCTGAAAATGCAGCCTAACAAACCTCCTGAAAACAGTACCAGTGGTCATAGAACTAGAAGTATCAACACAGTCATACACACACTGCAAATAATGAGTACCTGTGCAATAGCTGAAACTAAGTTATTTAAAGCAGATGCATCTTCACAAGAGGATGCTGCAGATAAAACATTCCTCATGCTTTCAGAATATGTCAGAATAAACTTTAACATAAGTGCCTGACAATTTAAAATTCTGAAATTCAAAGTTGCAGAAATATACACTTTTTCCTGTACCTATCAATAGTTTTACCCATCATTACTAGACAAAATAGGATTGGAATTAAGTAAATGCTTAGTAACGGAGGAATCAACTAAGGCTATAGCTGCTAGATCAGGTTTGGGAATAGTATATACAAATTTAAAAGACTAAGGAACTTTATATAACATATAGTGGATATAAAAACTGTACAGACCCCTAATAAAATTCCAGGTTTTTGTGATATAAAAAATGAGACCATAATACTTCATTTCAAATCTTTTCCCACCTTTAATGTGACCTATAACCTGTACAATTCAATTGAAAAACAAACACATCTGTTAGGGGAAAAACATAAACAATAAAAACATACAATATTCTTGTTGCATAAGTGTGCACACCCTTAAACTAATACTTTGTTGAAGCACTGTATCCAGCTCAATAAATAATTTCCATAGTTACACTCATGTGCTCACCCAGTATTCCTGACACAGTACTCTGTAGGGAATTTTTAAAGTCTGCCAACTCAATATACTCTGAAAACATATGCTTCCAGGTATCTCTTTCTTCCCCATTACACATCCAACATTTTCCATCTACCTGAGGAAAAATTCTTTGAAGTTTGTTTAGGGTGTAAAAGTACATACACAAACCCTTTCAGGCAAAAATCCTAAATCTTCTAGATTGTTGCATATTTGGGAGCTGTATATATGCCTTCCCATTGTTTCTTTGTAAATTGCCTATCTAATCTCACTTCCCAATCTATTGTGGCTTCCTCTGATTGATTCCTGTAGTTATCATGCAATAGTTGATATGCCCTTCTAATTATCCTTTTTTAAACAGCAGCTTCTGCTCAAACCCTACTAAGTATCATTTTTAAACAGCAGCTTTTGTTCTAGATTCAACTAAAAACTCAACCAGTTCAGGTCTTTCACTTAAGATTCCACAGTCCCTGTCTCTTTGCCTATACTCTGATATCAGTCTATGATAGGAAAGGCAATCTCCAGGCTATAGTGCAAATGTATTCTTGGCCTCTTCCCATTATGTTATGTTCCCCTCTCTAACTATTTTCTCCCAACACCAGGGTTCCTTTGCCAGCTTCATCCAGTAAATTCCAGCTCCCTCTTGCCTATTCTCCATACCCCTAATTATAATCATTCTTATTGGCAGAATCTCCTTTCTCCATTCCCATGGTGGCTTAGTTCTTAGTATGCTTTCTGTTCCTTTATAATATTCTTTGACTACTGTTATTTTCCTTAAGAGTCTGCATCCAAAATCCCACTCTTTCCTTATTTCTTAAATATCCCTCTGCTTGATCGTCATCTCTTTTCACTTTGAATTCTAGTTTTCTGCTTGTATTATGTGTAATAGACTTAAATGTGTAGATCTAAAATATCCTTTCAAATCAGGTAATCCTAAACCTCCTTGTTTTATTGGAAGGATCAACTTATTTCACTAGATTCTTGCCCTCTTCCTCTCCCAGATAAAATCATTCACCTCTGTATTAATTACTATCCACAACTACTCCTCTGGGTGATAAAATATGTCTGATCTGTATATATAACGAATGGGACTAAATGCATTTTTACTGCTTGTATCTTACTATCCATAACCACAGGCAAGAGCTTCCAGGACTTCAGTTTTTATATTATATTTTGTTTAGTCTTCTCCCACATATCCATAACTGCTATAACAGCGTTCTTTTAATCCATACTATAAAATACTTCATTGTACCATGTCCCCATAAATATGGGCATTGTTGGTCCAGTTCATGTGAAGGTACATAATCTACAGCTATAGCCTTTGTTTTATCTTCATTAATTTTATATCTCAAAAAAACTGGAACTCTCTTAGAATGTCCCATGACACTAAAAGTCCTTTTCTGCTTTTAGCAGGTAGAAAATAATATCATCTCCAAATAAAGCCAACTTTTCTTGAAAACCCTTACCAGTTATATTCTTGAATTTCTGAGTCCCTTATTTTCTTTGCCAATGTTTCTAAATATAATGCAATTAACAAAGGGGAAAGAGGACACCCCTCTCTAGTTTTTCTGTTCAGACACAACTTATCAGAGAGGAACCCTCCAAGTTTGACTTTTGCCTCCAGTCCCTCATATATCCATCTAATTAACCTTATTATTGTATCATGAAATGCAAATGCTTCCATTGCCCTTCTCATAAAATCCCAGCTTACTCTGTTGAATGCTTTCTCTGCATCAAGACCCATCAACAATAGCAGTATTTTCTTACATTCTGCTTCCCTCTGGATTATGATTGTTCTGTTAATCTTGTCAAATGTTTGTCTGCCCTCCACAAAAAACATATTGATCCATATTCATTAGTTTTGGCAACACATTTGCCAATATTCTTGCCACTACAGACATAAACACTTTATAGTCATAGTTTAACATTGAAATGGACCTATATGAAGCTGGCTCTGATGGGTCTGTACCTTCTTTAGGTATTACTGCCACCACACCTTTCGTCCATGTTGTTGGTGCTTCCCCTCCTTTTAAAATACTGTTAAACAAAACCTTCCAGATTTTTATCACTTTCTTCCCACCTAGCTTCCAAACTCCCACCAGGGTACCATCTATTCCTGGAGACGCTCCTGCAGATTAGTTTTACATCACTGTTTTTTTTTCTCTTCTCCTTCTATTTTAACTGTTAATTGTTGAGGCTTATCTCCCCCTAACCATGACATATTTATGTCTTCCATATATATTTCCATTTGTGTTTTTTCTTAATTTCCCCACTTCTCTGCTTTATAGAAAATTTCATAAAGTTTCTAAAATATCTCTAATACTTCTGCAGGATCTCTGGTTATTTTTATTGTTATAGGCTCCCTAACTTTGGCAACAACCCATTTTACTTTCTGTTGCCTAAGTTATTGTGTCAAAAGTTTTTATGCTGTAAAGTTATTATCAAAAAGCAGCCACCTCTAAACTCATGCATATTATCCACGTGCTCCTATTTTGAGAATATTTTGAAATAATTGCAGCCGCCATCACCTAAAGCAAATGGTTGATGTATCACAACATTGATTTATGAGAGGACATTCTCACCTCTTGAACCTATTATACTTTTATTACAACTTACTAGATATAATTGGTGAAGACCAGGTAGCAGATGTTATTTATTTTGATGTGGCAAAGATCTTTGACAAGGTACCACATCAGGACATACTACTAACTTTAATAATTTTACAGATTGATCCAGACATTGTAAAATAGATTATAAACTGGATATTGAAAAAGAAAAGTATTGTGATGATATATGACAAGTATTCCAAAGACAAGTTTTTAAACCAAGGTGCACCATGTAGCTCAGTACTGGGGCCATTTCCCTTTAACACATTTATGGCTACTCTGCAATTTAATGATAATTTATCGATGGCTAAGTTTACTGATAACATTGACGTAGGAACAATTGTTGCAAATGTATGCTAACACCCAAAACTTCAAGATAATTTGGATTTGTCATATATTTAGTCCCAGAATAGAGGAGTTACGTTAAATACAAGAAAGTGTTGTGTCCATTTCTTTATTTAACATTTGTTTACCAGGAAAGTCTGACTAGGACAGAACCCATTTTCAGGGGAGGCCTGGAGAGAAATGCTCCAGACGCATATCTTTGGAATGTGGGAGGAAACTGGAGCACCTGAATGAAACCCACACAAACACAGGGAGGACATGCAGACTCCACACAGAAGACAACTTAGCTGAGAATTGAAGTGGAGAACCTCTTGCTGAGAGGTGACAGTGCTAACCGCTGCATCACTGCACTGCCATCTAGTAAGGAATTTCTTTAGTCTGTGAATAGTTAGCTCTTAACTAACTTATACTTGTATTATGGACAAGGATGACTTTAGGTAAATTGTTGCAGTAGGCAAAAAGACCCCATGGTGCCCTCCCCTACCCAAACAATCCTGGCTAACCAACACTATTTCAATTACTTTTTTTCTTTCTTTTTTCACAGCTTGTCTTACTATTCAGTTTTGTCCTGTAGTTATTCATTCATTCATTCATTCATTCCACATGTTCTATCTAAACAAGACTGCATTCTGATAACTGTGAAGGAAACTACTGCAGTAAGCAGTGTGGTCTGGGGCCACAAAGCCCCAAGAAGCTATAGTGGGTCTTGATGCACTGAGGTGCATTTTAGAGTTTTTGAAACGACCTTTTT
Source organism: Protopterus annectens (assembly GCF_019279795.1). Lineage (NCBI taxonomy): Eukaryota > Metazoa > Chordata > Ceratodontiformes > Protopteridae > Protopterus > Protopterus annectens. The sequence goes on along the minus strand of NC_056737.1, from coordinate 1,723,409,982 downwards.
CATCCAGTGATGGTCTGAACAAAAAACATGATCAATGAATGAAATTTAGTCTTACTTTTCAACTTTTCTTTTTTCTGCATTGTTTCAGCAGAGCCTAACTAACCAAGACTAAACTGTAATAGCTGCAGTGGAAATAATTGTCTTGTGGGGGTCAAGTGCCCACTAGGTCTATAGAAGTACTGCAGTTTCTAGATGCTGTAAGATACTTTCAGAGGTTTTATTTAAACCTTTTTTTCCAGTGATGGCCTGAATGTAAATCATGATTAAGGAAAGAAATTCAGAGATGTTCTTCAACTTTGCTTTTTTTCCTGCATCCTTTCAATGAACCCTGACTAATCAAGACTGACCTGTAATAACATAATTAAGCTGGTGGCCTGGGGGCTGCTAGACACCTAGAAGTTATTGGTTTATAGATGCTCAGAGGTGCATTTTAGTGCCTTTTCCCCCAACCTTTTGATCCAGTGATGGCCTCTCTGATGTCCCCATTCTGGGCCAGCAATTAAGGAGCCTGAATCCTCTCCACTGGCACTGAAGAGAGATGTTCACTTGTAACAAAAATGGATACAACCAGTATTTCAAGATGCAGCTGTCAAGCACAATTTCTCTTAAGAGCACACAGGGAGCACACTAAGTCTGGTGTCTGGCTTTTTCTGTCTGCCTCCACAATAAGACTCTCCACTGGCATTTTTTTGCTTATATGACTGATATCTGCAGGGTCTATATTAGATCAGCGAATGTTTAAACAAACGAATGCTGATTGATCGGCCTTATTTTAGCAAATGTTCAAAATATCGAAGCAACAGAAACCCACATTTTTTCCTAGGGAAAGAATTCAGTTGTCCATTTCTGTTGCTTTAGTATTTTCAGTGCTGTGGTGGAAAGTTATGGGTCGGATTCAGGTAAGTGTGCAATTGTGTGGATGTGAGTGTTAGTGTGGGTTAGGTGAGTTTGGGTTAGGGCTCGGGTTAGGTATGTGTACGATTGTGTGGACGTGAGGGTTAGGGTGGGTTTAGGTGAGTTAGGGTTAGGGAGCAGGTGAGGTGAGTGTGCGACAGCGACGGACCTTAGGGTTAGGGTTTGGGTTAAGATAAGTGGATAGTTAGTGGTGTGAGTATAGTTTAGTGTAGGGTTAGGTGTCAGATTTTAGGTGTATGTGTGTGGATTTCTATTTCTTTGGTGTGCTTGTGTTGTGTGTATGTGTTTTGGATCAGTGATTTTTTTCCGTAGGAAAAAAATCGCTGATCTGACAGTTCAAGATTGTAAGCTTTTGCATACATAAGGTCGATCAATCAGCGGTCACTTTTTTAAGCATTCGCTGATCTATTATAGACCCATATCTGCAATATACAGGTATGCATTGTACACAATAACCTGCAATCAAGCCAGTCACTTATCCAGTATACACAAACCAGTCAGCAGGACAATTATATCAACAGTTTCACAATACAGCAACAAGCAGAAATGCAGTATCACTAGTCTGAATGAATGACTCACAATACTAACTGAAATACTTATTCTGAATTGAGCATGTACAAAAACATCCCACATTTTCTAAAGTAATACATATGTATGAAATTAATATTGTGAGAAAGAGACACTTAGATATCCACTCTGTGCATCAGACAGATATGCAACCCTAAGTAAAAACAAAATGAACAAAGGGCAAGACACAGTTATCATGATTTGCACAGGGTGGGGTTAGGGTGGGGTGCAGGAGGGCAAAGCTGATACCAAAATAGTGAGTATGTGCAAGTAAGAAACAAAAACATTCATTAAAGTAGAACATTTGTCAGGGCCAATAACAGGAGATGCATCACAATCAACATTAGGTTTACTTAGCTTGCATGTGTGTGTGAGTTGGTATAGGTACTTTTTTTTTTAAATGTGTGTGTGTGTCTCTCCAGAAGTACAATCAAGCTCTGTGCTAACACTGTGTCCTAGCATGTCAGACAGTTGTGAATCGTGCATGGTAGATTTGTCAGTTAGGTGTCATTGCTCCTGACCACGAGAACTGCCTATGCCAGGAGTTGCACTGCCACTTCTACATCCCTTGTTCAGATTGGGTGGTGCTACCTGACTGTGAGTGATGCCTGTGGAATGAGCTGCCCTCACAACTACATTTAGAACCATAACCCTGTAGCCTATCATGTCTGGGTGTGGACACCTCAATTATTGATGGAACATTGGAAGTAGTGCCACTAAAGGAGTGGGATCTGGCAGGGCCATGTCTACTAACATACGGATGCCTATCCTCCCCCAACAGATGGTCCATCACAGACACTGCTTGATCCAGTGAGTCACTCATCCTATCCAAGGAGTCACCCACACGGTTAGACAGTCATGCATGTAAGAATGTTGAATGTTTAGCACCTGCACTATCTCTTATGAGGCCTTGGCGGAATGTGCCTGTGCCTCCATGATAGCCCTATACATATGTCTAAGGGCATGTAATGGCACACTAGCATCAAGAGGAGTGTGGAAAGTAGGCCTGTTCTGCGCACCTCTAGGAACCTTCCTGTGAGGTACCATGCCCTTAAAAGTGGCTACAAGCAAACTCGACTAGCTCTGTAACTGGAGAAACCACACTAACCCGATCAACTGTGTCACCCTCAACTGTCCTTTATCACTCAATGGAATGGGTTTGCATAGGCATACTGACTGTGTCCAGAATAAGGCAAGGAGATGTATGAGCCACAACGTCCGTGTCAGACTGAACCTCTGGGTCCTCAAACTGTGCTTGTATATCACCGCTATCATCATCAGAGCCTACCAATACTATGACATCAGGTGGAACGAGTACTACACTGTCCCTGTCAGGATCACCTGTAATAATAAGTAACAAATACAAGAATGAGAGAAACAGGGACTAGAAATGATCCAAACTGTGTTCTAAACACTCATGTTAAACAATTTTAGATGCTAAAGGAATGCAATAATTACTCTCTCCTCATATTTACATCTAACTAATGGGTATTGCTAAGCAAAGAAAGTTTGTGTTTACTATGTAGAGATGGTCTTTCAAATGGTAATTCTGATGTCATTGGAAAAGAGGAAGGCAGTAGAAAGGAGGCTAATAATCATCACAACACAAATGAGAAGAAGGACAAGAGAATAATGTTCTGTCTATATTCCCCTTAAGAAATGTTTCTGAATCAATCAGACTGATCACTTCTCTCACCAACATCATTTCTATTGAACTGTGTCCCTTTTAAGCCATACATTTCAATGTTTCCACATATATATCAGAATAATACAACTATTAACACATAAACGTGTCTAGAATGGCAATAAATGCCTTATATGTAGCATACCTGGAAGTTTCTCTTGGGACATGTGGCCTATTTCCCACATCAGCATCAACATCAAAGAGTCTGCATGAACCCTCTGCTGAGCTCTCAGGATCTCTGACAGTGGACAGGAACTACTCAGTTTCAGTGAGTGGTGGATCAGTAGCAGTACCACCCACCATAGCCATCTGCTCACATACTACTGCAGCTGCCATCTGATGGCCTGCTGTAATCCTATCAGTGGCATGGTGCTGCACCTGGTTATAGTTTCTGGCAAGCTGTCCACTGTGTTTATACAAGTGACAACCTACTGCCATATGTTTTTTTTCTAGCAAACATTTCACCCCTGCCACTGTCAAGCAGGAAGTATCCATGGCGGCATAAGGCTTGAATGATGACTTCATTCTCTGCATTACTGAATGGTGACTTGAGTGGAACAGACAGTCTGGGTGCCATAATCCTGTATGACATGAGGGAGAAAAAGACAAATCTCATTTGTAGCATATAGAGAAATTATTTCTTTCAAATAAAATCTGTTTACCCATCATCAACATAAAACAATTGAACATACTTTGCCTATTTAGGACTATACAGAAGTTAAGAGAGCTACCCCTTTAAAAAATGTAGTCAATTAGAATTACATCAGTTTTGTTAACATTTCTGTAATGAGGATAGCCATTATATAACTGACTACTAGATGGCAGTATTATCAATAAATAGGGATGAATTAAAAGTAGAAATGACGATCAATTTTCATTGGTTTCTTCACTGTTGTGGAGGTCACCATGGGACATCTGAGAAGCCTAATACATCTGTTAATTACACAGTTATAACCCCTTGAAGTTGATAATAGACACAATACACTTGTCTGCAATAACTGGTGAAATTCCAAGAGCAAATAGTAACACAATACTTGAGGGTTTGGTTTGAATAATGGTTAAGGTCTTTGCCTCATAAACACAAAGTACAAGGTTTGATTCTGATCTTGAGTTACTGGTTAAGCTTAAAATGACCCTTCTGGGCAGTAAGCTTAGTATTCAGCTATGAACTCAATGAACCTATACTGTGGTGTAACCACACCATGCATTAACAAGCTTTGAAAGCAGAGCAAGAACTGACATAACTGCACTATGCCAACAGTGAATGAAAAAATGCATACAGATAAAAAAGAAAAAAATCTACTGTTTAGTGAAATACATTCCAAATATAAAAATGCAAACAGTTTATGAAGAGGACAAACATAATTATGAAAAAAACTCCTCTAAGTAAATACCAGTAAAGGTCTGCCTGTATCAAAACAGACTCCCCTCCTTCACTTTCCATAGCTACACCATTGACTTTGTATAGAATAGATTCAGCCCTCTGAGCTGAAGATGCAAATGAGATATTAAATCAGTCCCTGAGATTCAATAAGCTGTTTTCTCTGTGCAAGAATAGTGTAGCAGCTCCTGCACGGAATATGGCCACCGAGCGATCCAGTAAACAAGACTGGAAGCGTGCACTAGCCTGCCAGCATTATTCTTGCATGGACAACACTGAATAATGCTAATTACCTCATTTGCTGGTGAAAACCATGCAAATGAGGTGAATTAGTGTTTCAGTAAGCAAGCAGGCATCCGTGCCAGAATAGTGCCCGCTGCAGAAATGTATTTGGCTACTAAATGAATACATTTCTGCAAAAATCAAAACGGAGGCCTGACAACTCAAAGTAAAGCATGTATAGTAATCCTTAGGCATGCCATTGGCCAAATATATGGCCATTGGCATGGAAAAGTGTTGCAAACTTATACAACTCAAAAATATTTTTTGGCCGATTTAAGCCGTTTAAGCATAGGGCAGTGACACACAAATGGGATCGTGCTGAAAATAAAATAAATGTGAAAATGCAATTTTAAGTGAAATCTGCATTTTGCCATTATATTCTATAGCATGCAGAATCAAAACAGTAACAGGTCACACTGGTTGCTAAGGGGGAAGGCTGTGGTGTAGTGGTGTAACCAGGTACTAAGGCAGTGGGGTATGCAAATGAGCAAATTTTACTGAATCACTAAATGGGAGACCATTCTTTGGCTGCACCTAACCGTGTAGGAGTTTAAGGCAGTGGTGTAAGCAGGAGGAGCAGCTGTCATGATAAGGGTGGGGGGGCGTCATGCTTGGTGTAAGCACACTGGAGCTCCATGGCTCCCATTTGAGTTTAGTTAAACACAGCTAAGCAAGGGGTTATATCTGAGGCTGTACTGACTTATTCCATGAAGTGAAGAGCGTGCTCACATCCTGGGTAGGGCCATTTCTCAGTGCTTACTTTAGTTAAATGTGTTTGCATGGTGCACACCGGGTCTAAAACAAACAAAAAAAAATGGAAATAGCAGAACTGTTTACATTTGGGTACTGGGTTGGACTTAAAAGGGATGGAAATGGGAAGGGAAAAAATGGGAAATTTCAGAATAAAAGCAATCAAGTACAAATAAAATAGCAGGTAGGTGGAATGTATCATAGCCAGCCAATAATACAGGCAGCATCTGCAACACAACAGTATAAACTGTGCAAACACCTTTCAGTCTGTTTTTTCCCACAAACTCTGCAGCACTGGTGTATACACTCAGGAGAATTTTAACAGACAAAATGTTAGGGGCTGCTGTCACTTTGATACATCAGTATGTACTGGAGGCTGAAGCTGATGAGGATAATGCTGACAACCTTCACTGATTGAGGAGGAGGAGAAGAAGAGTGTTCAGACCCAGGGTAACCTACAAGGGGCTACATGATCTGGAGATAGTAGAGTGCTACAGGGTTGACAGAGACATACTTCAGCAATCATCACACTGTGCCAGCCTCAACTCAGACCCAGAGCCAACAGAGGGGAACCCATCCCAGAGGATACTAAGGTATGTGTAGCCTTAAGAATACTAGCTACAGGAACTTTCCAAAGACCTACTGGGGACATCATGGGGGTCTCACAGGCATTTGCATCCAGGGTACTCCACCAGTTCCTGAATGCCATGCTACCACATGCTGGTGAGCAAATTTACTTCCCCAGCACCCATGAGGAGTTCACCAACAATATGTGCCTCTTCCATTATAGACTGCACATACATCCACATCAAAGGACAATCCAGTGAGCAGGGTAGGGTCTACATAAACCGCAAGGGCTTCCCCTCTATCAACTGCCAGGTCGTCTACAATGCCTAGGGCATTATCATGAATGTGTGCACTGACAACCCCCGGAAGCAATCACGACTCTCACATCTGGAATTCCTCACAGCTATATCAGGGATTTGCCAGGGGGAACATACCGTATGGCCATCTGGTGGGGGATGTTGGCTATGCTGGAGCCGTGGATGATGCCACCCATCAGAAATGCACACACACCCACTCAAGAATGCCATAATGAGGCACATGCACAAACCAGGATCATTATAGAGGGTGTGTTTGAGATGCTCAAGTCATGGTTCCACTGCCTTGACATATCTGTTGGAGCCTTGCAGTACTGTCCAGTCACATGTGTTCATAGTATGTGCCATGCTACACAGTATAATCCTGCGGAAACAGCTGCAGCAGGAAGAGCATGGGGAAGGGCCACACAGCCCACCACCATTGCCAAGGTCCCCACAGGCACAGAGGGACTCAGAGGAGGAACCCCCTTAGCCAGCTCCTGTAGGCAGATGGAGGCATGCCCAGTATGGCCTGACCTTGGCAAAGAGGCAACGTATGGCACACACACTGACACTGTAAGTACCCATGGACTGACAACTCTCAATGACTTACAAACACAGTAAAAATGGATGAGACACACATCACACTACCTGTAACTTACCATGTATAGGCAGTGTACTGCATGCATCCAACATAGGTTCATAGGTTCATAGGTAGGTACTGGGCTATCTGCCTGAAGGCATATATTAGCCCAGCCACATTGTGTGGTATTCACTGCCCCTTTGGTTAGTTCCCTAGGCCCTTGATCTAGCAGCTAGTACCCTTGGCCCATATCTAGTACAGTTGTTGGTATGATCCCTGGTATGAACTTTCTATTACCCATCCACTCGTCAAGGTTCCTCTTGAAGAGTTATAGTGAGGGGCTCTGTCTTATGTAGACCTTGTTCCATAGCAAGGGAAGTCTTTGTGAAGGGAATCTATCCCTCCAGTATGTTCTATTCATTGTTGTGCTGAGGTTTATATCCCTAGAGCGTGTAACTTGAGTGGATTTGGTTTTGCTAAGATGGAGCATGTTCAACAGTTCTGGGTTGGACATGGCTCTGTATGTTAGACAGAGATCGCCTCTGAGAAGGCGGTATGCAACAGAGAAAATCCTTAGTTTTTTCAATCGTGCTGCATAGGGCAACTGTTTGAGGCCAGTAATCCTCTTAGTGAGGTACCTCTGTGGTCTCTCCAGCGCTGGAGATGCCTAGCCAGATACATTCCAATTGGTGCATTGTACTCAATAATGGGTCTGATGAGGGAAGAATAAAGGGGTACCACTACATCCTTAGATCTTGATGCAAACCCTTTTGTGATCAAATGGGTCACATAGAAGGATTTTCTAACCACCTTGGCAACATGGTTATCAAAGGAAAGTTGACTATCTACTTGGGTCCCTAGATCCCTTATTGCTACTTCAGATTTCAGGGGGTTACCTCCTAAGTGGTAGTTCGTGGGTACTCTGTTTTTTCCAAAGGGGATTACTACACATTTTTTAGCATTTAGCTTGAGACCATGGCTTTGACACCATGCATCAGTCTCATTAAGGCCCTTCTGGAGGATATCCATGTCGGCCGGAGACTCTATTATAGCACCCAGCTTACAGTCATCTGCAAACTTGGTCAGCCACAGCCCTTCAGGGCTTGCCTGTACTTCTGAGAAGTATATGCCAAACAGGAGGGGCCCCAGAACAGAGCCCTGAGGCACACTGCTCGTTACTGGTCTGGATTCGGACATAGATCCCATTACTCTTACTTTGTGGGATCTGTCTGAGAGCCAGTTTGTGATCCATCTTGTGACGTAAGGGTTTATGCCCAGGTTGGTGAGTTTATCAATAATACCTGAATGGGGAATGGTGTCAAATGCTTTAGCAAAGTCAAGGTAAGCCGTGTGTATCTCCTTTCCCTTATCTATAGCCTGAGTAACTGTCTCAAAGAAGTCCACCAGGTTCAGGAGGCATGATCTGCCCTTGACGAAGCTGTACTGTGTGGGGTCAAGTGTTTGGAAGTTCCCAATCTCTCCATTTATGAGTTCTATAATGATCTTCTCCATTGCCTTACAGATCAGACTGGTCAGGCTTATTGGTCGGTAGTTCCCAGGGTCGGTTGTGGGCCCACCCTTGTGTAGTGGAACTACCATTGCTATGCGCCATTCTATGGGCACATATCCTGTCGAGAGGCTGAGATGGAACAAGGTATTCAGATGTGGGGTTAATTCATTTTGGAGTTCGCGTATGACACAGCCCGGGACACCATCTGGTCCCATGGAGGCAGTGTTTTTAGCTTTAGACAGAGCCTTATTAATCAATGTATCAGTAATAATTGGAGTTACACAGTCCCCTGGAATAGTAATAAGCCCTGTAGGTGGTAATGGGGGGGGGGGGGATTTGCACTGAGCCTGTCAGCCAAGATGTTGGCAATGTCAGTGGGGTCAGTGTATTTTGTTCCATTTTGTACTAGCTCAGAACAGACCTGAGCATTGTCATTTAGGTTTTTGACGTAACGATAGAAGGCCTTATGGTTATCCTTGGCATCCTTGGCAACTTTCTTTTCGAAATTAGCTTTAGTTGACTTGATGAGGGCACTCAATTTCTTACTAAGGCTGATCAGGGACGATTTTTCTACTTGAGATTTGGCCTTTCTTTGTATAAGTCTCCTCCTTTTATTGTATAGTTTGCTTATGGCCGGGGTCCACCAGACTGTTTTCTTCTTGCTTGAGGAAGGAGTCTTGGTTTTAGTTGGGCTAGTACTGTCCATGCAATCCTGAAGATGTATATAAAGTGCCTTGGTGTAGGATTCTGCATCCTGGATATCATTATCCTTCTGCAAGGGAATAGTGAAGCTTTCCACTTCTGACGCAAGTAGTTTGAAGTTTGCTTTGGAAAGTTTTTTTACGATGGTTTCTTTGACAGGAGGAGGTGGAGGGGTGAGGATGTCTAGGGTTATCAGTTTGTGGTCTGATCTGACCAGAGAGGGAGTGATAACGGGTGTGGTACAATGGGTGCCCATATTTGTGATGACTAAATCCAATATGTTGTCCCCTCTAGTGGGAGAACATACCAGTTGTTCAAGGGCATTTGAATTTATAAATTATATGAACCCCTGGGCATAGGAGTTAGAACTTTGGTAGCTCACCCAGTCTATACCAGGGTAGTTGAAATCACCCAAAATTATGGTGTTGGGTAGAACCTTGATATTTTCCAATGCCTCAAGGAATGCTGAGTGAGCATCTTGGGACATGGTGGGTGATCTATAACAGGCTACGACTTGAAATGTGGTTTTGCCTGTTGATAGTTGCGCACGGATGATCTCTGGGGCATCATGCTGCGCCACTAACCTGGAGATGTGGGTATCCTTGATGAATATGGATACATCTCCACCCTTTGTACTGCGATCCGGTAACTGAGGCCGGAATGTATGATATGAAATGTAACCTGGTAGTGCTGGGGTGCTCTCTGGAGCCTTGAACCAGGTTTCCGTCACTGCACAAACATCAATTTTCTCCGTACTGAGGAGTGCCTCGAGTGCATGCATTTTGAGGTTGAGACTTCTGGTGTTGAGCAACATTACCCTTAGTTTTTGGTTACCTGTGGTGGTTGGTTTGTCCTTTGAGCCTTGCCTAAAAAAGGCACTATGGGGATAGCAAGAGCCTTGGCCAGTATTCGAAAGCCTGGGGTGACAGGTGCAAACCATCTCTGGTGAAACAGCAAGGCTTGTCTATCACGTCATCCCAGGCAGACAGACACTGGATCCCCTTAGAATGACACCAGAAGCTAATCCAATTTTTTGAAATTGATCATTTTGTCTTTGTATTGTGGTATCATTCTAGGTGAAGGTAGTATGCTACTCAAGGTCAGGGTCATACAAACTTGGGCTACATGATCAGAGAGCTCCTCAATATCTCTTTTCATGAAGTCCAGGGAGGTACATCTTAGATCATTCACACCAACATGTACAATGACAGCATCATACTTGTACTTGTTCTGGAGTGACCTAAGTGCCTGTGTTATGTGGCGGATCCTAGCACCCAACAGGCAGCTGACAGTAACCTTCTCTTTGTACAGCTTGGTGAGTGGAACATCTGTGTGCCTTACTATAGAGTCTCCTATTACTAGCGTGTTCGGTATGGTGTTTTGCCTTAGGGGCTGTCGTGAGGCATACTGCTGAGGTGACTTATGTGTTTTCTGGCTTGTGTTTGGAGGTACAGGTTGCTTGTGTGTCTGCTTTGGAGGGCACTGTTTCTTTTTCAGATTGGTACCTAGTGCCTCTGAATATGTTTTTGTGTATTTATGTGTATATTTTGCCAGTGCTTGTTTTGTAGATCCATGTGTGACTGGTGGTGTGATGCTAGTGTGTCTCTTCTTCTCTTGACTGTCTGTAACAGTCATGGGTTGAGAGCGCTTAGCCTCCAGTCTGGCTGTGTATTTGCATCTCTCACAAGTGTTTGTGTCTAGAGGTAAGAGGAGAGGGTTGTCTGTATACATGAGGCAGTTGTGACATTGTCTCAGGATGCCCAATTCCACCAGATGAACTGGAGAGTACACCTGAAGCTGACCTCTGGACATGCTTGGAAAAGTAAATTTCACTTGTCTTGCGGGCAATCGAGGCTCTTATGCTGTATTATAATAGTGCTGTCTAGGGGATTTGGAAAATAATAGTGCTGTCTAGGAGATTTAGACAAGTGCTGATTTGGGTTATGCAAGTGCTGCAATAAGAGCAGTTGATTTGAAGCACTTGAGTTGAGGCTTGCCTAGTTCTAAGGGAAAATTTGCAGCGCACACTTTGTGGAGCTAGGAATAGTATACCCCAACTAACCGGCGCTGCTCGAGGCTGCTCTGTGCGCAAGACTGCGCAAAAAGAGAGTTGCAGGGTTTTAAGAAAGAGAGATCAAGGACCCAAAATGGCCAATAAAACTACAGTTTCTAGGCAGTAACCACTCCTACGGGGACAAGCAGGCTGCTCAGTGTTAACCACTGCCACTGGTGAACACAGAGACTTCCCTTTAGCCCAAGTAAGCACTGGCCTCCAAGAAACTTACAAACAGTTCAGAACAGTAACTCTGTAACTGAACTTTCTTTTAAATTATAGAAAGTGGGAAAATAGCAAGATTTTTTTTTGTTTTTTGTTTTTTGTTTAAGGATAGCAAAAACACACAAGTAGCAAACTAGTCAGAACCGTGCAATAAATGACCCCAACACATGTGTGCTAGGTCAGAGGCAGGTAAAATGCAATTTCAAGAAAAAATGAGGCATCCCTCAAGCACCATCCACACAACTGCCACAGGCACAAGGTAAGTCAGTCTTCTTAACAATAAATGAATGTATCAGTATGTTCTGGTAGCATATCTATGGTATTGCTGCATGCATGCAAGGCAATGGGGTGGCCTACTGGGATAGCTGCAGACAACTTACAGCTATGTGGGACACCAGGAGATGTTTGGCCAGTACTGGCCTCTACACACTATGCAGTAGTACCCAAGGTGACAAATCCCACTGCATTATATGTGAGGGGGGGTCAACTAACTGGGGGGGTCATAGGTCACAGGCATGGATGTCAGTGTGGGGGTCCCATACTCACACCTCAGTCTCACCCAATAAGTCAGCTGTTGAAAACCATAAAGAAATGTCTGGCAAACACCCACAAATGGCAACAATGTTGAATTACCCCCACTACAGACTTACACAGTGATAGCACAGCAAGTCTTACAGTTGCAGTAAGGCTCTGAACTGTAAGAAGTCTGAAACTCAAATGTATGCCATTACAATCTGACCTGTGGTTATTAGTGATATGCTTCTAGTCTCCAAGACAGAGCCCAATATTATGCTAAATGGAACCAAAATGTAAAGCAAATATCAGCACAGTCTGTGCAAATGTGTACAGTTGACAGGTGTGCCCCCATATTCCCACAGGAATGCAGTAACATGTATGTTTGCAGCGAAATGGCAGCAGAGCACACATTCCCAGGGCTGTCCCAGTACACATGAAAACATGTTGCATGTTCACAATATGCAGGGGTCAGTGAACTATGTGAATGTGTGGTTAATACTGTCAGGATCTGGCCAGTGCTTACTCCTGGCTGTTGTATTGTAGTGGCCTAGGTACAGAGCTGTCTTTGCCAGGACCATGTGCAGATAACTGCAGTGTTAACTATTATGCATGTCTGCTACACCTACTGCTCTGCCACTAACATATCTGGAAGACACAGTGCTATGTGGAATATACTACACATATAATGGACATGTCTGCACAGTAGAATGCTCTCTCTACCCACACCCATACCTCCCAATCTCTGACAGCAAGGCATCTTGTCAAGGGCAGACATAAAAGTGGGAAAAGGCATAATGATAGGCATGCATTGCAAATATTGCCCTTGCATACTGAGAAAGTTGGTAGGATGAGGGGGTTGTATTAGCAGGAATTGTCTGAAGGTTATGTAGTCTGAAACAGTGTTGTCTGTCATTATTTTGTAACATCAGTCTTCAATTATATGCAGCTAACTTGCCATAAAAACAAAAGTTTATGTAGACAGGATGAAACCTCTAGGCAAACATCTGGACTTCTTCTTCTTCTTTCGGCTTTTTCCCTGTTAGGGGTCGCCACAATGGATCATCTGTCTGCTCATGATTGGCTTTGGAGTTTTACTGTGTCGAGTTGCCAGCCCGGTGCCCAATCTTCCACAGAAGGCACACACACTCACATCTAGGGCCAGTTTAGAGTGTCCAATTCACCTACTGCATGTCTTTGGGATGTGGGAGGAAACAGGAGCACCCAGAGGAAACCCACACGACCACAGGGAGGACATGCAGACTCTGCACAGAAGGCACCCCAGCCGGGAATCGAACCAGAGAACCTCTTGCTGTGAGGCAGCAACACTAACTGCTGCACCACCGTGGCCACCGAAGGCAAACATCTGGACAATCTGCCAAAAAATGTACAGTTGAGAGGTATGGCCACAGCAGGATATGACATCTCAGGTAAGAAAGATACTACACAAGCAGGAGATCCCCAGCCAGTATATCACCAAGTTGCTAGACTGTTTACACAGCGTCATCAGTCAACTGGCTGTAGCCACACCTCCCATCTGGCCTTGCTGGGCAAGAATGTACATAGCTGGGCTCATAATATTCATCTGTGCATCATACATATTATATTCCTGTGGTAAAGCACTGTCATGATCTGAGAATGTCTGTCACTAGGTAATGACAAAATACATTGCAGTGTCAGACTACAGATATGTCAGAAAATGTCTGCTAAACAAATCCAGTACCCCTAGGAAAGTCCTGTTTACTCCTGAGAAGTATGGCTGTAGCACAAAAAAAATCGGATCGGAGTACACCTCCTAGTTTTGGCAAATATGTGCATAAGTGTGTATGTTTATAGGATGATGTATTTTGAGAACCTTCCCACCCACAACACTTCCCAATGCCCTGCTTTAGCAGTCCTGCTGATGCCATTCTTGTTAGGAGCACCTTTGTGCAGTTGTCAGCCCTGTAAGTTCTGTAGCATGTGCTATAACTGCTTAACACTATAGTACACATAACTAGATAGACATGGGTTCTACCCTCAGATCCAGCAAGTAAGTGTGTGTGTGTGTGTGTGTGTGTGTGTGTGTGTGTGTGTGTGTGTGTGTGTGTGTGTGTGTGTGTGTGTGTGTGTGTGATGGCTCTAACATGTTAAGGGCCTCTGAACTCACCAATGCCAATCCTAACAGTCCCTGCAATTGTTACCCACTTCAATAGTAGCAGCAGACACTGCCACACTATAGTACCGCTGTGCTATCTGTGTTATGTATCTAGTGCTATCATTTGTAAGACTGTGCAGGTAGGTGCTGTGCTCAGCCCTTCATCAGCTGCCCCATGTACAAGACTATGACTCTGTGTGCACTACTAGCATGAGAGGCCAGACATACATAATGAAATAGCAGAAACACATGCAGGTGATTGTCAGGTTAGACTAACACAGGCTGATCTGTGCCAGGAATACATACCCCAAATCTGTCATAAACAGTACCAGGCAAACCCTCAACAACTGCATGTCGGTCGAGTGGCTGTGACAGAAATGGCAGGGGCAACAGGTGCTGATAGCTGAATCTGCTGCAGTGAATGTAATGGCTAAGCCGGTGAGGGACCTAGTGCCAGTACTTAGCTAACCTCCTCTGTATGTGTGAGGCTGTGGGGCTACGAAACTCTCAGGTGACATGTATGCAGGCTAGGTGGCTGAGTGAAGGGTATGTATGCAAGGTCACACTGTCTGCCACAACTGCCCCTCACACACTGTTGCATGTAAACACACCTGGTAAACATGTACATGTACAGCTCTACCTTGGCTATGATAAGGTGACTGTGTTACCACTCTGCCTTACCCAACATTGCTACTGCCTGCAGGCCCACAGTCTGCAGACACGCAGACACCTGGAACACAACCAGAATACAGTATGTGACACTACAGTCAGTCAGCAGTAGAAACAGCAATAGTGCATCATGACTAACAAGGTACATACATCTCAATGTGTACCCATAACTACTGTCAGTAGACAGCACCTTACACAGCATGACATTGCTACACTGTGCCACAGTCACCCTGTGCATCAGACCCATATGAGCATGTCTATATATCAATGGTGTGGATAACAGAGTTGTGGCACACATATCATCACATGCATAGGGTCTGGTGTTGGATTGCCAGAGACCTATGCTGGGCCATATGGCTGACGTGTGTGTGTGTGTGTGTGTGTGTGTGTGTGTGTGTGTGTGTGTGTGTGTGTGTGTGTGTGTGTGTGTGTGTGCGCGCACGCATATATGTGCGTGTCTGTGTGTGTGCGTGTGTGTGTATGCATGTGTGTGCGCGTGTGTGTGTGTGTGTGTGTGTGTGTGTGTGTGTGTGTGTGTGTGTGTGTGTGTGTGTGTGTGTGTGTGTGTGTGTGTGTGTGTCTGGAGAGATGATGTTCACCTGGGCAGTGCAGAGAAGCTGTGCATGTCTGGTGGTGACTGGCTTGGGATGAGGATGTGTGAGTGTTTGTCTGCACTGCACACCTGCAGGCAATGTGGATGCCCGATACAGGTCTATGTCGGACACCTGTGGACCATACATGGCAGGATGTGCAGTTCACCATTTCCTGGCAGGGAGTATCATTGGCATCGCCAGGCCCAAGGACAGATGCAGTACTACTCCCTGATGATGACTGCTGTCTGCTGGACCTGCTTCTGTGATGGGACTGGCCAGGACAACATGCATATGGCCTGCTCTGGTATGGTGTGGACAGCACCATCCCTTCAGTAGTACTGTTGGTACTGCCACTATGGGACTGTGAATGTGCATGGACATGTGGGCTCACAGCTGATTATGTCACTGACCTACATCCACCTGGCCAATGCTCTCCTCCAACTACATGCTCAAGCACAGACAATGCATGGTCGAGCAGTGACAATGTTTCACCCCACTGTCTATCCCCAACATTGGCAGGATGATGTATGGCATCAAAACTCCCATGGAGGTCCCAACTCATGGCAAGGAGTGCTGCATGCATAACCCTGAGCATCTGTCTGGTGGTGCAGCCAGTACATGCCTGTGCCTCCATAATGGACTGTAACATGCAGCGGTGACACCTGCCATTGCACTTGTGACAGGGGCTTGATGGGCAGCAGTCCTCTGTTGAGCACTGTTACCCATCTGCCTGTGTGTGACCTCACCTACCGTCTGCCTTTGGCTGATATATACACTCACACTTGCCATACTCAGCCTTTCCATGCCACCACCCTTACCCTGTCTACTATCCATGGCTGCTGGGGACTGGGCATGTGTGGGCATACTGTCTGTGTGTGGGGACATGGGTGAAAGTGAGATGCAAAACAATGGCACAGGTCCAGGCACCAACTACCCCACCTTGCCTCACTATGACCACCATCATTATGGGAGTCCGCTAAGACATCAGGACATGAGAGGGAGGGACACCAGCCCCTGTGTTCACCTGTGAGGGGAACACATATGTAAAGTAATACTCTGAAGTATTATGTTTGCTGAGATACACACACACATACACACACACACACACACACACACACACACACACACACACACACACACACACACACACACACAATTCTGGTACAGTCTGGCACAGCTGTGACACCTATGGGCCCTTCAGGGCAGACCTTACAGTAGATCTGCCTGCCGCAATCCATCTCTATCACTGCTACTGTCAGGCCCACAACAAAGGGTGACAAATCCTACCATGTGATGGGCCTAGTAGCGGAATGGTAATTGTGGCCAAGACCAAGGCTGTTGAAGTGAGCTATACAGTGTCACCAAGTGCATATGCATGTACTGTAAGAGCTGACTTACTGCTATACAGACCACACACACTGACAAGGTGTAATGATAAGTGATAACTATACACTATCACTGCATACACAGTTCAGACTCACAGGGATTCATTTCAAACATTTCAGGACAGTCTGCATAACACACAGGACACATGTAAAGTACTAGGTGCATAGCCTCATAACATGATACCAGGCTATTGACCTTAATGCCCTCATAAGCCTGGCACTAATTTTCACCCATGCCCCTTGTACACCAGCACCTGTTTCCCCTGTCCATCTGGGATACATGCAGGATTCCAGGGGTGTCTCATCCATTTCCCATGTAGTCATCCAGCTTCCTCCTCCAGAGGGCTATACATGTACACTGCTAGACATGGGAAGGGAATGTGTTTTACAGACAGTGTATTGTGTGGGACACCACACTGTCCCACCAACAAGTACTATACATGTCACAGACCAGGTGAGGGCCTTGTGTGCATGATGTGTGAGTGCAATTTGTCTTACAGATATGCAGAAATACCATCATGGCTGGTTTGAACATGTCCTTATATGCCTGACACAGGTCACCTATGATCAGTCTGTATGAGACTGAGTACAGGGACAGGGCTTTCAGCCTACCTGTATAGGATAGGTGTTGCAGACCCTGGAATTGCCTGGTCAGGAACCTCTGTGGTCTCTGCAACTGCCACATTTGCTAAGCAAGGTACATGCCAAAGGATCTATTGTACTTGGTAATGCGTCTGATGAGGGTGGGGTACAGGGATGTTAGTGCCTTCTTTTTCCTGGATGACACACCCATATTTGTGAGGTTTGCCATGTAGACAGCCTTCTGTACAATGGTACCCATATGGTGGAAAACTGTCAGGTTGCTACCAACCTTGGTGCACAAGTCACCTCACACCTGATTGCATGCTCAGTACAGTATTACTGTCATACTTAGTGTGTATGGCATCTGCCACAGCAGGGAGAATGATGCTTCTCCTGGCATTCAGTTTGCGGTACTGCTTCTTGCACCAGTCATTAGTTAGGTGAGTGCCTCTTGGGGAATGCTTATATCAGTAAGGAAATGTAAGACAGTGGCCAGCTTGCAAGAGTATGTACACCTAGTCAGCCGCAGACCACTGCTTTGTCTTATACCTCAGATATGTATATCTCAAACAGTAGAGGCCCTCAGACCAATCCTTGGGTTACACCGCTTTTGAAGAATCTGCTACTAGAGGTGGGTTCCATTACTTTGACTGAGTGTGTACTATCATTGAGCCAGTTAGCTACCCATCTGATAACATAGACGTTGGTGCCTAGCTGTGTAGACGTATGTATCCTGGCCACCTGGGGATTATTATGTGAGAATTGGGTTAGATGATGGTAGGCATTGTTCACCATCTTCCCCCTGTCCTTGTGTTTGTTGACAAATTTAGAGAGGTCAGCCAGGTTTAATAGGCCTGATCTCCCTTTGACAATACCACGCTGTGTAGGTTGAGGCATTTTGATGTTGCCAATGTCCCTGTTATAATATCCTTGATATTTCCTTCCATGCCCTTGCAGAGCAGGCTTGTTAGGCTGATGTGCATATGATTTCCTGGATTGATGGATTTCACCGCCTTTGTGTATAGGGATGACAGTGGCCGTCCTCTATGCAGATGGGATGACACCAGTGCTTAGGCTGTGGTTGCCTACAGTGTGGAATGGATCTGAGAGCCCATACCTGTGTTCTTGTAGGATGCAACCAGGGATGGTATCAGGCCTATGGAGACTTCTGTGTGTTGCCTTTGAGAGGGCATTACGAACCTGCTTCCTGATGATAAGGGGATGGGGGCAGGTGCTGTGCATGCACGTGTGTACCAATGGGAGGATGGGGGTGATGTTTACACCTCACCTGTCTGCAGCTGGTTGCCTATACCTATGCCATATGTGTATGTGGTGTTATTGACCACCACTACAGAGCAGATTTGTGTGTTGCCTCTGGAATTGCAGACACATGTGTGGAAGCCTAGTGACTGGCCTTGGTGGATGTATCCAAATTGCACTCAAAGATAGCCTTAGGGTAAATCACCTGTGACCTTATTTGCTTGTGCAGACCAAGGTGACATTGCTTCCAAAGAGGCACCTGTTCTTTCTTGGCCCATCCAGCAATTATTTCCACCTATTATGATATTTGTGTATTGCTTCTGTCCACCATGGACATTTACCCTACCTTGAGAGAGATGATGTTGTCCTGTCAGGTATTGCTGAGTCCATACAGCTATGTAGGTGCCCACATAATATTCTGGTGTGGGCCTGGACACTGCTGCTAGTTCCAACTAATGGGACGTTGACAGTACATCTACTTCTACCTGCTCTGGCGGGATTTATAGTAATTTGTGTACAGTTAGTTCTGTTTGACACTGTAAATTGGGTGGGCTGGGCAGGGGAAATGGTGACCTAAACAGTGATGGCTATGTGGTCAGATATTACCAAGGGGGATGGCACTGTAGGAGTGCTGCAGTGGCTACTCATGTTTGGTTAGGATCAGGTACATGATATTTCCACCTGCCATAGGAGAGTTGACCGTCTGATCCACTGCATTGACATTGACAAAGCCAGGGAATCTGTGTGCATTCATGTTCAGGTGGCATAGGTCATGTACACTATGGTTGGGTATTTGAAGTCACCCAGGAACAGGGTAGATGATTGAATCCTGACAGATTCCAGCAGGTCCCAATAGGTGTTGTGGATATCCATAGTCATGGTTGGAGCCCTGTAGCTAGCTATTATTTGAGTAGGTGTTTTGTGAACTGTTAACTGCACTCGTGATGTCTCCCATGCATCAATGGCCAGCCTGGAGGTGTGTATTTGTATGCTAATGTTCAACACTCC
>NC_056737.1:1723275323-1723385323 GCF_019279795.1 Protopterus annectens | reverse complement strand
TGGTGCAAAACCAGTAGAGGAGGACATTCCGGGTTGAGTCCCAGATATGCTGGGGCCTGGTGCAACGGCCAGATGGGGTAGAACAGGCGCATCTGCCGGAATCAGCCTTCCCAAACGTGCTATAGTGTTGTGGTTTTCCAGGATATATTGGTTAGTCATGAACAACAAATTTTAAAATTAGTTATAACAGCATGCATGGGTGTTCCCATTAATCCAAACCAATAGATTTGAAACAGTTGTATAGCAAACAGAGCACATGCATAAATGGAACAACAGTAAGCATTTTAACGGCATGCAAGTTGAATTGACGGCAACAGGTCGCCAGTAATGTTATTTTAACAAGATATGTTAATATGTAACCAATTAAATATATGAACAATAATAGAACACATGTCCCAACAATAGTTTTTGAGAACAACATACCCATAATATATGAATAATAATTTTTGATGCAGATGACGGGTAGGGGAAATAATAGAAAGTCCATTAACAACTGTATTGGCTTCTATTTTTCACAACTGTACTGCTCAATACTCTACAGGTCTGCCCTAACTTTACATCTACCTATTGCCCATAGCTTCTGTGGCACATACATACTTGTTAGACTGTCAACCTGTAATGGTATGGGGCAGACTGGGTACATTGTTGCTACTTTATTGGAGGGAGCTTGTACATGTCAGGGTTATATACTTGACATAGAAGGGTTGAACTGCAATGATCTCGTGTGAGCCTGCTATTAGAATAGTTCACCTGGATTCCTATCTGTGTCCAAGGTGATTGGCTGCAGTGACCACTAGCCCTGACAGTGTGACCCTTGAGAGACATATATCAGGAAAAGGGCATAGTGTATGTACCTATCCTGCTGACATTTGCAGGCATATGTGGTTGGACATTGGAACAGTTGTACATGGTGTATTAGTATACCCTTCATACAGCTGCTATACACATTTCTTTACCTGTAAAGGCTGTGGAGGAAATATATGTTAACACTTTCTGACTGTTTCTACAAATCTTCAAGGTTTTTCTTGTGTATATATGTACACATCTCAGTACCACTCCCTGGATTTGAACCATGTCTGGGTGTCCTAAAATGAACAACAGTGCTATTTTCCATCACACTGAGCTACTGGGAAACCACTGTTTCTTGCTTGACTGATTTCTGACTAATACTCTCTGGTCTGGGTTGGACAGTCTGACCTTGATAGTTATTGTACTGTGTATTACTCCTTTGACTTAATACAATCTGGAAAGAAAAGGTTAACACAAGGCTGTAATGCATACTAGCTGTTTCCCAGGATAGCCTGAGTTATTTCATGCTGTCAATGCCATATTTGCTATAAAGAACCTGCACACATTCTATTTCTACAACAACATACCAGAGTAAACACAACAGTTTGTTGTATATTTTTATTACAGTGAAATTACACTTTTATTAATGGACATCATGTGGATAAGTTTTAGTGTGACAAACATGTTTTATTCATTAGACACATTACACAGTATACCTACGGGTAGTAAACAATGTGCTCCTTATACTTTATGGCATTATATACTGCAAGATAGATCTGTACTCACCAGCCTGTCAGCGCATCCTTATCAGTCTGTCTGCATGGGCCTCGATGTTCATAGCCATCTCTGCTGCAGCTGTTGGGGTGAGAAAGAAACATTATGCATGCCTGTCTATCACATACTCAAGCTGGAATTTGGTACAGCTATATCTGGGATATTTACAAACTGCTAGAGCATGCTGGTCCCGAGCATCTTGGATCCTTTGGGCCAAGAGCTTCCCCTTCCTATGCTTTAGGTCGGCATAAAGATGCCATGCCTGCTTACCAGTTTGGGGTATTCCAGTAGCACTGCTGAGGTCATGTGCCAGACAGTCCCAGGACTTCACTTTGCACTGAGAGCCCTTTTATTGGCCCCACAGCAGTCTGTCATCATGGTGTTCTATGAGGAGACCAGCCATGACCCTGAACTCCAGGATGTCCCAGCGCTGCGCCCGAAAGCACACTCCCACTCCAATGCCAGACATGTTCCTGCAGAGATCAAACTAAACAGGTTAATGCTGTATTCCCACCTGCACAGTTTAAATAAGCCCATATTCCCACCCTTTACAGTCATGGGACCATTTCAAAAATGCTGAGCACAGCTTAACAATGTGCAAACCCGCTAAGCTGGGTTGAACAGTGCTTAAAGGGGTAATTGCTGAGCATTGCTTACTAGTGCGCAAATCCGTTTAGCTGAGCTGATTGCTGCATAGCATCTACTTTTGAGCAATGCTTTTACTGACTTAGCATAGCTGAGCACTGCTAACCATTCCTCACTTTTCATTTTTGAAAATGTCAGGATATTGACTTAATTAATCATTACTAGCATATTAGTAGGTATATATGATTTACTTTACATGACATTCGTCTATGTACTTTCATTACATTACCATGGGGTGTGACTATAGTGTAAGAGACACTTGTGTATACATGGGTGATTTCACATGTTATATGCAGTCACACTTACATTTTAGACCAGCTACACTACCCTGGTTACTATATAATTTAAAATTAAATTAATATTTTAACACTGCTTTCCCATGTAAAAAGAAAGTGTCTGTTTCTGTACTCGAACTGTTAACACCTGCATGCAAAGTCAGGACTCTAACTACTACACTATCTCAGCATGAGAGTTCCAGCTGTATATTTTTATTTATCTCCTATGGGATGTTTAAGCAATGATGGGCAGAGGGCAATAACGTGCACACCCGCTCAGCTCTGCTTAAACATAACTTAGAATGGAAAAAAAAATAAAACAATTTATAAAACCACTTTATTTAACTGCGGTGGTGGTGCTGCAGTAGCATTGTCACCTCACAGTAAGACGTTATCCTTTTCGATTCTCAGCTAAAGCATCTTCTGTGTGGAGACATGCGTGAATGGGCGTACCTTTGTTGAAGGTTGTGCATCTGGGCTGGCAACTCGGCATGTAAAAATCTACTGCCAATCATTAGCAGACCGGAGTTCCACTGTGGCGACCCCTAACCGGGAAAAGCCGAAAGATACAACAACATAAAACCACTTTATTTACATGTATCTGAACTCCTTGCCAGTCACAATATGGGTAATTGTGAGGGGACACATAGGGACAGATTTTAATTATTGCTCTTACAATCTTAGGAAGTGTGACTGTGGTTTTCTAGCAGATCATTGGAAAATCACTCAGGGTTTAAGGCAGAACATACTGAGAGACATTTGGCTTTCAGACTTCATACCCTTCAGGACATCCATGATAATGCAACCCTTTTATTCTATCGGCTTTCCTCGTTTGTCAGTACAATATTTAAAATGTGTCCTGATTTTTGTGCCCCTGTCCCCCCATTATTTATGGCTTTGTAAAGCTTTCTTGCTCCAGGAAGGTGAGAAGTATGTGTGGCAGGCATCTAGGCATTCTGCAGAAACCTGTACAGTTGATGGCTATGGCTATACAGCACTTTCACATTGCAATCATTTGTGTTTCAGTCTTCATATCCTTCAGGAAGTCTGTGCTACTGCAAACCTTTTATTCTATCAGCTTCCTCGGTTTGTCAGTACAATATTTGAGGTGTGTCTCTATTTTTATGCCTTTGTCCCCCCATTATTTATGATTTTGTACAGCTTTCTTGCTGTAGAAGGGTGAGAAGTATGTGAGGCAGGCATCTGGGCATTCTGCAGAAACCTGTACAGTTGATGGCTATGGCCGTACAGCACTCTCACATGGCAGACATTTGTGTTTCAGTCTTCATACCATGCAGGAAGTCCGTGCTACTGCAAATCTTTTATTCTGTCAGCTTTCTGTGTTTGTCTTTGCAATATTTACAGTGTGTCCCTATTTGTGTAACTTTGTCCCTCCATTATTTATGGCTTTGTACTGGTTAATTGCTCTAGGAGGGTGAGAAGTATGTGAAGCAGAAATCTGGGCATTCTGCAGCAAGCTGTACAGTAGACGGCTATGGCCATACAGCAGTTTCAAATGGCAGACATTTGTGTTTCAGTCTTCATACCCTGCAGGAAGTCCGTGCTGCTGCAAATCTTTTATTCTATCAGCTTCACAGGTTTGTCACTGCAATATTTAAAACATGTCCTTATTTTTGTGCCTTTGTCCTCCCATTATTTATGGCTTTGTACAGCTTTCTTGCTCTAGGAGGGTGAGAAGTATGTGAGGCAGGCATCTGGGCATTCTGTAGAAACTTGTACAGTTGATGGCTATGACCATACGGCACTTTCACATGACAGGCATTTGTGTTTCAGTCTTCATACCCTGCAGGAAGTCCGTGCTACTGCAAACCTTTTATTCTATTAGCTTTCTGAGTTTGTCAGTGCAATATTTAGAAGGTGTCCCTACTTTTATGCCTTTCTCCCCTCACTATTTATGGCTTTGTACAGCTTGCTTGCTCTAGGGCAGTGGGAAGTATGTGAGGCAGGCAACTGGGCATTCTGCAGCAACCTGTACCATTGACGGCTATTGCTGTACAGCACTTTTACAATGCAGGGGTGGGTGACAGAACCTGTTACACACACCCTGCATTGTTTCTTGCTCCCCTAGCTATTTCAGTGTCAGTGGATACTGAAATACTCATTTTATATTTCATTTCAGTGTCCACGGACACTGAAATACTTTTAGAAAGTGCCACATGGCACATTCTGAGTGCAAGGGGCATGTTATATGTGGGTGCTCTACTTCAATATGCCCCCTGCACTCGGTATTCTTCATGTCCATTTAGCCTTAGCAGTAGCACGCCTTCATGAATATGTAAGGGGAGCTGCTGTTAATGCTAATTCTAAATGGACTTGGTTCACTCAATGCAGGAATAGCACTATTCCTGCATGGAGTTTATTGAATCCCGGGGATTTGCATTCACTAATGCACTTGAGCTACTCCATGTTCAAATCACCATAGGCAAAATCCAATACCACTTCCTTGCAAACTATAGGTCCCCCTCTATGACACAAGAAACCCATACCATGTATATAATTTTATTGGAAATAATCACCATCCAACCCAATACCATATTCATGGGTGACTTTTATTACCCCACTATTAACTGGGAATCCTATATGAAACCAAATGTACAGGCACATAGACTCCTGGATTTTGTAAACACAAACTCCTTGCACCAGATTGACAATACAACAACCAGGGGTGCGACCATACTAGATCGGGTCCTCATTAATATGGGAAAGTGCTGCACACCCCACAAAATGGTCTTGTTTGAAGTAAAAATAAAACCTGGATCCCCAGCTAACTCTGGAATATTCAGGAACTACTGTAATGCTAACTTCCTGCTATTAAGTGATAACCTGGCATAATTTCAAGCCTCCATAAACCCTAAGATCACTGCTTCCTATGCAGAGCTGTTCACAGAAACCATATAGAGGCATGTTAATAGCTGCATAGAGGCAGCTGTACCCACTAGAAAGAAATACAGAACTAACTCAAAAAACAAGCCATCCTGCTGGAATCACAAAATCAATAGGCTGTATAATAGAAGGAAGAAAATCATGGCAAAAATTAGGAGGTGCAGCACCCAGCAGGAAAAAAGCATGCTCATCAAACTAAATAAACAACTGAGTGGACAATTAATGTCTACTGAAGTAAAATTTGAGGTAATTTTGGCCTCCTAGGCCAAGGGCAACCACAAAGCATTTTTTAGCTATGTCCAAGGGCAACCACAAAGCATTTTTAGCTATGTACACAACCTCAAAGGCAATACACAATTGTGTGCAGAGCTCATTGTAAATGGAGCGACCTATACTAAGCCAGCAGATATAAGAAACCTGCTGGCCGATAAATTCAGCTCCAACTTTTCCCCCATCTCCCCCTCAACTTTCCCTCAGGAAATATGATTAAATATAACTCCCTTGCTATCAGTAGGGAACAGGTCCTTAATGTTCTCTGTAAGGCCAAGAAAACTGTATCAATGGGGCCCAGACAATATCCCAGCATGCCTTCTAAATAGAATGAAGTATGACCTACCAGGGCCTCTGGAATTGATATTTAACTGAAGCCTCCAAACAGGCTTTATGCCTCATGAATGGAGAGGACCAACAGTCATCCCTCTGCAGAAAGGTGGACCTTCTACAGATCTTGAAAACTACAGAGCCATAAGTCTCACTAGTCTTATATGCAAAGTCATGGAAAGAATCATGATGGAAATGATCAGTAATGATATTGTAAACCTCCAGACACTGGACCCAACCCAGTTTGGTTTTGTCAAGGGCAGGTCATGCTTACTCAACTTTGTAGACTTTGAGTAGGTCATCAAAGCAATGGATGAGGGTAAAATGGTTCACACTGCCTACCTTGACCTGGCCAAGGAATTTGTCACAATACCCCACTCGGGCATTGTTGACAAACTCAAGAGGTTAGGTACAAACCTGTATGCCACACGGTGGATAGCCAACTGGCTCACAGACAGGACCCAGGAAGTTATAATTGAGGAATCCACCTCCACGAAGAGGCCAGTCACAAGTGGATTCCCTCAGGGACTTGGTCCTTGGACCTTGGACCTCTCCTTTTTGGCATTTTCGTCCCTGAAATCAAGAGCAATGTTAATCATCAGTCTCTGGCTGACTAAATTTGCAGATGACTGCAAATTAGGAGTGGTCATTGAATCTGACCCAATCACAGATATTGTCCAGGAAGGGCTGACACACACAAACAACTGGTGTCAGAACCATGGACTAAAACTAAATCCCAAGAAATGCATAATAAAATCCTTCAGGAAGTCATCCACCCTGGTAACTATCATATTGATAATACACCCCTTACAACTGACCCAGTAATCAGGCACTTAGCAACACACATAGACATTAATCTAGCCTTTGACCATCATGTGTCTACAGCAGTGAGGAAATCATTCTATTTTGTGCAGGTTACAAAGGTATGGCATCTATGTCCAAGGAAGTCATTGTCCCACTGTATTCAGCATTCATCAGACCTATCATTGAGTGTAATGTCCCCATTGGTATGTACCTAACCAGGCATATCCAACAGCTGGAACGTCCACAGAGGTTCCTCATGAAAAAAATGCAGGGCATAAGTAAAATGTCCTATGCAGACCACTTCAAAGCCCTTGCCTGCATTCTGTCTCCTAAAGGCTGTTGAGGGGAGATCTATGCCTTGTGTACAGGGCATTGTCAGACCCCACTCTGAAGGACCTCATGCATATCCACAAAACAAACGGCACCAGAATTACCCATTCTAAAGATTTAAACCTTGCCTGTGATATAAATAGGACCTGCTGGAGACAGGCATGTATCCCAGACACTACTCCCTCACTGGAACAGACTCCCCATCCATGTGAAGCAGAGTTCCTCCCTAACCCAATTGAAGTGTAACTTGGACAATTGGATGGGGAACAGGAAATTCATCCCTGGCTTATCACCTGTGTCTTTAATGGACACAGGCAACCTATAAATGGTTCATGTCCCAGGCCCCTGCTTACACTTATTAAGGGTACCAGAACTTGTCAGAGATTTGGGATGCATGGCTAGGCCTAAAAAGGCCCTTGTGGTCATTAGCGTAGTAAACATCCATGAACCTATTATTGAATACCAAAATTCTCACTTATTCTAAGGGAAATAAACATTACGTAAGTAGGTACATGATTGTCTGCACACACTCTAGGACTGCAGGGAGGAGCAATGGCAATTGTTAGCTGCTAATGGCTTGCAAATGTTAATGATTACTCTGAGTACAGCAACAAGCAATACTTAATAGACTCTTTTCTCTGAAGTATGTCATGCAGACTAAAGTAATGAAAAAGTGTGAAAGCACCTTGACAGCTATGAGAACAACCTTAACAACATTAATAATCTATTAATAATAGCACATTCTGCATCCTCTATTTAAACCTTGCTCTGCAATGCTAATCAGCTATAATGCACATTGAAACAAAGATGCAAAGAAATGACGTGATATTGCAGAGAGAACAGGAATTTGCTCAGAAAATAAAGAGAAGAAATAGCTGCATTGTTGCCAACCTTACATTAATATGGTGTGGGCTATTGTTACTTAAGTATGTTGTCAGTAACACATTCATCTAGACATGTTCAAGCAAATGAGAAAGGAACATTTTCTGGTCTTTCTTTTGGTGGGCCTGTAGTTTAATAGTCTCCTAAGTCAGATCTTTATAGAATGTACATGTTCTAAGCATATGTTGGTGGGAAAGAGGTATGAAGCACAACTGAGTGTGTGTGTTGTTATTGCACTGAATTGAGGGTTCAAATCCAGATAGTGTGCTGTTTGAGAGAGTTAATGCATATTTCATTTGATCAGGTTGTAAGACAGACAAAGTAAGGAAACCTGCCAATCATGCATTTTCATTATTACCTGATGTTTGCTACTATTTATAATATTTTTCTTTTTTTTTGGGGGGGGGGGTATCATTTGCATATGTTTTGGCCAAGCACAGTTTGGACTAGTAGTGTTTCATAGCAGTGAACAAGAGCCATTTGCCCAAGGTGAGACATTAGAAATTTAATTTGGAATGCCATTATTAGTACATTTTAGAGTGGTAGAGGTGTGCTTTGATAAAGCACTGAGCAGCAGTAAATGAAGAAATTCTAGATAGCACCTACCTAAGTATCACTGTGGCACATGGTGTAACTGCATTGAGTTTAAAAAAATAGGACAAAGGATGCAGGGTTTGAATCGAGCTCATAGGTATTTTTATTTTTAACTAGATATAGAATAACTATGTAATAATATGTTGTTGTATATAAAACGCATATGCTAAAGTATGTGATAAATGTTCCATATCTTACCTGTAGTTCATGTGAGTTGAGATTGCAAAGGTGGTGTCATGTAGACACCTGCTGTTGTTAATAATAATAGTAGCAAGGAATCTTGTATCATATGACAGGTTGTATAGTATTATTATACAAAAGGTTAACATAAGTACTGTGGACCGATGTCTCACATATGCTGTATAAACTCTCAGAATCATACCTCATCACAGTATGAAGTACTTCTTAATAGCATACTTTGTATCCTGACTAGTTGTACGCACTCTGCCAAACATAACCTCCTGTCATTGTCTTTATGTCTCCTTTCTTAGCCATCAATATTATATGATAAGCTGATAATATGTAGCTCACATGCTGCTTGTAATGTTTGCAGCAGATGTGAAAAAGCTGCATGTGTCTTGGTAATGCTATAATTGTTGATGAATGGAAATACAAGTCATGCTTGCCCTTGCTTTTTATGGTTTTATATATCTATATATTTATATATATTTGTATTTGCAATTTGCCTGCTGCTTGGCAGAGTACAAGCAGAGCTCACAGCTAAAGGAAAAAGGGAAAAATGTTTTTTTGTTTATATTTTCTATGGCTTAAAATTGTTCTGTTGTCATAAATGTATGCTTAAAATATGACCTGCAACACATGGAGGCAGACCAACCAATGCAGATTGGCACACCATAACTCCACAGGTTGCAGCACCAACACCCAGCACTTCAGGGTTATAAACTGTTAGCACCTCCACAACCCCTTCCCTACCTGCTCCATCTGTGTCAGGTAGCTCTGCCTTGGCAGCTAGTACACTAGTGCACTCTAGGAGTAGTAGTAGTAGTAGAGGTGGTGATTTTCTCACTCAGCAAGAGCTGACAGGGCTGGTGGAAGGTATCATGGAAAGGGGTCATAGTGCCCAAACTGACCATTCAGAAAAGGTACTTCATCTTATTGCAAAGATGATGCTCCATCAAACATTGACACAGAAAACTGAAACAAGAAACAGTGATGATAGTTCTAAGGGTGAGGATTAGAATCTCACTATTCTTAGGTTTGACTTAGTTGTGTTCTGATGTCCCCTACCTATCCCCAATCATGGTGCCCTCCAAACTGTTTTGTGCATCACCATCCCTGTCTGTTATGTATGTCCTATATGTTTGTATGTCTGCATGTGCTTTCTCACCTACCCTATCTACCTGACCCTCATATTCCTAAGCCCCTTCCCAAACATTTCTCTCTATTTGAAAGTAAATAAAAAATGGACACATGTCCCACAAAAAAATAAAGACCTATACATAGCTCTGCACTTCACCTATGTGTCTTCTTAAAACACTTGAATTCTGTTGTCACGCACCCTTGTTATGTTGACAGTCCCAATTCAGCAAATTCTGTCTACAGTTCAACACTTATGTTGTGAAGAATTGGATAGCTATGGTTTTCTCCCACTACCCTTCTGCAAATTCCTGTATTCTTTCTCCTGTGTCCTCCCCTCTAGTTGCCCCTCCCCCCACATTTCACCACTTTCCTATCAAGCCCTTTTTCACACATTTAATATTGTCAAAATAGAATCAATCACAACACACATGTACAGAAATGGCCCATAAGAAATCCTTCACTTTTAGTCCTCAGCATTTGTGCAGAGGTTTCACTTTTTTCCTTCAGCAGTGAGCCCTGTTTGCTCACTGCCTGATATCACACATTTAGGAAGGCAAGCACAAAAATTCATTTTTGAATTAAGCTTTAGCCCTAACATGCCAAAGGTAGAGTCCAATATGCAAAATGTATACCTGCAAGGCACTGAGCAAATACTGCCATGACAAATGTTGACATCATGACACATTAAACATTAACATAAAACAAATTGTTCTACATTTCATCACAGTCAGACATTATTTGCTGCGCTCCTTATTTGAACAAAGGTTGGCAGTAAGCACCACAGAACACTACTACTTCATATTGAAAGTTAACACCTCAAATTAGACTCATGCAGGTGCTAATACTTTGCTAGCATCTGCAGAAATTATTTTTTTCACGCTGCACTTTAGGAAGAGATTTTCAACACAAGTAAGTATTATCCCTGCATGTTATTACTTCATTACATGGAAATGGC
Organism: Protopterus annectens; assembly: GCF_019279795.1. Lineage (NCBI taxonomy): Eukaryota > Metazoa > Chordata > Ceratodontiformes > Protopteridae > Protopterus > Protopterus annectens. Next base: position 1,723,374,451 of record NC_056737.1, on the reverse strand, counting down.
TGACTGTAGACAAATGAACTGCAGTGAACTGTGTGATTGACTGAATACTTAATTCTGTACAGTTATGTTTGCACTGCAGAACTTTCACTTGCAAATGATATACAACCACATAGAGCCTTGGCACACACACTTCATCATTACTTAGTTCTATTGCAATGGAACATTTAGGATTATTTTGTATTAACAGTGCACATTGCCCATGCATGAGCAGATACCATTGCTAATATAAGTAGCATTCATTAAGGTTCACATACCATCATCCTAACCTGATGAGCCATGAATTCTTAATTGTCTGTCCTGTGTTTCACAAGTACTGTATGTGTGTCTCTTCTACACAACATCATGTAAAACAGGTACATTTCAGTCTCCAATCTGCAATATACATTAATAACAGCATAGCTGACATGTCAGCAGTGTGCACGTATCATTGCTCAGAAGTTTGCACTCAACTCTTTCATATCAACAAATATGGCTTTGCACAAAAACTTTAAAAACACAATAACTTCTGTAATACAGAATGAGACACTAATCCTATGTACACTGCACTGTCACATCATAGAAGTCAAACTTCTTTGGTGGCACTTGCATTAAGTACTGTTTCTTCTAGATTGTGTTACTAGATAGGTAGGTGGTTATAATCTCAAACCAGTCAACTTGTTAGTGTATGACGGGTTGTGTGTAGAGTCGTGTAAATATTACCTAATGTACTATTAGCTTTACTGAACTAGCAGTCTTGAGAAACTTTTACATTGGAGGATGAGTCCATATCAGTGTCAGACCCTTCTCCCAACATCATCTTCCCTGCAACCCAACAATGATGCAATCCTCCATAAAGTGCACTCTCACACTGTAGAAGTCAGACTTCTGTGGTGGCACTTGTGTTAAGTACTGTATCCACTTGATTGGTAGGGGGTTCTAATCTCCTAGCAGTCAACTTGTGTGTATATGGGTTGCATATAAAGTTATGTAAATATGACCTTACATAGTGCTGACCTCACTGAACTAACAGTCTAGAGAAACTTTTACACAGGAGGGTAAGTCCACATCAATGTCAGACCCTTTTCCCAACATCACCTTCTCTGCAACACAATGATTATGTCATCCTCTATAAAGTGCACTGTCACACTACAGAAGTCAGACTTCTATGCAGGCACATAGATTCATAGACTGTTACTAGGCTAATTACCCTGGGGAGAGCTTTCTAAGCCTAGCCAAAATTTCCTGAAAGAATAATGATGTCCTGTATCCAAAAGGACAATGAGAGCCAGGCATGTATAAGCTATCTCCTGTCCATAAGGTTCATGGGTGCCTATTCCCCTTCTGCTGGTCTAGGTTGCACTTAAACTGGGTAATAGAAAATCTCAGCTTCATAGCCTGTTCCATATGAAGGTAAGTATTTGAGACATATATCTGTCTCTCCAGCATGTTGTCTTTAAGTCACAGACAAAATTCAAATCCCTAGACCTTGTATTTCTGGTACTCTTTGACTTATGAATATGTAGGAGATTCATAAGTGTGGGGTTTGTGGATGCTTTGTAAGCCAGGCATAGCTCACCCCTCAGCAGTCTATAGGAGACTGAATAGAAGGAAAGGGATTTACAGTGCTCTGCATAAGGCAGGTTTGTTACTCCTCGATTTCTTTTTGTAAAAAGCCTCTGAGGTTGCTCTAGTTGCTGTATATGCCAGCCAGGTACATACCAAAGGGAGCATTGTAGTCTATGACTGGTCTAATAAGGGTAGACAACAGTGGGATAATGACCTCTTTAGACCTAGATGCCATGCCCTAACTTATGAGTTATGCAACATAAAAGGATTTTCCCACCATTGTGACCATGTGGTGGTTGAAGGTAAGGCTACAGACTATGTGAATACCCAGATCCCTAACCACTGAGTCAACTCTCAGGGGTTTATTATCAGCATGGTAAATAGCTTGGATGGTTGACTTCCCAATGGGTACATTTATGCATTTCTTAACATTGAGTTTAAGACCATGGCTTTAACACAATTTGTCAGTCAAAGGTAGACCTTCTTGAAGAATGCTAGTGTCAGCAGGGGAGTCAGTGATAACCCCCAGTTTGCAATCTTCTACAAACTGAGTCAGCCATAAAACTTCAGCATTTACTTCCATTTCTGAAAAAATAGATGGCAAAAAGGAGCAGGCCAAGTATGGAGCCCTTGGGGAATCTGCTAGTGACTGATGTCTTGGTGGAGGTGGCCTGACTCTTTTTTTTACCTCTTGTGTCCTATCAGTGGGCCAGTTTACTATCCAGTGAGTGATAAAAGGGTTTATGCCTAAATTAGTGAGCTACTCTATAATGCCTGTGTGGGGAATTGTATCAAAAGCCTTGGCAAGGTTGAGGTAGGTTGTGTTCACAGTCTTACCTTCATCCAGTGCTTTGCCGACCCTCTCAAAAAAACTCCACCAGATTTAGTAGGCATGACCTTCATTTAACAAAGCCGAACTGTGACAGGTCCAGTGTTTACAGGTTGCCTATGTCCTCATTTATTGTGTCCATGATGATTCTTTCCATGGCCTTGTATATGATGCTGGTAAGACTTATGGGCCCATCATTACCATCAGTGGTTGGACCTCCTTTGTGCACAGGAATTATTATAGCCATCTTCCATTCCTTGGAAACAAAGCTTGACTGAAGGCTCTAGTTGAAAAGTGATCCAAGTGCATCAGAGAGGCTGTGTTTCATGCTATTTATTAAACATCCTGGGATGTTATCAGGGCCCATCAAGTGTTTTTGGCCTTAGAAAGTGCATTGATGACCTGTTCCCTAATAATAGTTGTGGGGATTGTGTTATATGGTATTACCTCTGGACTATCATGGGGGGGAGAAATTTGAGCTGAACCTGTCAGCCAAAAGGTTGGCAATAGCTGATGGTTCAGAGTGGGTGATGCCATTTACAATAAGTTCTGTGCATTGTTGTGTACTTCCTCTGAGGTTACGGACATAGCTGTAGAAAGCTTTATGGTTGTCCTTTGCCAGAGAAGTTATTTTTTTGTGTAAAAATGTAGCCTTGGAACTATTAATTAACCCTCTTAGCTACCTGTTTAGATTGGTCAGTGGGTTTTTAGTATGTATGGCTTTGTACCTCCTACACTTGGCCAAGATTTTTTTCTTTTGTTGTATAACCGATTGATACTGTTATTCCTCCAGGGTGGCCTGTCTTTTGACTTTGTCTTATTTGTAATACAAGAGAGCACAGCTCCTCTATACAGCTATCACTATGGCTGTACAGAGATTTTGTAAATAGCTAAGTGTATGCTATGGTATTTACTGGTTTTGGGGGTACTTAGAATTTAGCCAAGGTGGTGCTTAGTAAAGAGATGTTAGCCTTGGAATAGTTCCCAAATGTTTTTGGTTTTGCTGGATGCCCAGATTTAATTTTTATTTGAAGTAATACTGCCTTATGGTCAGATCTGATGAGCGAAGATATTACATTGAATGAAGAACTTTGCCCCCCCCCCATGTTCGTGAGTGCAAGGACAAGGATGTTTGTACCCCTGGTAGGAGAATGGACTGTTATAGGATGTTGGTATTAACAAAGTTAGGAATCACTGGGCTTGTACATTAGAGGTGGTATAGGATTCCAGTCTATAGAGGGGTAGTTGAGATCCCCCATGAATGTCATATTGGGCTGAGCGGTGAAGGGCGTTAGTACATTGAGATAGATAGCATGGGTTTCCTGGGACATGAAGAGGGACCTGTAGGTTGCAAGGATATGGTATGGTATTCTGTTTATGTTGAATTGCACATGTAGGGGTTCCAGTGTGTCATACACTTTAACTAGTCTGGATGTGTGATTGTTTTTAATACAGACTGAGAGTCCTCCACCTTTAGTACTCTCCTGTGCAGTAGCTGGTCTAAAGGTATGAAAGGCATTATAGCATTGCACTGCTGGGGTACTGTCAGTGACTTCAAAACATGTATCCATTACTACACAGATGTCTACACTCTCCATGGAAAGAAAGTCTTGAAGGGAGGCCAGTTTCTTATTAAGAATTCTAGCAGTGAGCAGTACCACTTTCAGATATTGCTTCATAGGTTCAGTTAAGTTGGTAGGTTTATCAGTTTGGCATTGCCGAAAAACACACTGTGGGGATGGAGTAGGTCTTGGCCAATATCAGAAAGACTAGAGGGGATAAGTGCAGGCCACTGGCAAATCAGTATGATCTGTCAACCTTGTCCTCCCAGGCCATCAGATATTGTACCCCCTGTAGACTGACACCAAAGACTAGGCCAATTAATAAAATCAACCATTTTCTGTTGGTAGCATGACATCATCCTTGGAGGAGGTAGTATGTTGCTCAGTGCTAGGCTCATACCTGCCTGCAACTTACTGAGGCAGCTTATCATGTTTCACTTCATATAGTCAAGGGAATACATCTCTGGTCATTAACACCCACATGCATTATGACAGTCGTATTAGTACTAGTTCAATGACCTGAGTGCATGTGTGACTTCATGGATCCTAGCATCGGAAAGGCAACTAACCGTGACTCTTTTCTTACTCAGTTTGGTGAGGGGGACATCAATGTGCCTCACTACAGAATCACCAATGACCAGAAAATTTGGCTGTGTGTTAGTTTGCCTTAAGGGCTTTGCATTGGAGGCATTGGATACATTGTTACTATGTGTAGCTGTGGGTCCTGTTTTAATGGAGTGTTTACATGAAGGCTGAGGATCCTTTCTTTGATTGTACTGTGTAGGATTTCTTAGTGTTTTAGGAAGGTTACCTCTAAGTGGCTTAACATAAGAAGTTTTATGTTTAGAGTAATTACCCTGTGCAGTAGGTGTAATGCAAGTGTCACTGACAACCTCTATAGGATTAGTTTTGATTGTATGAAAGAGTTGTGCCTCCAGCGGTAAAGTGTATTGACACCTCTGGCATAATGTATCTGTGCATACTGTTTTATTAAGAATAAGTTGGTTGTGGGAGGTTGGCATAATGGTTAAGGTGTTTACCTTACAGACACAAGGTGCAGGGTTTGATTCTCACATGGGGCAATTGGCTAGACTTAAAATGGCCCATAAGGGCACTTAGCCTAGTACTAATCTATGAACCTATGAATCTATATACATAAGACAATTTCTACAATGTCTCAGAATTCCTATCGCAATCAAGACTGGCCGCAGAGAGAGTCGGAAGTGCATATCCGTTGCTACTAATCTACAAGGGAGGAGTGAGGAAAAAATAAATATTGTACAAGTCAATAAGACATGTATTAAGTACTGTGTCTTCTGATTGTGTAACTAGGTAGATAGGGGTTCTAATGTCACAGAAGTCAACTTGCATTTGTATATTTGTACATTTCTGGATTGTGAATAGAGTAATGTAAATATGACCTGACATACTGCTGGCCTTATTGAACTAGCAGCCTGAAGAAACCTTTACAGTGGAGGGCGAGTCCATGTCAGTGCCAAACCCTTCTCCCAACATCATCTTCTCTGCAATACAACAATGATGTCATGCTCTATAAAGTGCACTCTTACAGTGTAGTTTGCATTGGTGCTTGTATTAATTACTGTGCCCTCTAGACTGTGGAACTAGCTAGGTGGGAAGTACTAATCCCACAGCATTCTAAGTGTGTGTGCATGTGTGTGTGTGTGTGTGTGTGTGTGTGTGTGTGTGTGTGTGTGTGTGTGTGTGTGTGTGTGTGTGTGTGTGTGTGTGTAAATGGATGCAAGTGTGTCTGACACCTCTTAGCATTAATAGCATTTAGAATCCCGCATAACTGTAGAAATCATTTTTGCACACACACCTCCTTTGCAAGACACAGCTGGTGTCATCCTTTCAAAGATGCACTGTAGCTCACATACAATCAGACTTTTTATGTGGCACATGCCTATAATACACTTGTGTTGATTGTGTCAGTAGATAGGTAGGGCATTTGAATGCAATAGTCAGAACCTCCTTTGCAAGACACAGCTGATGTCATCTCTTGATAAATGCAGCATGGATCACATGCAGTCAGACTTCTCCTGTGGCATGTGCATATAATACACTTGCATGTAAATTGTGCCAGTAGATAGTTAGGGAATTTGAATATAGAACTGAATGTTTTCTGGGAATGTGTATTTCTTTATGTCACTGTGCAGAAAACGTTGCAAATACATGCACGATCTTTATCTACACAATGTGGTTGTGCTGTGTGACTACTTTTTAATGGAATCATTGATGTAATACACAAAGGTGATGTCATCCATTGAAACATGCAGTGTCACCATTGTAAAATAAATCTCAAGTGGCATTTGTGTTTCAGAAAACCTTTGTTAGCGTGTGATATTGGGTATATAGTTCAAATCCTGACATTGCTGTCAGTGTACAGGTGGTTAAAAATGTTGCCACCCACATGTGCTATATTGATGTGCAAATGTGGTTTCCTTTTACAAAAGTTTGTTTTCATTTTGAAATGCTGTACTAAAGACTGATGCTGTAATTTGATTACTTTGTCCTTTCATACCAGTTGTAGTAAGACTCCTCATCAGGATTGAGGACATGAGTCGATGTAATGTATGTTGTTGACTTAGTAAGACGTGTTCCAGTATGGGATTATATTCACATTGTACATAATTATTGTTCACCATCACAGAAGCAACAGCAGGAGGCCACAGATGTCTTTGGGTATACTTAACCTCAAGCACTGCTGTCTGATATAGATCAAGAACATTTCAAAGTAATTACAGGGACACATATTCCTTGATTCAATAACATGATATAAAGCTTTCACATAACCAAACATATGACAATTGGTGATACAATGGCACATTCATCGATCCCACTTATTCAAGTGTTCCACACCTGCACTGTCTGACTGTAAGCATTTGTATCCTTAACTGTTCTGCAGGAATGATAGCCACCCCAAATCAAATATGTATTTATATAGTGACAGAGGCCTCCCTCATCTATTTTATCAGGTAAAAGTTATGGGCAAATAAAGTACATCTGATTTAGTGACTTCACATAGGTGGAGCTCAACAGCAGTGATAACAGTTCCACTGTCACGCATGTGATTCGCAGCCGTATTGTTAGTTGGAGGAGTTGTACAGCTTGATGTACAATTCTAGCATAGGGAATCATTTTGTGTGAATGTACTGTATCCAGCCAGCAGCCATTGTATGACATCAGCATTATCCTTTGATATATTGCACGGACACATGTGAACTTATGTTTGGACTTTATGGCAGTAGAAATTTGCTCTGCCAATACCATGGTGCAAGTACTCCTATGGCATATGCATTGAGTACTACATTGTACATGAGTGTGCTCCAATTCTTTGTTGGTATGTATACAAAATTACAGAGTAACCTTCCTTGACCAAGGACCATTGATATAGGACTAATCACAATTGTGTACACATGAGCATAGTCAATTAATTGCCATCAGTCTGACATGCTAATATGACATTCCTTATCAGGGATCCATTCTTAATTTACACATTAATTTCAGTTCTTTTGACAATATCCATTGCTATCTCCTGTGGCAGATGCCAATAATTTACAGCTCTGTGGAATAAATCGCATCATAGTGTGGTGTTTGCATCTATTCTTATCTGTCTGCACAATAACTGTGTCTTGGGCAAGGGTATTACTTTTGTCGCATTTTGCTTCCACATTTGTGAGGCCACAAACACCTATATATGGGATCCATGCACATTAGAATATTAAAGTGCATAATTCCCTTCATGTGTGATCCTCCTCATACATGTGATATGCCTGTTTCTGTGACATACACTGATAATACACAGCTCATTGGTAATATTGATGGCATGGGTTAGATTCTTGCAAATGGAGATTGTGGCTTCTGAGCCATTTTTATTTTCCACCATGTTATATTAACAAAATGTATGCTATGCAAATATCCCCTAATGTATGTATTCACCTTATTAGCTGTTATCTCAGCTCAGCACGTCAATCCCATTTATATCTCATTTAATCCCCTCTGTTACAATATTACTTTTTGTAACTCTCACATCCTGTAATATCATGTCTGTTTTTATTTACCTATATTTGCACAGGAAGTGTGACCACCATTAATTATTATGACATATATATTGCACAATTTTATTATTACAAAATTGTATTTGTGGCATAAGCACCTTTAAATCAATTATCTTAGTACAATTTGAACTTTTACACTCCCCTCTTATATATTTCATTATACATATCTTTGATTTCTGTGCACATTGTCCTCAGTGTACTTTCCCAGCTTGGTTTTATTGTAGTTGCCCATGTTGTTTATTCCCCCTTTTACTTATTTCTGTATCCATATGTTTGATTTATGTGCACATTACACTCAGTGCACTTTCTCTACCTGGTACAGCTTGCATTATTTTCCCTAAGTAGCTCTTTGTGCTGTCTGCATGAGCACACTTAACAGGTTTGCCAATAGGCAAGCCTGTTTGTTTACTGTGTGTGCTTGTGCTCTTCAGCACATTTTTGTGGCTGCCAACACTGTTACCTGCCATAGAAACATGTTTGTATTCATGTAAGCATGATAAGGACCAAGCATATGTCATTAGCACTTCTAATCATTGTGCTAACACATAAACATCATGTAGGCATCATGCAAAGCCTACATGATTTGTTATGAATCATGGGGACAATCTTTAACTCTCTCCTCTATCCTTTATCCCATCTTACTTCTGCCTCCATTGATACCACTCTGTGACATGATCATCAACCACTTAGTAAGAATTGTCGCACATACAATAGCTAATGACCCTGTAGAGCGAATTTATCAGTAATTGTAATTTATTTTTACACTGTTGTTTTTGTCTTGTTTACTTGTCACATAACCTGTGGACTTTGACTGATGCAAGACTATTTTCCAGACTACAAACCTACTGTATGTCCAAATGCAAAATGATTACTCTATTGCTTTAATAGCTTGTTTTGTATTCAATATCTCTTCTTAATGTTTGATTCCATCTGTTATATAACTGTATTCTCTGTGTCAAGCCTGAGAATAGTCTATTTGGATCAGTTTTCAACCTGGCCTATAAATAAAATAGTACTTACGTATTATCGCAACCACATTTGTTCTGTTGTGTAACTCATTATGTTTACAAGACAGGGCTGTATGTGTAAGTGTAATGGGCTATGTAAACTCCGAATTACCTTTGTCTTGGTTTGCTTGTGCAAGTGGACCACGAAGAAGAAGAAAGGAAAGCAACCCTCTTGCAAACAAATGCCAGAGGGATACCATTTGTCATAGATTACTTTTTTTTTTTTTACAAAGAATGACAGCATCCAACCATGTGCTGTACTAAACTGACCAGTACAGCAGGGGAACTGAAGGAGGATCTCGAAAATGAAGCTCCTTGTAACCCTTTCTGTGACACTTACTACTGCAACAGTTGGTGTTGTACTTTCCAAACACTTACTATGCTGTTCCTTGAACAGAGGAATACCTTTCCTGGTGTTGTCGTAGGCGGTCCCCGCTCCACAGTGTCGTTTCACTTTCACAACTGAAAACCGCATTCCTGCAGGGAAACAAGTGCCCGAAACACTTGCAAATGCTGATGATAATCCTTAGAAATGGGCCAAAAAGTTTACATTACTTTCAGAAATGGCATACATTGTAACATGACACGATGCCAAAAGAAGTATAAATCCTTGATTCTCAATGCAGATTCGTACAATGGAAGAAAACATCAGTTACATATCCCTTACTATCAAGATGCCAACAGGTGATACCAGGGTGGGTACTTCTTGTCATTTTCTAAGGTCTGCCATTTCAGAAAGTCATTTAAACTTTTTGCACATTAGTAAGGACTATTATCAGACGGCTGAAGTGTTTCAGGCAGTCGTCTGTCTGCAGGTATGCGCTCTTCGTAACTGCTAAAATGTGGTTGCGATAATATGCAAGTACCAATAAAATAAATAAATAATAAAGTGACTCAAGTGGGACTCATGCTTAAGTTCACTTTGGGTGACTAGTCCATTGCTAATCTGCAATTCATTTTTCAGAACCAATGTATGTTCATCACTTTGAAAGCTGAGGAGTAAATCATGAAAGCTTACTGAGTCATTGTGATAATTTCTGAGGTTCCTGAAATTGGTAGTGACACTTTATACAAGGATAAATGGTTGAGATCAGGCTAGGGGATTGGAGCTATCAGGGTGAATTTAGGGCATCACAACTGGGATGTCATTATGAGTTCATATTCTTAGTACCCACCTCAAAAGTGCAGCAGCAATGCCTGCCTTATGTAGCGTTACAGTATCAGTAAAGCTACCTGAGCTGGAGAATGACAGTACAGGACTAGGAAACAACTGTACCTGTTATGCCAATCATAGACAGAAGACAGGGCATGCCCAGAGTCATTATAATGTAATGAGTCTGTGGGTGAATATGGGTATAAAGTTCTTCCAGGGGAAAGTTATTTTAGCTACTGAAAAAGCAATATATGTGTTTAGAAGAAGGCAGTTTTCAGTGTTTCAGGAAATTATACTGTCGGATGTAAATTTTAAGGAAGAACTGAACAGTTGCCTGATCCTGTAGCCAGCTGAGAGAGGGAACTATTTCTTGTAAATAGTAAGGCTACTTACTATCATTAGGGCTGTGTTCTGACCATGCACTAAACTGAACGCATGTATTAAAGGACTGTAGACAGGATTCAGCAAGTTATTGCTCAGATGAAAATTCAGCTGGTGTAAACAACTCAATGCACCTTAATTATGTGCTTCTGATTTCCTGTCCAGGCTGACCACTTCAGTCAGACACTCAAAAGGATAAATCAAAACTGCAGCTGTGAATACCCAGTTGTATTGGTCTTTCTGCCTAAACCGAGACCTCAAATTTCCTGCACACATGTATCATTCCAGAAATGTTTGATTGCTAAGCTAAGGCAGTGGACAATCAAGAATCAATAGCATAATATAGGGTAATCTCAGAACAGACAGAATAAGCAAACTTGTCTAAAGCACTATTTTGTTTTGTTTGTTAATATTCCTACTTCTGTAACAATCTGCAGCTGGACTTGTAGCAACTGTAATTGCAAATAACGTTTAACTGTAAACAAGTAATTGTTAACATGCAAGTTATAGTACTGCTCTTATAAACTTTCTTCATAAAGTGATAAACTCTTTTACAAAGATTTGTCAGTGACAGTCAGCAGCAATATAATGCATTTCAAAACACATGTTTTTTTTCATTTCAGACTTTATCCTGTGGTTCATGGGAATGGACGCTGGATAATTGAGAATGAAGTCATATTGCAGGACTATTGGTTTCCCAAAAAGGTTGGAACACTTGCTAAGAATGTTGTTTTTCTTCCTGTAAAAATGAAACTTCTGTGTCTGCATTTGGTTCCAGATCTGTGCAGTGTATCAGGCAGCTGAATTAAATTACAAGTTAGGATTTTTAATGAGCTTGCAGGCAAATATTTAGATGTCCCCTTCGTAAACATTAAATGCATTAATTTAAAAGAATATTGGTCACTTTGTGCCCGATTTTGAACAGAAATGAAACAATATCAATGACTGATGTTAAAGCAATCAGTGAATTACATTTCTTTAGCAACTTGACAGGCTGCTTTGCTTGGGCTGGCAGGTATTCAAGAGTCTGTGGAGTGATATACAGTTTGCCTTTCCTTTATGAATATCTTTCTGTTTCTAGTCCCTTGTGAAGCCTGCATCTCTGCCCACTATGTTGAGAAACAGGCAAACACACACACACACACACACACACACACACACACACACACACACACACACACACATGCACATCAATGAGGGGCTGCACTTCAAATCCCTCCCATTTAGGGAAACAAAGCCCACCACAACCTGTTGGTCAAAATAACTACAGAGGTGCTCTATTTTCAAATGTTTTTCATTTCTACCAATACAGTGTTTTCATAAAAAGTAAAACCATATCATATCTTCTCTGTTAAGAAGACGGCCAGCTCAGTGGCACTAGCCTATGTTACAAAAGTTAAGTTATCATAAAAAGAGATTAATTTCTTCTTATCATAACCCTCAAAACACACTGGAGCTTTTAATTTTTATGTAGGAAATCAAACACTTTATACTGCAGTTAAATTTTCATATTCTAGAGAAAGCTGTGCAGTGACTGCACAGTATAAGGATAGGCCAGCTAGAAATGGTCTGTATGTGCTTAGGCTAGCTGCAAATGATAAATGTTTGAAATGTGCATCTCTAACTGATACAAAACAATTCTAACATAATAAACAGATGTTGTGGTAAGTATGTAGTAATGTAGTTTGAAAATGTCTGGTACTCATAGACAGTGCATTGTACAGTACAAAATAATGTGAAAAGAGATGACACTCACAGAGAAGGTGATTCAGAAACACAAGTTGAACAGCTGTATTAAGAGATAACTAATGTGGTATGCAGGGTATGCAAAAGACTGCATAATGATATAGAAATAAGGTTTTAGGTGCAAACGAGGGGCATCAAATATACAAATTATGCCACTGAAAATGCAAGAGAGATTTAAATATTAAATAAAGCAGGCATGCAACTCCATAGCAGTCTCTGATTTTGAATTCCAGGAACTGCTGGTATGCAAAATGCTGGAATGAATGATGTGATAGCAGCAACGATAATAGAGTAACATATGTTAGTGACCAACCCCAGAGCCTGTGCCTGCAATTTGGTGTGCTACAGCCTTTCATGTCAATACAGATAATACCATCAGTGTCTCTAGCATAGCAGTATTTGGCGTACAAGCATATTATGAACCACTTCGTTGTGGCTAGGGATACCATATGGGAACCTGGTGAATTGTGATGTCCATATGTGGAATCAAGGGGGCTGTGTGGACTGTCCATCTCAGTGGACAGTAAGGTATGTATGTGTTTAACCAGCCAAGCTACAGGAACCTTTCAGTGACCAATAAAAGACATGTAGGGATGTTACAGGCATTAGCCTTGCATATCCTACACCAGTTCCTTGACAATATGCTGTTGCAAGTGGAGGAGAATATGTGGTTTCCAAGGACTGCAGAGGAGTGAGCCACCACACCACTATGTGGGCATTCTATAATACTGCCCATTTTTGTCATTGATTATACACATCATCCATCAAGGCCCCACATGATCCACAAGGAAACAGATATATCAACAGGAATGGCTTCCACTCCCTGAGCTCCCTGGGTGGTTTGCAGTTTGAACATGTACCACCCAGTAAGTTCCCATGATTCGCATATCTGCCACATCTGGCCTACGCCAACATTTCATACGTGGTGACTTTACACAGGGTCATCGACTTGGTAGGTGCAGATGATTACTGATACAGTGGCCGCTATATACAGTCACCATGCAATCAGGTAATAGGCCACATATAATGGTTTGACCACTGTGTATTGCAGGGGATACTGGTATGGATTAGAGCCATAGATGATTACTATCCTTCATCCATAACCCCCAAGCCATGATATAGATGGTGTACAATACTGTGCATGCAGAGATATGGAATGTTGTGGAATGGGTATCTGGTCAATGTAAGGGTTGATGCCACTGCCTAGATGCATCTGGTATGTCATTGCCTAGATGTATCCAGTGAGACACTGCTGTATTCATCTGAAACATGAAGTCAGACATTTGTAGTGTGTGGCATCCTATATGACATGTTTGTGCTGTAATATTTCTGCAGCAGAGAAACATCCCAGCATGGCCCACCATACCTGTTGGACCAACAGATGAGGAGCAGGGCAGTCAGTTACAGGAGAATCAGAGAAACAGACAGCAACAGCAAGACCCTATGTGAGGCAGAGGCAAATGCAGTACATATGACACTGGCAAAGAGGTGGTATCTGATCCACAGCTATGGGTCGTGGCACAGACAACACAGAATAAAATGATATATGCATTATCAAACTCAGAGTATCCAGTTCAATGTATGAACTGGCCACTCTGAAACTGAGACAATACTTTACCCACTCAGGTTGGGGGTTGGCAAGGCACAGGCATCATCATTTGTACAGATGAGAGGGAACTCAGTTACAATTGAGAGCAGCACTGTCACATGGTCCAGACGCATGAGAGGTGAATGTGGTAGCCATGCTATCTTGTAGCAGGCTGTGAGGAGAAAAGGATCACATTCTCCATAGACTGTGTGGAGCTCCTGTGTCATGAATATTGGCAATGTGTATTGTAGTAGCTTTCAGACTCAGGACTTAATGAGTTCCATGACAGGGATGATGCAGAAGTATGGCAGCATGCATGTGCACTCTAGTGTCCCATATCAGAAGCCATCAGATGTTCAGAATCTGTGACCAGTGTGACAACCACATATAGCAATTGCATTCCAGCTACCTGCCATCTAGGAATAGTGATGGTGTAAACCTACAGGAGTTAGAGAATACAGCTTGTTAATGTGTCATAGGGTGGATACTGTTAAGTTTTGTTAACCACATATGTGTGACTAGCCATAGCAAAATTTGGTGGCCTCTGTGGTGAGAGCTAGCAATGGTGCAACCTCAGGAATAATCCCTGCCATTTGGGCATGCCCAGCATGTGACTGGCCACAACAAATCCAAACCCTTCCATGGCTATGGACAACAGGACCTGTAGAGATAGATGAGAGGACAATTGACATCTTATGCATAGATGAACTAGTGGATGCATGTTGGCCCCAGTGACCCAAGCAGCACTGTCTTCTGTATTCAGTGTTACTGCAGAATGCTGGATGCCATTCTGCAAGCTATGCATGTGCTGCAGTTTATCTCACCTGCTATGTAGCACATTTACCATTTCCATAATGGTATGGGTAGCAGCTGTCTTTGTCTGGATCACTGACCTGCACATGTGATGATTATGATCTAATGCTGCACCCCATGTGCAACAGACCTGGAGTCATGGCAGCACCAAACAGCACTCCACCTCTCCGTTATGGGATATATGCAGACATCAGAAGCAGTGCACATCATATATGTGACTTGGGTTGGGGGATCCTGTGTAGCCTTAGTGAAGCACACAACTATCGGACATCTGCTAAACCCAGATGAGGTTAGCATTTCAGCCTGACCCAACTCAGGCTCCAAGGATGTGGGGGATGTGTATGAGGCCTTCTCTGATAGTGTTGCTAACTGTGCCATGTAGGCATTGCCATCATTAGCAGCTACAAGCAACCTGCTGACATCAAGCAGTAGAACTTGTGAAACCATAAAAAACAATACACTCGTGGCAGTAAAGTAATAAAAGGATCCGTAGCAGACATAATGTTATATGACAGAATCTGTGAATATTACATGGATACTTACATACCTTATTGTGCAGTGCACTGCAGATAAAAAACAGAGAGGAGAGATATGTAGAAACCACTTGCTGAATAAGCTGTACATCACATGCAGTTTGCTGTACTATATAGCAATGCAATGGCTGCTAGTAACTGAATTCCCTACAGACACTTGTGCAGTCATTAGCAGCCCATTCCCACAATCAGACCACCAGAAGGTATGAAGGTCTGCACCTGTTTCATATAGAGAAACACCAGAAACTCTTCACTTTCTATGAGCTTCTCCTGTGTTGATCTTCCACCTCATGTGGTGGACATGTCCTTGGCAATGCCCCAGGCCTTGTTCTTGCTGTGCAACATCATATTGGTTACATCTTATCAAATCTGGTATATAATCCTATTAATTCCACACACAGTACTGATGTCCTGTTCCACTCCCTGCCATAGCTACAGTATTCTCAAAAAGGATTGGCTGCAGTTCATTTACCTAGGATGCATGTGCCACATGTGTGACCTCAGTCTCCTTGGTAGTAAACATTTCTAGTCATTGCCTTTGTTGTGGTCTTGTAACAACTTATGTACACTTTTGGATTACACATGCTGGTTAGTGTGTGTGTGTGTGTGTGTGTGTGTGTGTGTGTGTGTGTGTGTGTGTGTGTGTGTGTGTGTGTCTGTGTGTGTGTGTGTGTGTGTGTATATGACTAACTGTGGATGTTCCATATGATTGGACTCATTCCCCAGCTCCATAAGAGGACCAATTACCTGTCCCTGTTATGTTGCCATAATTCCCTCCATTTCTGATATGTACTGCAGCTATGGGCTTTTTATCTTGTCATCTCTTCCTGCATCAACTTATGAAATTTTTCTAATACAATGCTTACCTTGTATACTCCCACAAAATGCATAGTTAATCTTGTGTATTTTCCTCTGCTTGTTATAACAATTTCTTACTTTCTCTCTCCACATTTTCTCCCCATTGGCATGATGAACTAGTTTGGCATTTTGATGTGCTGACACTCTTTGGCCTGTGTACCACTGTGCATGTGGCAGCAATGGTGCACTTTGTTGTATGTGTGAGCATGCACAGGGCATACTTATTGGAACATCATCCACTCCAGGGACATGCACTTTAATAGCATGACCCCCCCGCCCTGAGCCTGCCTAATGCCACTTGTCCACGTAATGGCTCTTCAAATTTCTTGTGCATTCCATTTTGCCTACTATTGGCACTATGACAGCATGGCTTAAAATCTAAATCGGTATGGGGCATATTGTGTTATGGGATCCTTGAAATTAAGCGGTATGCAGCTGTGAAGTGAGTATGTATGAACTTAGTCAACAACTCAGTTTTGTGTACCTATTAGCAGTCCTTAATTTTGAGGGACAATTCTGATTTTGCATTCTGCCCTCGTGAAACGTTTGATTTTTGTAGTGGTCAGCGATAACAAGTGGTAAAGAAAATTAGATTTGCAGATATGTTATTGGTCAAAAATGTTTTAATACTACTTAGTGTTAACCAAATTTGGCAAAGAATAATATGAACATTTAAAAAAGCATACAATATTATTTTTTTAGCTTTCCTTCTGATTCTTTGGGTATGACTTTTAGAGCTCTGTCACACTTTATCACATACCGTCACAGCATGATTTACTTGCTCATATTCTTTTATTTTACTAGTTTCTTTTATTCTTGTGACGTCCATCATATTTACATATGTGAATCCATCCCTTCATTTCCATTTTTTTTGTCCAGAGGATGTTTTTATTTCAGATTTTTTTTTGCTTATGTACTTAATGGTCACTGATAGTACTCAGACAACCCATATCCCTTGCACATGGAGTATATGTGCTGCATATTCAAATGCTCTTTACATATTCAAACACTTTTTACATACATTGTGCTCCGATAGGGCTGCAATAAAAGTTATATATAAATGACAAAAATACAAAACAAGTTTGCAGAGCAGCAAAAAATTGTAAATCTCCCATTTTCAAATGCCAGTGTAAATATTAGTATGTTTTTATCTTGTAAGGATGTATTTATTACTAACACTGAAAATTGAGGGCAGCTAGAATAGCAGAATCATTTGTTTTTGCTTATGAAAAGGTAAAGGAGAAAAGGGTGGCTAGAAAACACATCCATCCTATCTGCAATGGTACAGTCAGGCATTAGTCAAGGGAGGAGAGAAAAATCAGCAGAGCTATAGTGCTGAATAAATCAGAAGGAAAAGGATTAAGTATGGTCACATTTTTGGCTTTGTCTTGTCTTATTCTTGAACTTATGTGCAAAGAAGGAAAGAGAAACAGGTGCACTCCAACAACAGCAGAGTTGTGAAAAGAAAAAAAAAGTTCTTTATTTAGAGGAAAACTTTTTTTCCACCTGTTTTCTTTTTTTTTTTTTTTTTTTATTAAAGCCGAACCTATCAATTCAGATAATGGCATTGTTGTAGAACAGTACCTTCCCGGTCAGTCTGGGCAGAAGCAGGAGTGCCTTGGGAGGGTGGCCTAATGGTTAAGGTGTTTGCCTTGCAAGCACAAGATGCAGGGTTTGAGTCTCACAAGGGATAATTGGCTATGCTTAAAATGGCTCACAAGGGCAGTTAGCTTAGTATGAACCTATGTTTATGTTGTGTGACTGACATGCCAAATGGCAGTGATGATGTATGCAAATGATGCATGATTGACTGCCATGCAGATTTGACAGTGACATCATGCATTGAAAGTTTTCAATGGAGATCGTGGTACAGAGAAGAATAGGAAATTTACCCTTTTCCTCAATGTAGTGTGAACTCGGAGTTGGTATATTTAATTTTCAGGGGGTGTGCAGTGCATACCCCTTGCAAAAAATATATTGCTTTGAGTTATAGTATGGGTTCTTTAGTATTAGCTAATTATAGTACCCCCTCAAGCTAACGTACCGAATACCCAATGAATATTCATGTGGTCTTTGAAGACATCAACAGGAATATTCATTCGTTATTCTAACACATCATGGGGTGTTAGGTGCTGGGTGGGGTTTAGGCAGGACCTGCTACTGCACACCCAGGGGCTTACGGTTCTACAACATTGCCCAAATAAAATGCTAGATATCTCATATACAGTACAGACATGTAAATGAAGTGGTTTGCATAGATTCACTATGGATTCAGAACCCTGCTGCATCAACACAAACATTCAAAATAACTAAGCTTGTTTGAGTCATTCTGAGTTTTTTATAAAAATTATGGATTTTATCCCTGTTTGAGATTGTAAGAAATGTTCCACTCCCTGAGAATTTGCACATCCATAGATTCTATAAGTAAAATGTTAGGCACATTATTTTCTGTACCTAACAATTTGATACATTGTCCGCAGTCAGGCCAAGATTCAAAGATAGGCGTCAGAAATATGCAGTGCACTATACAACATAAACTGTACAGTTTGAATTCACGGGATGAAATGACATGTATAAAGTCCTTCTTTATTGGCCTCATAACTGTGAAAGCTTTGACTTCCATGTAGGGCAATGTTGTTGGGCAGAATACTGGCCTTGGTTTATAACATTGTTCAAGAAATATACTTAAAAAGCAAATCCTAAGAAATAAATATGTGTAATTGTAAATATATATATATATATATATATATATATATATATATATATATATTTATAAGGAAAGAGATAAATGTATATATATATATATATATATATATATATATATATATATATATATATATATGCACACACACACACACACACACACACACACACATATGTATATATGGGTCTACTTTGACCCATCGAAATTACATTTCAGTGAAATGCAATTTCACAAGTCAATTTTCGCGAAAGTAACTTTATCCAAAAATGCACTTTCACAAAAAAACAGTTCACTGAAGAGAGTTCGCCAGTTCTAAAATACAGTGGTGGTGCAAGTATGGTGTTTTTTTAACTGGTATATGGGAGGGGAGCTTGCTGTAGATCATTTCACAATGAGGATAAGGGAATATTCCCTTTTCCCCAATGCAATGCAATCTCTAAGTTAGAATATATAAGTAGCAGGAGTGTAGGGGGTGCAGGGTGGCTTGTCCCCCTACATAAATGTGTGTAGTGCATTTTTTTCTTTTAATGTTTGGTGAACTGTTTTTTCATGAAAGTGCATTTTTGGATAAATGCACTTTCGCGAAACCGGACTTGCGACATTGCATTTTGCTGAAATCTAATTTCAATGGGTCAAAGTAGACCTATATATATATATATATATATATATATATATATATATATATATATGTATATATATATACATATATATATATATATATATAGATATATATATATGTATATATATATATATATATATGTGTGTGTGTGTGTGTGTGTATATATATATATATATATATATATAGATATATATATATATATATACGTATAGTAAATTGTCAAAATGCAGATATATCAAAACTCAACCAATCAATACCACCATTTTGAAATTCAATATACTGTAAACCTCAAAACATCTAAACCAAAAAATACGTCAAAAGGAAACATAGAGATTCATTTTGTGATTGGATTATAAAAAAAAAACACCACATACTCAGACCCAATTTGTCTGAAAAGTGATAGAGTTATAGAAGGGGCTTCTAAAGGGTAAGGTGCAGGGTTAATGTTAGGGGCAAAGGCAGGGTTAGGTTTAGCAGGTGATAGCTTTGCAGGGTGGCTTTGCAAACACACACACCACACTGTAACTGTGCCCTTACCTAACACTACTCTAACCTTAATCTTCCTGTGAATAAAGAAGAAATAAACAACGAAAAATCCAAACAAGAGAGTTGTAGTAGTCAACAGTCTGAAATAACCAAGCTCCACCGTTTAAACAATTTATTTAAAGCGCTTTTCATCTGCACTGTGTGCAGACTTCTTCAGAAATACAAAAAACATTAAAACCCTTGTTTAAAATACAATCAAGGAAATGTAGTCAACCAATCATAGAAGGCAATTAATTAAAAAGATTCTGTTACACTGTTGCACGAAGTAATTAAACTGTAACAATCTACGAGCAGTAATACAAGCCCTTCCAGGAATAACTAAAGCATCACAATGTCTTAATGTTTACTATACTAGTAATGAAGACTTAAAAAGTAAATAAATAAAAGGTAACAATAAGAAATGAAGAC
Organism: Protopterus annectens; assembly: GCF_019279795.1. Classification (NCBI taxonomy): domain Eukaryota; kingdom Metazoa; phylum Chordata; order Ceratodontiformes; family Protopteridae; genus Protopterus; species Protopterus annectens. The sequence goes on along the minus strand of NC_056737.1, from coordinate 1,723,354,083 downwards.
TAAGAGGTAAACAATAATGTTAGTAAAACATGTATGTGTATAAAACATTAAAAGTGTACCAAGGTTGTTGTTGTTAGAGTAGTGGTCATATTACCTTGACATCATCTTCTTAAACTCATTAATTTAAGAACATTACTTATTGAGCATGACTCATTCAGACCTGGAAAAATGTAGGCATTCAGTCTTATTTGCCAAATTAGTTCCAATTCTTCTAACAGTAAAGGTGCAGGCGCACCCCTTCTGTCATAGTTTACCTGATCAATTGCTAGAAATTTGAAGCCATGGTCAGTGTATTTAGAAATGTGTTTGACAAGTGCATTATCCAATTTATTCTTAGTTATAGCATATTGGTGTTCGTAAATTCGTTCACGTAGTTTACGCTCTGTTTTTCCTACATAAAACGCAGGGCATTTTTGGCACACTGCTAGGTACACAACCATTTTAGAGTTACAATTAAATCTGTGTCTTACCTTACAATGGAAATTCTGTATTGTAACTCTATTGGTCTCTTTAATGTATCTGCAATAATTGCAGTTTTGGCATTTATACATACCGGCAGTTCTCGTAAGATTGAGTGCCGGTTGTTCTAGCAGTGACTTCAAATTCTTACCCCTCTCTTTTATTAAGAATGGACTCTTTGTGTGCCAGACTGGAGCAGCTGGACACACAACAATGAGCCCTCCGGGACCTGTTACCACCTATAAGTGATGTTAATAACCGAACCGAAAATGCGGGATATTTAAACGCTACTATGGACAATTCACCGGCACCGCAAACTAACATTGAAGCTGTGGGACATCAGCTTCCCAGCACGGGAAGTCGACAGGCGGTGACGAACAGTTTCAACAATAACAGTGCACTCAATCAAGCACAAGAACCTGGAAATAAGGCTATGGGCAATGGTAATAATTCATTGATAGGCCTCCCGGAACTGGGAACTTGGTTGGCACGGTTCGAGGAAAGCAGAGGTAACACTTTTAATTCTGATTAAGCACCAGATATAGTTGAGAAATTGAGAAGCTTGGATAGTATGCTTGTCAAACTCAAGAAGCTTCAACTTGAAATCTCGTACTTTCGAGAGTGCCTGACATGTAAAATTGTCCCTAAAGGGTTACGGCGCTCTCAGTTTCCTACTGGTACAGTAACTGATTCAGATTTTTATCAAGAATTAGTGGCTTTATTTGACCGGCAAGGTTTTGAATTACTCAAAGTAATGATTAAGCATTACACTTTATGGGTCAATGAACTTAATACATGAGTCATGGACTCTAGCATTAAACTTCATAATGAATTTGGTCGATATAAATATGAGTACAGTCGTATTTTCACTAGTATAGACCAATACTTAGATAAGCTTAAAAATAATAAGGTGAAAAAACTTGATCAGGACTTCAAGGCATACAAGGACAATACTGCATACCCTATTATATCATCAGCACAAATGTGGCATGGTCCTAATCACCCCCAGACTGGAGTTTCTGAACACCCAGGAGCTAATGCAGGCATACACTTGAATCAAAATGTCAACTTGACACCTAATGCCAACAGTGCGCCACATAATGTGAATATGGCATTGGACAATGAGAATTTTCAGACACAAAATGAGGTTAGGAAAAGTGAGAGGTTACATAACCATAATCAACCACAGGTTAATCCAGTACAACAGAACCAGAATTTTCAGGATGCTCACCAGACTGGGACCAAACCCAAACAACAGAACAATTATGTTCAGAACAGGCGAACAAGCAGAGGTCCAAGACATACAGGACTTAACCAACAGTAACTTCTTAGCTTACAGTGGCCTTGACAATCTTGCTGACTGTTCCAGACTGGTTGATGTAAAAATCGTTTCTGTTAATAACAATCTTTATCCTGTCAACAATAATCTTCACTCTGTCAACAACAATTTAGAGCTTGTTGAAGTGGAGCTGTATGACAGCTTTTCTGTTGACACTGGAGTAGATAACGGTGTAACTATAAGGGAGGAAATTAAACCTGTCATCATTATTAACTCTACAGGTGACTTTAAAGTGTACAACTTTTCTCCTGTCGACATCTCTATTGACATTGTTGATTTTCTGTCAAAAGGCTATGTTCCTGGACAGAAACCTGACATAGTAAAGACTATAATTGATGTCAATATATTTTCACGTAAATTGAACTTCAATTTAATGATGGGTGCAAACTCAGATGGAATAGGAACTGATCCATTTAGAATTGCGAGTACATTCAATCCTCCTTTGCACCCATTAGTTCAGATTTTTGAACAAATGTGCGAGTTAGACATCAGGCAGGGCTTTAAACATACTTTTAAGTCTAAGAGGAATGACCACATCTGTAGTATTGAACGTGAACATCTAGACTACATCAGAGTACAGGATATATGCATTTGTAAGCCTGACAAAGGAGGAGGGTTGGTAATCTTTGATAATATAGATTACTACGAACGCATGTTGAAACTTTTAGATAATCCCTCATATTCGCTCAGTTCACTTTCTGTGGTAAATAGAGCATATGCATCCATAAAAAATAGCATAGAAGATATGTTTATTGAAGGTAGGATTGAGCAAAAAATCTTTAATTACATGACCATCACCTACCCTAGGTTTCCTTATCTCTGGTATACCAAAAATCCACAAGAGTATAGTCAATCCCCCAATGAGACCCTTAGTAGATGGTCGGGGTTCTCTTACCTACCCATGTGCTAAGTTTGTTGACTCTATTTTGCAGAAGTATCTTGTATATGAAACTCAAATTTGCAAAGACACATGGTCATTCCTTGAGAAAATCGACAAGTTAGAATTTGACACCAGTAACAACTTTCTCATGGTTGACGTGAAGGACTTGTACACGTGTATACCCCATGTTACTGGCATCGAATGGGTTACTTTAGTGCTTAAGAAAAATGGAGCCACAAAAACTGAAATTTCTGTGGTCATTGAAATGCTTGAAATAATTTTGTATAATAACTTTTTTGTGTTTGGGGAGAATTTCTATCTACAAAATGTAGGTATCGCCATGGGCTCCCCCTGTGGGGCCAGCATAGCTAATGCAGTCATGGCGTACTGGGAAACCGAGTATGTCTTTAAGAACCCTGAGTTAATGGACCATATAGTATTCTACACACGTTACTTGGATGACATCTTTATTTTGGTAAAAGGGGAGGTCACTATTAGAAACATGATATTGGATAAATTTAACAACTCAACTTGTTTCTTAAGCTTCACTTCTTTTTACAGTAACTCAGCAATAGCATTCTTAGACATTTTACTGTCAAAAAATAGTGAAGCGGGTAACTTTGTAGCTAACATCTATAGGAAAACTACATACTCAAATTCCATCCTGCACTACACAAGTTGCCATCCAAGTTACCAAAAACGTTCAGTGATTAAAGGGCAACTCATCAGAGCAGCATGTATAGTAAGCCAGGATGATGACTTCAATAAGGAATGTGAACTACTGAAGAGTATGTTCACACACAGAGGGTACCCCTTGAAACTTCTTGATGAATTGGTTAGAGAAGTTACAGAAAAAAGATTGAATGGTACATATAAACCCTTACTGACTATTAAACATACCCAGTTTGATCAGGGCAAAAACATTAAAATAGCACCAGCAGGACACATGACATGCTGCTCTGACAAGTATAAACACTCAGGTCCGAAGCTCATTCTAACGTTCAACACACTTAATTATCAATGCATAGAAAGTATGAAGAAAAACTGGGCGTTGTTTAAAAGCAATCCCACTCTAGGTACAAAGGTGGGAGATTACCCCAATGTAATATTCAGAAGGGGTAAGAATTTGAAGTCACTGCTAGAACAACCGGCACTCAATCTTACGAGAACTGCCGGTATGTATAAATGCCAAAACTGCAATTTAATTGCGATAATTCAGCAACTCTTAAAACTAGTTTAGCATGTGTCAATGATTTATCTAATACAGAGTGTTTTAATGATGCTGATAGTCTAGTGGATGAGAATTCAGGCCATATTACTATGCAGACAGTTAGTTTAAGTAAATCTACCTTGGACAATAATATGGTTTCGGCATCTAATATTACACATGCCAACTTTTCAACTAATACAGAACCTGTGGTTAAACCTAAGGTGTTTTCCTCTATGAACAGCAATAATGTGAGTAATGAAGGCACACGTTCTTTTGGAGTTTTTTTAGGCAAAGCACTGCCCATAAGGCAGGACAAACATATGAGCAGGTCCGGATGTCGCAGGTGATGAGGGAGGATACAGTCCAACACTGGTGCTCAAAACAAGACCTCAAGTACATGAGGTCACAGATAAATAATTTAGTTTTTAATTTATCCTCAGTCACTTTCACTGTTGAAGAACTTTCAGTGTTGAATAAGGGTCCCTCCTTTGTTCCTGCCAACAGTATGAATTTGGTGGATACTGTTTTAGACCTTAATGTTTTTGCAAGGAATATAATGCTTAAAACCATATATGACGGTAATACTTGTGGAGTTGATAATGTGCATAATTTAAGAAAACCGAGTTGTTTTGTTCCTAATAATTCTTCGGCTATGGACGCATTTATTAAGATGTGTGAGAGTGATCTTAGGAGAGTAACTAGTGAGAAAATGAAGGGCACTTTCTACAACTTGCCTACTAGAGAAGATCAAGCCTTGCGCACTTTGACTAAGGCAGATCACTTGACTATTAGACCAGCTGACAAGGGTGGTGGGATAGTTGTTCTTGATACAATGGACTATTTGCATAGAATGCACAAAATGCTACATGATGTCAATGTATATATAAACTTACAAAAATTCCAGGTAAATGGTATCATCAGTACACTGAATTTTTATATGTGTGATCTACTTATGACTGACCAGATTGATTATTCTTTGTACAACTACTTTAGTGTAGAGCATCCTACCACACCAGTCATTTATGGTTTGCCGAAAGTGCACAAAGATCCATTAAATCCCCTGCTTAGACCCATTGTTTCAGGAAGGGGCTGGCTTACAGAACCTATGTCTATCTATGTTGAAAAACAGCTAAGATGTGTTTTGAACAAAATACCTACTGTCCTAAAGGACAGTAACCAATTTCTGGAGCATCTGTTTCTTTGGGCTGATTCTAGACAGTATACATCTATCAGTGAAGTTATTTTTGTAACTTTGGATGTGAATTCATTATTTACGGTCATTCCTAATGAATAAGGAGTAGAGAATGTTAGAAGCTTTCTAAATAAAGAAAGTGAGTTTTCTAATATCAAAGTGAATATGATTTGTGCATTACTTGATCCAATATTAGAAAACAATGTTTTTCTATTTGAGAATGAATTCTTCCTTCAGAAAATAGGAGTTGCTATGGGCACAGCATGTGCTAACACATACGCCAGTATTGTGCTGGTCCAATGGGAGAAGGAGATGGTATATGTCTCTGACATGTTCAAGCAACACCTTATGTTTTACAAGTGTCTTGTGGATGACATCTTTTTTACTTGGCATGGCAATGAGCAAGATTTAGGCAGTTTTGTTAACTTCCTTGAGAATACTACATTTTACCTCTCTTTCTCACTTAAATTTTCAAAAGAAAAGCTGGACTTTCTGGATGTTCTTGTTAGTAAGAGCATATTAGGAGATGTATCTACTAAAATGCACAGGAAAGATTGTAGGAAGAATAACATTCTCCATCGCTCCAGCATGCATCCCAGGCATTTATTGAAAAATGTAGTCAAGAATCAAGTGCTACACTGTAAGAGACTTCACAATGATAGGGCTGACTACACTGCTGCAGTTCAGGGCCTTACATCAGATCTCCTAGACAGAGGATACAAGAAGTTTGACATAGTGCAATAGAGGAGGTTAATTCCTCCGATATCTGTAAAACCAAGCCCTATTTTTCTGATAGCTTTCGAGTTGAAGTACAAAGTGCAGGAAAGAAAGTTAATCAACCTGTGAATAGGTTGTGTTTGACTTATTCTAACAATGTAAATGTAGTATGTGATATTGTTAAAAAGAATTGGCTTATTTTGTTGACTGATCCAAGTATTAGCCAGGTACTGGAACTAATCCGAGCTTTAGCTTCAAGAATAATAGAAACTTGAAACAAAGGTCATGTAAAAAGCACCATAATATATGTGAGAGGTTTAACTCACAGTGTAGAGGTACCTATCCCTGTAGAACTTGTAAAGCTTGTGCCTATATATGGTCTGCTTGGATGGTCAGACATCCACTAAATGATAAGCCTATAGAGTTTTCTTTTTATGCTGATTGTTCCACAAGAAACATTGTTTATTTAGCAAAGTGTAATTTATGTAGTGCATTTTACATAGGCAAGACTAATCGCATGTTAAAAGAGAGAATTTTGGAACATCTCAATGACATATGTAACATCAAATGCATGGATGCACTAGCTAAGCATGTAATTGATCATGATACACAGCATAATTTAAAATTTTTAGTTTTGCAGAAAGTGAATGTCAGTATACGTGAAGGGGACATTAAAAATGAGACAGAATATGTTGAATTAAGATGGATTGTGGATTTCAAAAAATATTTTTCACCTGGCCTCAACAGCACTGTGTCTTTAAAACCTCGTTTGAAGAGAAGAGGTTTACCACATTAATTAATTAACTATTTATGATGCATTGCTAAGCCTTGTTTTTATTGGTCAGTGCTTGTATTTAAATCCAGGATTTTTATCAGTTTGTATTTAGGTCTGAAGAAGAAGGTTACCTCAGAAGTGCTTACCTTTTTGCTATTTTTATTTGTATTAAATTGTTTTTTTTCTCCAGCTGAAGTGTCTTTTCTCTATTTAAATAGAATAATATATAAAGTTAGTTAAAGGTATCAAAAATGTTTTCCGGAATGGCAAGGTTTAAGAAGAAAACAAGAGAAAAAAATATAGAGAATTAACTCAGGAAGTGTTGAAAGAAGTATCAGGAAATAAGAGAGATTTTTTAAAGAAAGACAGGAAAATATATGAGATAAACCAAGAGAAAATTAGAAAAATATGGTTTAGACAAAGGTATTTTTACAAGGGGAAAATGAAGCGGTTGCACCATATTTAAATAAGATAGTAAAAGAAAATAAGAAAACAAGATACTTAGAAATGAAAATGGTCAATATTTTAAAACACAACAAGAAATAATACATGTAATAAAAGATTATATAGGAAAAACATTCAAACAGAAGATAAAAGAAAAATGAAATTGGGGAGTTAAAAATTAAGTAAGGAGGATAATGAATGGTTAGAAAAGAAAATGGCTTTTGCACAAATGAAGGATGTGTTAAAAGAAGCAAATAAGGAATCATCTACAGAACTGGATGGAACTGAATATTATATGTTTAAATATATGAGTGATTGGCAGAAGAAACTATTTTTTGGAAGTTTTAAATGAATGGTTGCAGAAAGGCTTAGGAGACTAAGAAATATATGTTGGCGCCAGGGGCGGCTCGTGGCATCGGGCTGCCGGACTGCAGCCCCCTCAAATTAAAAAAGAAAACAAAAAAAAAATTATTTTTTTTAAATTTCGCGGACTTTGCGCATGCGCAGTAGTCCCCGACTACCGTCGGTCTATGCGCATGCTCAAGGCAGTCCGGCAGGACCCATAGAGGGACGCAAGGAGACGTCTGTGCACTTTTAAAGTGCACAGACACACTGGGAGGATATATCGCGCGGGTCTTTGTGAGTATTGCACGGGCAGGATATGGTATGGAGAACAGGCAGGTAAGTGTATGGTGCATTTTACTTTATGTGTTGGTGCTTTTAACTGGAGTTGTTGTGTATGTGTTAGCTGGTGCTTGTAACTGGAGTTGTTGTGTATGTGTTAGCTGGTGCTTGTAACTGGAGTTGTTGTGTATGTGTTAGCTGGTGCTTGTAACTGGAGTGTGTGTGTGTAAATGCCCCAGGTGCTCATGGTGGTGTGGTAGGGAATACCTCAGGCTTGAACCCTGTACCCTGTATGCAGGTGTTAAAGACTTGAGTTCCCTACCCACCACCACTTCTAAAAAAATTGCAGATTTTTGCCTCATATTTGATCTGATCTGTTCCTCATAATATCTGTGGTTTGTAAATGCTGCAATGCTTGATATTTGATGGTGTAGTAGTAGCATTGTTGCCTTACAGCTGCAGGTTTTCAGGTTTGATTCTTGGCTGGGGTTCCTTCTTTGTGGAGTCCGTATCTTCTCCCTGTGTTTGTGTGGGTTTGCTTTTGTGTCCTCCCATGTTACAAAGACATGTCTGCATTATTTCTTCCTGGGCCTCTGCTGAAAATTGTTTTTTTGTTCCAAGTCAGACTGTCCTGATTAACAAATGTTAAATAAAATTGACAGGCATTTGAATTTCAGACTTCAGGTTTCTGAATGTTTAACTCCTTGCAGATTTGATGGTGCAGTGGTAGTATTGTTGCCTCACAGCTATAGGTTTTCTGGTTTGATTCTTGGTTGGGGTGGCTTCTGTGTGGAGTCTGCATCTCCTCCCTGTGTTTGTGTGGATTTGCTCTGGTGCCCTGCCATTTTACAAAGACGTGTCTGCAGTATTAATCCCTGCGTCTCTGCTGAAAATTGTTTTTGTTCTGTCCACAGTAAAATTGACCGGCATTTGAATTTAAGACTTCAGGTTTCTGAATGTTTAATTCCTTGCAGATTTGATGGTGCAGTGGTAGTATTGTTGCCTCACAGCTATAGGTTTTCTTGTTTGATTCTTGGTTGGGGTGGCTTCTGTGTGGAGTCTGCATCTCCTCCCTGTGTTTGTGTGGATTTGCTCTGGTTCCCTGCCATTTTACAAAGATGTGTCTGCAGTATTAATCCCTGCGTCTCTGCTGAAAATTGTTTTTGTTCTGTCCGCAGTAAAATTGACCGGCATTTGAATTTCAGACTTCAGGTTTCTGAATGTTTAATTCCTTGCAGATTTGATGGTGCAGTGGTTGTATTGTTGCCTCACAGATATAAGTTTTCTGGTTTGATTCTTGGTTGGGGTGGCTTCTGTGTGGAGTCTGCATCTCCTCCCTGTGTTTGTGTGGATTTGCTCTGGTGCCCTGTCATTTTACAAAGACGTGTCTGCAGTATTAATTCCTGCGTCTCTGCTGAAAATTGTTTTTGTTCTGTCCGCAGTAAAATTGACCGGCATTTGAATTTCAGACTTCAGGTTTCTGAATGTTTAATTCCTTGCAGATTTGATGGTGCAGTGGTAGTATTGTTGCCTCACAGCTACAGGTTTTCTGGTTTGATTCTTGGTTGGGGTGGCTTCTGTGTGGAGTCTGCATCTCCTCCCTGTGTTTGTGTGGATTTGCTCTGGTGCCCTGCCATTTTACAAAGACGTGTTTGCAGTATTAATCCCTGCGTCTCTGCTGAAAATTGTTTTTGTTCTGTCCGCAGTAAAATTGACCGGCATTTGAATTTCAGACTTCAGGTTTCTGAATGTTTAATTTCTTGCAGATTTGATGGTGCAGTGGAAGTATTGTTGCCTCACAGCTATAGGTTTTCTGGTTTGATTCTTGGTTGGGGTGGTTTCTGTGTGGAGTCTGAATCTTCTCCCTGTGTTTGTGTGGATTTGCTCTGGTCCCCTGCCATTTTACAAAGATGTGTCTGCAGTATTAATCCCTGCGTCTCTGCTGAAAATTGTTTTTGTTCTGTCCGCAGTAAAATTGACCAGCATTTGAATTTCAGACTTCAGGTTTCTGAATGTTTCATTCCTTGCAGATTTGATGGTGCAGTGGTAGTAATGTTGCCTCACAGCTATAGGTTTTCTGGTTTGATTCTTGGTTGGGGTGGCTTCTGTGTGGAGTCTGCATCTGCTCCCTGTGTTTGTGTGGATTTGCTCTGGTGCCCTGCCATTTTACAAAGACGTGTCTGCAGTATTAATTCCTGCGTCTCTGCTGAAAATTGTTTTTGTCAGACTTCAGGTTTCTGAATGTTTGATTCCTTGCAGATTTGATGGTGCAGTGGTAGTATTGTTGCCTCACAGCTATAGGTTTTTTGGTTTGATTCTTGGTTGGGGTGGCTTCTGTGTGGAGTCTGCATCTTCTCCGTGTGTTTGTGTGGATTTGCTCTGGTGCCCTGCCATTTTACAAAGATGTGTCTGCAGTATTAATCCCTGCGTCTCTGCTGAAAATTGTTTTTGTTCTGTCCGCAGTAAAATTGACCAGCATTTGAATTTCAGACTTCAGGTTTCTGAATGTTTAATTTCTTGCAGATTTGATGGTGCAGTGGTAGTATTGTTGCCTCACAGCTATAGGTTTTCTGGTTTGATTCTTGGTTGGGGTGGTTTCTGTGTGGAGTCTGCATCTTCTCCCTGTGTTTGTGTGGATTTGCTCTGGTGCCCTGCCATTTTACAAAGACGTGTCTGCAGTATTAATCCCTGCGTCTCTGCTGAAAATTGTTTTTGTTCTGTCCGCAGTAAAATTGACCGGCATTTGAATTTCAGACTTCAGGTTTCTGAATGTTAAATTCCTTGCAGATTTGATGGTGCAGTGGTAGTATTGTTGCCTCACAGCTATAGGTTTTCTGGTTTGATTCTTGGTTGGGGTGGCTTCTGTGTGGAGTCTGCATCTCCTCCCTGTGTTTGTGTGGATTTGCTCTGGTGCCCTGCCATTTTACAAAGACATGTCTGCAGTATTAATCCCTGCGTCTCTGCTGAAAATTGTTTTTGTTCTGTCCACAGTAAAATTGACCGGCATTTGAATTTCAGACTTCAGGTTTCTGAATGTTTAATTTCTTGCAGATTTAATGGTGCAGTGGTAGTATTGTTGCCTTACAGCTATAGGTTTTCTGGTTTGATTCTTGGTTGGGGTGGCTTCTGTGTGGAGTCTACATCTCCTCCCTGTGTTTGTGTGGATTTGCTCTGGTGCCCTGCCATTTTACAAAGACGTGTCTGCAGTATTAATTCCTGCGTCTCTGCTGAAAATTGTTTTTGTTCTGTCCGCAGTAAAATTGACCGGCATTTGAATTTCAGACTTCAGGTTTCTGAATGTTTAATTCCTTGCAGATTTGATGGTGCAGTGGTAGTATTGTTGCCTCACCGCTATAGGTTTTCTGGTTTGATTCTTGGTTGGGGTGGCTTCTGTGTGGAGTCTGCATCTCCTCCCTGTGTTTGTGTGGATTTGCTCTGGTGCCCTGCCATTTTACAAAGACGTGTCTGCAGTATTAATCCCTGCGTCTCTGCTGAAAATTGTTTTTGTTCTGTCCGCAGTAAAATTGACCGGCATTTGAATTTCAGACTTCAGGTTTCTGAATGTTTAATTCCTTGCAGATTTGATGGTGCAGTGGTAGTATTGTTGCCTCACTGCTATAGGTTTTCTGGTTTGATTCTTGGTTGGGGTGGAGTCTGCATCTCCTCCCTGTGTTTGTGTGGATTTGCTCTGGTGCTCTGCCATTTTACAAAGACGTGTCTGCAGTATTAATCCCTGCGTCTCTGCTGAAAATTGTTTTTGTTCTGTCCGCAGTAAAATTGACCGGCATTTGAATTTCAAACTTCATGTTCTTCAGAATACATAGTAGCACAACCTTTTTTTCTAGCAATTTTCTAAGTTTATAAGATGAATATTTTAAATTTGTCCCTATTTTTGGGACTGTATTCCCCCATTATTGGCTTCGTCCAGGTTTTTGTGCTAAGGTTGACAGCTATGGCAAGAACTGAATTCACTGAATATGGACTGTAGAATTGTGCATATTTACTGATAAAGGTGCACTGTAGAATTGTGCATATTTACTGATAATGGTGGACTGTAGAATTGTGCATATTTACTAATAATGGTGGACTGTGGAATTGTGCATATTTACTAATAATGGTGGACTGTAGGATTGTGTATATTTACTAATAATGGTGGACTGTGGAAGTCTGAGTAGACTTTTTTATGATAAATGTTCTCAACTGGGCAGTTTTGCCATTATGGGTGCATATGTTTTGTTTCATTGCTTACTGGAAAAATGTTCAAAACAAATTTAAAACACCCTCTAACAAGTGTACTGTATTGTACAAGGAATATAATTTTAGTACAATGAGGAAGGTGTATCAAAGAGCACATGTATGTTTCATATGCAAGGTGCCTATGATTCGAAAACAGCCCAAAATGAATCTTTATCTGCCACTGGCAAAATGTATTTTCTTTGAATGTGGGTTTCAATGCTGTTTCAATGAATGTGAGTTTCAAGGGCAGAGAAGTTTTAATGCTAAGTTTTCATTGTGAGACTGCATTGCTTTGTTTAACAGATGACTTAATGTTTGTGCTGTAAATTACAAAATAAAACTTTCAAATGAAGTCCAATCATTGAAGTAAAGCAGTATGCACATTAGTGTTTATGGTAAATGGAGTGAAATAGCCAAGTAATGGTTAATTGGAATGGCTGCAGAGGCTCCAGTTCAACCATTATTTTGTCAGAGGGAAGGGCAGCAAACTCAGACAGGCCCAGCTGAACTATACCTCCCAACTGTCCAGATTTTCAAAGAATGAATAGATTTTTGCTTCTTATTTTTGGTTTGTTGTTCATAAAATGTGTAGTTTTAATTCCTAAATGATTTGCCAGAAGTCACTAAATAATAAGTTTCAGACTTCATAACCTTCATAAAAATGCATGTTAAAGTAAGAGCCGTTCTATCAACTGTCTCAATTTATACAAGAGCAATTTTAGTACTGTTTATATGTGCCCCAATATATTTGGCCTTGTTCAGATTTACTGCATTAACAGGTTGAGAGGTACATGCAAATAAATTGCTTTATAGAATTAGGCATAGCCAACCTCTCAACTGTCCCCAATTTTTGGCTCAAAATGTTGCTCTTCCCCTAATAATCCCTCCATAAAATAGCAATTTTGGAAGAAAACATGGAGGGTTTACAATTAAGAAATAACTGTAATAATCAAAGTTATAGATTACTTGAAATGCATGTAGATTCTTTTATTTTGTCAGCTGCTCAAGGTAGCAGTACTAATATTAAAGTGTCCCTTCTTTGACAGGTAGCAGCTGTATTGTGTGTCTATTTTATATTTTTGCATCACATTTTTGGTCCATTTTTCATAAAATTGTGTTTTTTGGCAAATTAGTGACAAATCACTAAAGACTGAAGTTAGAAAATGACAGACATTTGCGTTTCAGATTTTATACCCTTCAGAAAATTCATACTAATGCAAGACCTATTATATTATCTTTCTAAGTTTATTAGAGCAATATTTAAAAATTGTCCTTATTGTTGTGCCTTTGTCCCACTTCTGTGTATGGCTTTGTCCAGATTTCTTGCTCTTGAGGTTGAGAGGTATGACAAATGTGTCAGTGCCATCACAGTCAGCCAGAGAGATTTAAAATTGTGACATGCTTGTTGCACCCCACTCCCCCATGTAGTGACTCTGGATGTGTCCAAGCAAGGCAAGGAGTAGTTGTATCTACCTTGGATGGGGAGGACACACTGCACAAGTACTACAGTGGCTTTTCATCTGTCCTTGATTTTGCAGAATGGTCTGGTTTCTGTCATATTTTTGTACTGTTGATTTATGCTTATTACTCAGATTTATGCTTATTACTCAAAGTGCCTGTTGCTCTGTGTTTAAGTAGCAATGCTTTAATGACCATAAGGTAAGCTTGTCTGACATCGTAAGATGCAAGTAAGCTTTAATAAGCATACTGTTAAAGAATTGCCAACATTGAAAGCCTTTCTGTTGTTGCCATGCAGAGAATACTTGACTAGATAATGTATAAGCCTTGGGTATTAAAGGACAGGATTCCATTATTTTAAAAAGCTCATTACACTTGTTGGAGACTTCCAGTCATCTCTACAGACTTTACCCGTAAACTAAACAGAATGCCAATCATGTGTGGTCCATAACCTGTACAGTAATCCTTTAAGCAATGTATCTTGAGCTTGTTTCTTGTTTGCTTTTCATTTTTACTTTTATCATGTTTTCCCCATGAAACAAGTTGTCAGGCAGCAGGTCTTTTTGGATAAGAAACATTTTTACAAGTGGGGGCATCACATAGATTTCTACTTTCAGCATGTTGCTTGGTACTTTAATAAAGCTGAATATATTATAATTAGAACTGCAGTGCAAGGAGAAGTGGTTTGAGTTGAGTGCTTCTGGTTTTTCTTATACTTGATTTTGACTGGCATTCCAGTAATGTATTTAAAAAGTAATTTATTTTTTCATGCCTCACAACCTTTTGTTTCCATCTAGATATTAAGTAAGCTGTCATGCAGCCAATGCATTGAAATATTTTTATTCTTCTACACTTATTTTTGTCTTGATTGGACTTTCATAATGATGGTTTGCCACCCAGGGCAGCGTATTTAATTAAAGTTAGTTTTTTGTGGTTTTGTGCATAGCTCCTCCCCTTTATGGTTGACCACACCCATTCCCTTTGACCCCACCCATTCAGTGTCTCCTGCAGCCCCCCTGTGATTTGAAGTCACCAGCCGCCACTGGTTGGCGCAATGAAATGGATATGGAAGAAAGAAAAGTAAATTTAAGAAACTGGAGACTACTTGTGTTAAATAATATGGATTACAAAGTATTTATATAAATAATATAGAAAAGATTAGAAAAAAGCAAATAAATTACTTGAAGAAACAAGGGGAAAGGACGTCAACATGTCGATGATAATGAGAGAATTTGTAGATGATGTAATAAATAGTAATTCCAGATTTAAACTTATGGCAGGTGATTTAATTAAGGCAGTTAATAAAGTACAACATGAAATTTTGTGGGAAACATTGAGACAATATTATATAAATAATAAAAATAATAAAAATATTTGTGATAGAGTATGAAAACAATAAAGTGAAAGTACTAGTCAAAGGATGGTTAAGTCAAGAGATAGATATAATGAGTGGTATTAGGTGGGATGTCCAGCCAGTAGCATTTTATTTGCACTGATCATAAATGTAGTGGTGAAAAAATAAATACAGTTCTAAGAATAGCAGGGTATAAATTCAGAGATGGAATTTGATTACCAGTGATGCTTGCTTATGCAGATGATATGGTTTAAGGGACTAAAAATAAAGAATGGATGGAGGAATGTTTAAGCTACTTAGTAAGTACTTAAAGGCTATTGATATGTGCATAAATAAAGAGTAGAGTAAAGATATAGGAACAATAGGGAAAATAGAAGGTATTCAATTCAATAGAGATGTTAGATATAACATTTGGGTTTAATCTATATAGAATGCAGCAATAGGATAATGTAGTACAAAAAGTGAGAAATATGTGTATGTTCTAGAGGACATATAAATTGATATATAAGAAAAAAAGAATATTTACTTAATTCTGTTTTATTAGGAAAAATTGCATATTCAGCGAGTGAGTGTATGATGCTGGCAAAGTATGAAAAAGAAATGATGTCAATTGTATTCTTTTTTATACTGGGATTAAGATTACATCTAGTGAAAAAGAGGGGTGTTATACATCAAGAAAGAGAAATTAGTTAATCCAGTTGTACATGCAGCATAATTGAATTTATATAACGTATTGACATGGTTAAAAGAAAGTATCTTTGATAAGTGTATTAATGAGAGAAAAGTACAAGGGAATGTAGGAAAGAATAAGTACACTGAAAAGATGGAACAGATATGTGAATGAGGAAATGGAAGAATATCAAGACAATATTTTATTATGGAAAGTAAATGTAAATAATATAGAAAAAAGGAAGCAAGAATATATAAATATGAATAAATATTACTGTATATATCTGAAATAATTAGAGAATGAGAAAAAGAAAGTCATAAGAGTGAGGTCTGGATGGTATAAAAATATTTTGAATGTAGGGACTTATTGTGGAGATTACCAATAAAAAATTACCAGTAAAAGCTAATATGCCATATCAAAGAATACAAGAAAGAGGATGTAGTTATTGTGATGAAATTGAAACAGCAGAACATGTTTTCTTATGTTGTAAAAGGGTTAAGGAACTGTGGGACAAATTATGTGAAAATAAGCTTGTGGAAGGGATTAAAGGAATAAAAGATATAAATATGGGTATGGTAGAATATGGTACTGTGCTAACAAAGTACAAAAAGATACTCAGACAATTGATAAAAAATGTTCTATATTATTTGGAATGAAATAATAAATTAGATTAAATTTAATGGAAATGGGTATTGTTGGAAATATTGAAGAAAATACAATTTTGGTTATGGAAAAAAGGTGCAGGGAATGATGAATGCTTAAAATGGATTAAAAGATATCAAATATGTAATGAGATAGTCAAGTGCACATGTTAAAATGTAAAAATGTAAACAATATATTTAATAAAGAACTCCTACTCTTTTCAACAGGTGTTGTGGGATCTTTTACATCTATCTCAGCTACAACCAACTCAAGCATGTAGGACCTTGATTTTGCATCTTATCTGAAAGATGACACTCAGGAATGCAATGTCCCCTTATGCTATACTGTGGGAATAGAACCCACAGCCTTCTACACCAAAGACAGGTGTGCTACCTGTTGTGCCTCTGACACTTCTAAAGTTTAGACAAAAAAACATAATATTCCAAATAATAATTTCAGCTTTCTCTATGAATGGCTTTCTCAGCATCTAAACTGACTGCCCATGAAAAAGTTCCTGTGTGTCTAGCATCTTGAGTTAACAACAGAGACATTATTGGATTGTCAAAAGTCTGACATCAAGATATATAATCCCACATAGGACCAAATGCACCAATTCAAAGAATGCTTGGGCCAGCCTAAAAGACTAAAACTTTTCTCCTTATCTACCTTGTCTTATTTCTTTAGATAAGATGCTTTCGACTTTTAATTAATTCAGGGGAGTTGTTTTTTGCATTTTTCTGCCTTCTTTGTACTACACTTAAATTTCTTTTGCTAATTTTACTGAATGTCTGCTATTTTGATGGCTTTTTTCTACTTAATTTCATTGTTTGTATTTTTTTTTTTTCATTTGGCTTGCTTCGGGTCTAGTGTAGAAGCCATCTTGAAGCAATGGTGGTTATTTAGTGAGGGCTCATTAATTATTGCTTTTTTGACACTAAATGATCAAATTACATATATGTTTTATTGATCTTTACTGTCTGCTTTATACTGAGATCAGCTGCACTGTATATACCTTCTCCATTGTTGTAGCTGAATAGTGGTTTGTGTGCACAAGTGAAGTTTTGCCCTTAGTTGGTGGAACAAATCCTTTTTCCTTACACACTTAGTTAACTGGCACCAGCCATCCCTGAGCTTTAATGGTTTGCACTGATTTGAGTGGAGTTTCTCAGATGTGTATACGCTTGCTGCCTATTGCACAGGTTTGCACATTTCTATGTCTTACACTCTCAGTTTGACTGCATAATCTCCCTCCCTCAATCTTCCCACACCTTTCTTCAAGGTCTTATAAATAACATCAGTGGCCAGCATAAACAGCAGTCTACTTCCTTTTCCACTGCCAGCCTTCTAGCACTCAATATCCTAAAACGGTATAATAACCACATGATCACCGAAAATGAATTTCTGCTCAACCAAAATGATTCCACATGTGAGAGGTGTAAAACAACATAGCTAATTTGGAGGCAGCATTCTCAAAATGCCATGCATGCAGTGAGCATTGTATTGCCTGTTCCCATTCATACAAATCAGCACCCCCATATTTTTGGTGCAAAATGATGATGCCATTAGGAAATAAGTACCTAAGTGTACAAGACCTTGTAAGAGTAGGCATCAGCAAAACCATTCAAATGCATCTGCCTCATGCACTCCTTCATTAACATGTCACAAACAAACATCCCTAAGCCTAACATCAATAAATCAACTTTTGGAAATATCCTAGTGATTGAGAGCTCCATTGCAGGGTATACTGATTTCATACTTGTCAGACTGAACAAGGACAGGGTTACAGTTAGCTGTCTCTCAGAAGCCAGGATTACTGATGTTTCAAGAACCCATAAAACCCTCTCATACTAAGTATTTATTTATTTTACTATGTTTACTGGTGTAGATGTCATCATTGTCCATGCTGAAATGAATGATCTCACATGAATACCTATGAAGACATGCAGAAGGACTTGCTGGAACTTGCCACATATGTTTCTGCCACTGTTCACTGAAAATGATGCCTCTACTCAAAGAAAAGATAGCTGGTTTTAGCAATTGGTAAGTAGCTGGTATCATTCCAATGTGTTCCAGTTTGTGTCTCCCTGGGACAAAATGATTCACAATCCTACTTAGTTTGCCAAGGATGGTCTACACCTCTCATTCAAGGATGCACCCATACTAGCCAATGCCTTTGCTACTCCCATTGTGTCTTTTTAAGGCAGAGTTCATCAAATGAACATACCCACATAACCAACAAATAAGATCATAAACTAGACAGCAGCAAGGTGGTCCTTCTTAGTGCCAGGAATCTTAGTACCAAACTGCCCAAGCTGAATGCATTTCTGCATCTGGAGTGAGTTCATGTTTGTGTAGTAACTGAGACATGGTTCAAATGCAATGAAAGTAACTCCTCTATGCCTGTATGCTGTACCTAGCATGACTTCAAGCCCACTGAAAATGGTGGTGCTCTTATTTTCTTCAAGGATTTTATCCTTTCCAAAGTGAAATGCAATGATCCTCCCAGTAAACTCATCAAAGTCTAGCTTATACTAAGTAAACTGGACCTTCAACTTTAGTTTGTTGCAGGCCTCCTTCTATTGCCCCACATGACCATGATATGCTCCAAGCATTCCTGCAAACATCTGTATTAGAGATGGATCTCTAATCCTTGGTGACTTCAACTACCCCTCCATAAACTAGACTACTTATACTTCCAAAGTTGAGTAAGCACAACATTTCTTAGATTGTGTGAAGAATTCCCTGTATCATGTTGTCTGTAACTCCCAAAAAAGCAGAAATATCCTGAACTTAGTTCTCTCAAACATGGCTATGGCCGACTCTCTGCCCATGGTTGGTACCTTATTTGTTTCGTATAATCACCAACTAGTTACTTTTACCTTCAGAACATCATCTCTAATGGTTTCCAACACCACTTTCTTCAGAGACTTCCAACAAGCTTACTTTTTATACTTGTACAATGAAATCACAAAATTCTCAAATAACAACCCCAAAATGGAACCGGGGTATACAGCTACCTTTACCAAAGATATATACGTTGACGTAGATAAATGCATTTATATGGCTGTTTCTACCAGGACCAAATCAGTGGCAAATTCAATAACAACCATCCTGGTAGTCAGATAATATAACTATACATTACAACAGAAGGAAGAATCAGCTTATATTAGTTTGTAAGGACAGAACCACTCATCACAATAAAAATATAAAATGCCTTGTCAAGAAATTGAAGCCACCTATTAAAACAATAAAAAAAAGGGTCATTGAGGAGTTCTGCTTCATGTGAAGTGGGACTTTATTCCAGAGGAGTAGCAATCTCTGGGAGACACATCCGTTTCAGGCTAGGTGGAGATCCCTGGAGTAAATTACTCTTGTCCCATTTGATTTGCAGACATATTTCCATTAGGGTGGAGTCATAGTTCTCTTTGTAGTCACAGGTCACATCTCAGCAGCCGGTAGGATAAAGAGCACAGAAATAGGGCTGTCAGGCTTTCTATGTAGGTCATGTTTTGAAGGCCCTCAATTTTATTGGTTAGAAACCTCTGTGGTCTCTCCAGTTGTTGAAGGTGTCTGGTGAGGTATATGCAAAGGGGAGCATTGTATTCAGTGGTCTGATGAGGGTTGAGCATAGAGGAGTTATGACATCCTTAGTCTTAGATGTGATGCCCTTATTTATGAGATGTGAAATGTAAAAGGCTTTCCTTATCACTGTGGAGAGATGGTGATCGAAGTTTAAATTATTGTCAATCTGTGTTCCCAAGTCTGTCACAACTGTGTTTGAGATTAGGAGGGTACTATCTATAGTGTAATTTGCAGGGGCCACAGTGGCAAAATTTTAGACCATGACTCTGGTACCAATCATTAGTCTGCATTAGCCTCTTTTGTAATATGTTAACATTGTTGGGGGACTCAATGATTGCACCTAGTTTGCAGGTCATCAGTGAACTTGGTAAGCTAAATGCCATCTACTTTTGCTGGACATCTGAGGAGTAGATTCCAAATATTAAGGACCAGGCACAAATCCCTGTGGTACACCACTGGTAACTGGTCTAATGATGGAGGTGTAATCCCAACTTTGACAATATGCATTCTGTCGGTGAGCCAGTTTTCTACTCATCTAGTGATGTATGTGTTAATCCCAAGCTGAGAGAGTTTCTCAATGATACCAGAGTGGGGGGTTGTGTCAAAGGCCTGGGCTAAGTCAAGATAGGCGGTATGTACTGCTTTGCCCTCATCCAGGGCTTTGGTGGCATTCTTGAAGAAGTCCACCAGGTTTATTAAGCAAGACCTGACCTTAATGAAGCCAGATTGGGTTGGGTCAAGAGTTTGGAGGTTGCCTATATCCTTGTCAATAAGGTCCATGATGATTATTTCCATGGCTTTGCAGATATGTCTGATTAGGCTTATGGGTGTATAGTTCCCACGGTCAGTTGATGGACTGGCTTTGTGTAAGGGAATTACTGTTACTGTTCTCCACTCTGCTGGAACAAAGCCAGTGCTCAGGCTATGATTGAAGAGAGTGCCAATTGGTTCCACTAGGTCTTGTTTTATATTGTTCACTAAGCAGCCTGGGACGTTATCTGATCCCATAGAGGCTGTGTTTTTGGCCTTGGATAGGGCAGATATTACGTGCTGTTTGGAGAGACTAGTTAGTGGACTGGTGACAGAGATGCTTTAGGGTGTGTCTGGTGGGAACAGGGGGGTGAATTTTGCACGAAATCTGTCTGCCAACAGATTGGCAATTTCTTCTGGTTCATTGTGAGTAGCGTCATCCAGAATCAGTTTGACACATAGCTGAGCATTCCCTTTAAGACTTCGGACATAGCTAAAGAAAGCCTTATGATTGTCTTTAGTTAGAGATGCTAATTTAGCCTCATAATTGGCTTTAGATGCTCTCTGATGACCTCTCAGAACAACTGAAGTCACTGTTTCACTGTAGCCTTCAGACAGGCTTTGTGCTATAGAAATGGAAAACTGAAATGGACATCCCTCTGCACAAGGGTGGGTCATCCACACACCCCAGAAACTACAGACCTGTAAGTCTGACTAGTTTCATATGTGATTGTGCTGGTTTGTGAGACTGGAATTGTAAAACATTTATACTGCGACAGGAAACCCTACTTATTAGATTAAGTTTTGCACTGTCACCTTGCTGGGTGAGAAAAGCAAACCTAATTTTTTTTGTCTGTGACTGATAGAGCTGCTTTCTCATTTTACCTGCTCCAGTTTGTTTTCTGTTTTAAGAAATCTACTTGGCCTGGTGCATTTATTATATGTGAGAGGTAGACACTTACATTATCTAGTCTACACATTTCACATTTTTTCATTAATTATCTCTTAAGTGATACTTAAATAAACTGTGAATTTCTAACAATTTGCCTTTTGCTGAAATATTTTCAAGCCTGCATAAACTAAAGCACTGCTGTGATTTCCTGCTGGAGAAAGGGAGCCCTATATTTTTAGTATGTGACTGACAGAGCTCCATTCTCTTTTACTAACTCCATTTTGTTTATTGTTTTAAAAATCTACTTGGCTTGGTGATTTTGTTCTGTATAAGAGGTAGACATTTAAATTATCTAGGCTGCACATTTCACACATTGTATAATTGCCTCTTGACTGATACTTAAACACACATTGAATTTCTGGCCCTTTGTCTTTTGCTGTAAAAAAAATTCAAGCCTGCATAAACTAAAGCACTGCTGGTGATTCCGTAATAATGTTTCCCACGCACCCTTTCCATTGTTGATTTGCCCTTTAAATCTGTGCATGTTAGGCTGCTCACACCTACTGTAATTTGAGTTTAATAAGCACTTCCCTTTCTGGGCGGCCACGGTGGTGCAGCGGTTAGAGTTGTCGCCTCACAGCAAGAGGTTCTCTGGTTCGATTCTCAGCTGGGGTGCCTTCTGTGTGGAGTCTGCATGTCCTCCCTGTGGTCACGTGGGTTTCCTCCGGGTGCTCCGGTTTCCTCCCAAAGACATGCAGTAGGTGGATTGGACAGTCTAAATTGGCCCTAGGTGTGAGTGTGTGCGTGTGTGTGCCTTCTGTGGAAGGTTGGGTGCCAGGCTGGCAACTCGACACCATAAAACTCCACTGCCAATCATGAGCAGACAGATGATCCGCTGTGGCGACCCCTAACTGGGAAAAGCCAGAAGAAGAAGCACTTCCCTTTCTATACTGCTATTGATAATATTTATTTGCTTTGCCTTGTGCTTGTATTGAAAACGTGCATTTTGCCTCTCATTGTCTGTTCTACTGATTTACTTGATCTAAATTCATTTTCTAGCTAACTGTTGGATAAAGTAATGTATTCTTATACTCTAGCAAGCATTTGCATTTACATAAAGAGGTCAGTGCATTTTCTATTTAGTGCACTGGGAGGTAGCATAATCTGTTTAGGGTGGGGAAACACTTTAGATTTCTGCATCAAGAAAATAAGTATATTTGTTGTCTCTACTGCACTTTTGAAATTGCATTGTATCTGAACACTGCATTTTTTCTACTTTTTTACTCGTGTGACTGCATATTTTCTCCACTTGTTTTCAACTGCATTTTTCAACCTAGATAACATAGTCTAGACTCAGATTTGCTGAATCTAGCCTGTTTTTGTTACACTCGAGCTTTAAACCAGCCATCGTACATTAAGAAAGACTCCCCTGCAACCTTGTTGAAAAAGAGTGTGAATCCAGCCTTGTCTGAGCTGGGGATGGCCGGCGGAACGTTCATTGCATACTTTCCTATTGGCAGATTAGCTTCAAACTGTTTAAATTCACCTGTATTTAAACCTTGCATTTGCTCATCACTGCACATTGTGCAACTAGGGTTAGCAGTGCCCTGTACAGATGCAAACATCTTGTAACACAATTTTTCCATAGACAACTGTCAGTGGAACCCTCATAAGCTTTTCTGTTGCACTAAAGGCAACTTTGTTGTGCACTGAACAGCATTGCCACAGATATCATCCACAACCCTCAATTTAACAACCCTTGATAGCCCTAGCACAAAAGTTGATCAATCTAGCCCACTCCTTTCCCTAATAGCTCATATGGTAAAAACCTGCTATAATGGACAGACAGTTTCTCATCATTTCTCCAACCAGCCTGATTGACATGGGAATACTGAGGAAATGTAGTAATTGCCTCATGTATACTGACAACAATTTACTCCTACAGCAAACAAATACCCTATGTGAGAGATGTAAGTATGCTATGAAATTGGAATCACTTCTGTCATTTAACAACAATCCTAATACTAAACAGGTTGTCAGTACACAGTCTTCACCTCTCACACAAACTAAAGACACAACACATTGTCCAACATCTACTGAGGTACTTACTACAATTCTACCAAAAGTTCAGAGGCCTCCCAAACAAAAGCAAAGTGCAACACAGTTATGCAAATAGAAACCACTATACATAATAACACATATAAATGTGTCTCAACAAATAAGCCCCTAAGGCAAAACCCCTCTAAACCAATTGTCCTGATCACAGAAATCACCATAGTGAGACACACAGATCTTCAAACAACCAGGCTGAAAAGTAGAAGGTCATGGTTAGCTGCCTGTTTGGTGCCAGAATCTGTCAGATAATGCATGCACTCAAGTCTCTCAACAACAGGTACCGTTATGACTCAGTCATAGTTCATGTTGGGGTGAATGACTTGAGATGTGCCTCTCTGGGTTATATAAAGAGAGATGTAACTGAACTCTCAGACTGTGTGTCCCAGGCAGGTATAACCCTAGCCCTAAGCAGCATTCTACCTTCTCCCAGGATGATGCCAGAACATAAACAAAAATTGATTTACTTCAACAATTGGCTTAGCTTCTGGTGTCAGTCCATGGGGATCCAGTATCTGTCAGCCTGGGATGCCATGGTCGACAGGCCATGCTGCTTTGCCAAAGATGGTCTGCACCTGTCTCATCTAGGCTTTTGGATAGTGGCAAAAGCACTTGCCTCCCTCACAGTGTCTTCTTAAGGCAATGTCAAAACAACAAAATTTGCAATATAAAGTCCACCCAAGGCATACTCAAGGTTCTGCAGCTTAATGCTAGAAGTCTAAACATGGAGCTGCACTCCGTGGAAGCACTCCTCACCCTGGAAGCTTCTGGGATTTGTGCATTCACTGAGACATGGTTCATGGCAATGGAGAGCATCCCAGTCATGCAAGGCTATAATGCCTTCTACACATTCAGACCTCAAGATGAATGTGAATGAACCAAAGGTGGAGGAGTATCCATCTTCAATAAATCTAAGTACACCTCAAGACTTGTCAAACAGTATGACTCTCTGGAACTATCCCATGTCCAGTTAGCTATAGGCAAATACCCTACCACATCATTGCTAACTATAGGTCCCCCATCATGAACTAAGAAAAACACATGGCCTACCTGGACTTACTAGAATTACTCTCCATACAGCCCAACACCTTAGTCATTTGTGATTTCAAATACCCTTATATCAACTGGGTGACATATATGAATGCAAACATGCTCACCCAGAGGCTCCTGGACTTTGTTAATTCAGGTACTCTGGAACAGATAGTCTTCACTCCCACAAGGGGCTCAAATGATCTAGACATAGTACTCACCGACATGGAGAGTCACTGCAGTCCCCCCTATGTGATGCCGTCCCTAGTAAGGTCAGACCATAAAACTGTCTCATTCAAAGTAGCTGTTGGACCTGACACCCCCATAGGAGCAAACAAACAAAAAAAAATGAAAAACCTTTCCAAAGCTAACTTCAAACTACTAAGTGATGGTCAAAAATGTTTTTTACCCACCACACTCACAGACAACAATGACTCCTATGCAGAGTATATTCAGATGCTATGTACAAACACTTAAGTAGCTTTATAGATCCACTGTAACTGACTGGATCAAAACCAGGTCATCCTGAAAAAAACAAACCTCTCTGGTGGACCTTAAGTATAAACAGGTTATATAACAAGAGGAGGATACTGATGTCTAAGAACAAGAAAGAACTGACTCAGATGAGGAAGAATTCCCTCCTTGGCTTAAACAAGCAAATCAGAAATCTCATAAAATCCTCTAAAGCTATGTATGAAGCTAAAATAGCATCCCTAGCTAAAGATAATCATAAGGCATTAATTATTTCCAAAATCTAAAAGGGAACGCCCAGCTTTGTGCAGAACTGGTAATAGATGGTAATTCTCATACTGAACCAGAGGAAATTGCTAACCCGCTAGCTGACAGATTTGTTTCAAACTCCCCTCCTCTGGCCCCCTAGCCCTACTGGCCATACTCCAAAGCATACCCGACACTAGTCTTCTGTCTAGTATCTCTAGAGATCAGGTCTATTTTGTGCTATCCAAGGCCAGAAATATGGCCTCAATGGGACCATATAACATTCCACGATGTTTATTAAGCAATCTAAAACAAGACCTAACAAACCCACTTAGGGATCTCTTTAACCATAGCCTGATACCTGGCTTTGTTCCAGTGGAGTGGGGAACAGCAACAGTAATCCCCTTCCACAAAGGGGGTCCATCAACCGACCCTGGGAACTATAGACCCATAAGTCTAACTAGTTTCATCTGCAAGGCCATGGAAAGAATCATCATGGACCTTATCAACAAGGACATAAGCAACCTTCAGACTCTAGACCCAACCCAGTTTGGCTTTGTTAAGGGTAGATCATGCTTATTAAACCTGGTAGACTTCTTTGAGAAAGTCAACAAAGCCTTGGATGAAGGTAAGACAGTGCATACACCTATCTTGTCCTGGCAAAGGCTTTTGACACAAACCTCCACTCAGGTATCATTGAAGAACTCTCTCAGTTAGAGGTGAAATTTATATCACATGGAATCATCCATCACCAACAGTTCAAAAAAATAGGTGTAAGAAAACCAGATATAGTAGTCCATGAAAAGAAGATAAAAGTAGCATTGATCACTGTAACTGCTACACCCAGTGACTACAGTGCCTTATGTACACAGAGACACAAAGTCATAAAATACCAGGATTTGCAGGCAGAAATGAGGGCAACGTGAAAGAAAAATACCCTGACAGTTCCAGTAGTAGGGACAACGTGTCTTATAAAAAAATAATTTACAATCATACGTAGATATGTTACCAATGCATGTAACTCTGTACAAATTGCAGGAGTCATTACTGGGCACATTGTGGGTGCAGCAAAGAGCACTTCTGGCTAGCATCAAAGATTGAAACAATACTAATTTCATGAACTTTAATCATACATTAACTTTGGAATGGGGTGCATTCCCATCATGGTATTAGAAACCCAAGGACTTGGAGAAATTAAAAAAAAAATTAGGGGTTAACCCTCACTAGATTGGTAGCCAGTTGGCTCACCAACAGAACACATACTGTCAAAGTTGGTGACTCAACCTCTACCAGGAGACCCATCACCAGTGGTGTACGGCAAGGTTCTGTGCTGGGTTCTTTACTCTTCAGAATCTACTTCTCAGAAGTCCAGGCTAAATTAAATGGCCTTTGGCTTACCAAGTTCGCTGATGATTGCAAACTGGGTGCAATGGCTGAGTCCCCAGTGAAGTTAACAGACTACAGGAAGGGCTAACACAGACAAATGACTGGTGCCAAAGCCAAGGTCTAAAACAAAAAGCAAAAATGTACATTATTTCCTTTAAAAAAGTAGAATTCCCCTCTAACTACAGTATTGACAACACCTCCTAAACTCAAACCCAGTGGTGCGAGACCTAGGAACACAGGTAGATAGCAATCTGAACTTCGACCATCAAGTTTCCTCTGTAATAAGGAAATCATTCTACATTGGACAACTCATAAGAAAGGGCATTGCATCCAGGTCTAAGAATATTATAGCCCCACTGTACTCGACTCTCATCAGACTACTAATAGAGTACAATGGTCCCTTTTGCACACACCTCAACAGACGACTGTAGCAGCTGGAGAGACCACAGAGGTTCTTCACCAAGAAAATACCGGGCCACCAAACCATGACATATGTGGATAGACTAAAAGCCCTGTCACTATACTTTGTGTCCTACAGGCTGCTGAGAGGAGACTTTTGCCTGGCCTACAGAGCAGTCTCTGACCCTGCACTGATGGATTTGCTTTGCATACACAAATCTAATGGCACAAGAGTCGCTCACTCTAGGGATCTTAACCTTGCCTGTGACATTAACAGAACATGCTAGAGAAACAAATATGTCTCCCAGAGACTGCCTCTCCTCTGGAGCAAACTTCCAATTCATGTAAAGTAGAGGTCCTCACAGACTCTAATCCAGCGCAACCTGGACAAATGGATGGAAGACCACAAATTCTCTCCGCGATTGGCACCCATGTCCCTCATGTCCATGTCCCATGTCCCTGCGTTGCAAAATATGTTCACTTAATAAGGACAGATGGTGCAACTTGGCAGTAGTGCCACAAGCCTAGTAACCTCCTATGAACCTACGAACCAAGTCGAAAAATTCTGAATTTGTCACACACTGGACCTGGTATAATATTTTCATGAGATATTGTACATTAAAGGCTATTTAACTTGCAGAAAAATGTCTGTGGTTGTCCTAGCATGTGTGTCTAATTCTATAGTACATTGATCTGACCTCGGTACCATCACAAGATACTCTACATTGCTCACAAGAAGGTTTTCTATAGTTTGTGTTGATGTTTTTATGGCACACTGAGTATTCGCGTTAATCATAGTACAACATACTGTAGGTTTTCCAAAATAAAATACTGGTAGGCACCAAACCACAGCAGATAAAATCATAAAAGCTTTATTCACAAAGATAGACAGGTGAGTGCTTTTGTAGCCAAAGCTGCTTCATCAGACAATGAATAATTCCATTCACTGATTTTAAACTCATTCTATTCAGTCATATTCTCATTTCAATTAATTACATAGCATTTCAGCTACTCAGTCACAATTACTTAAACAGACAGTTTAAAATGATTATGAGGCCACATAAAAAAAAACATAAAAAACAGAACATATTCATCTATTCAAAGATCTGTTAGTTAATATAGGTTTAATAGACATCTTATCATTCAGTCCCTTCCCCATAGTTGCATGCATTCGAATGATCCATTCTAATTCTTTTGTCTCTACCTTGTTCTTGATAGAGCCTCCTCTGTTACCTAAGCATACTAGCTCAATGACCATAAACTTAAAGCTGTGTGATATATCTGTTTCCATTACATGTTTTGCCAGTGCACTAGTGTCTGCTCTCCTATGTACATCATATACATGTTCTTTTATTCGGTCTGGTAGCCTTCTTGTTGTCATTCCTATATAAAATGATTTGCATAAAATGCAATAAGCTAAATATACTAAGTTAGTGCTATTACAATCAGCTAGCAGCTTGAAGGATAAAGTCTTCCCAGTACCTGGATGTAGGAAAGTCCCATTACTATCCAATAAATGGCAATAATTACAGTTTTTGCAAGGGGTTGCGCCATAATTAACTATAGGAAGTCCATTTTGAAGTACCTTTTCATGTCTAGGACCACATAAAAACCTCTTTAAACATTTCTTATTCTTATATGTGTCTCCCTCTAACCCCTTTACTTGTTCATCTGTGCATAAGATATTCCAATTCCTATCAAAAATCCCTTGCAAAGGCTTTATGTTGCTAGAATAAGTCATAGGAATTCTCATGTTCCTATTTGTATGGGTATTTTGTTCATCACTACTCTTATTAGATTCTGAATAGTAAAGCTTACCTTCTATTTCTCTGGAAACCTGGATGTCCTAAGAGCCTGACCCTTTTTAGAAATGTTGTAAAGGATCAGGCTCTTAGGACATCTAGGTTAACAGCAGATCATGAAAGATTCCATGAAGAGATTAATAATTTGGACAGGAGATTTATGGAGAGAGGCTATGTGAAAAGAGAAATTAAACCTATAACTTCCACAGTGCAAGCTTCCAGATGGACTTCCTATAGTTAATTATGGCGCAACCCCTTGCAAAAACTGTAATTATTGCCATTTATTGGATAGTAATGGGACTTTCCTACATCCAGGTACTGGGAAGACTTTATCCTTCAAGCTGCTAGCTGATTGTAATAGCACTAACTTAGTATATTTAGCTTATTGCATTTTATGCAAATCATTTTATATAGGAATGACAACAAGAAGGCTACCAGACCGAATAAAAGAACATGTATATGATGTACATAGGAGAGCAGACACTAGTGCACTAGCAAAACATGTAATTGAAACAGATATATCACACAGCTTTAAGTTTATGGTCATTGAGCTAGTATGCTTAGGTAACAGAGGAGGCTCTATCAAGAACAAGGTAGAGACAAAAGAATTAGAATGGATCATTCAAATGCGTGCAACTATGGGGAAGGGACTGAATGATAAGATGTCTATTAAACCTATATTAACTAACAGATCTTTGAATAGATGAATGTTCTTTTTTTTGTGTGTTTTTTGTGTTTTTTTATGTGGCCTCATAATAATTTTAAACTGTCTCTTTAAGTGATCATGTCTGAGTAATTGAAATGCTATGTAATTAATTGAAATGAGAATATGATTGAATAGAATGAGTTTAAAAATCAGTGCAATAGTGGAATTATTCATTGTCTGATGAAGCAGCTTTGGCTGCAAAAGAGCTCACCTGTCTATCTTTGTGAATAAAGCTTTTATGATTTATCTGCTGAGGTTTGGTGCCTACCAGTATTTTATTTCAGACTGTTCTCAATTGTGGAGGCCCAATTTACCCGCACCTATATCATATTTTTTTGTTTGGTGATACTGTAGGTTTTACTGGTGAATGTCATTAAATGCAGATTAAAACTTTGATTGGTTGTCCATGTTTGTGCTGCTGAATTTTAAGTAGTTAAAATTACTGTTACATTGCAATGGGATGCTTTGTGGTACTTGTTTGAGCAGTCTTGTGCTAACTTTAGTGTAGAAATGTAGTGCTCAAAACTATTTTATTTGCTAGTGCTTTATACTCAATTTAATCGTAAGACAGAATGGTGTACAGTCTGCAGCTAAGCGTCAAAAGATTATTTTAGCACTGGTATCTCATATTCAGGTTGTGTGGCTATTTTTGTACTGGCATGTCTTGTTTTAGGTTATTTAGCTATTTTTATAGGGGCATGTCATGTTGTAGGTTGTGTACTTATTTTTGTAGTGCTTTAGAGCACTAAAGGATAAGGGAAGTGGCTTGGTGATTATGGATTCTGGGCATTATTCTAATGCTATGAACGCTTTATTAATGGAAGAGGTATATGAGGAAAGTTCAATTAATGAAATCAATCTTATGTATAGAACTGTTGAGTTGAGGTTGGAGGGCATGGTGCTGGAAGGGCAGCTAGATGAAAAACAGTATAATTATGTACGAAATGACCACCCTATGATGTCTAATATTTTTAGTATCCCCAAAATTCATAAAGGGTTGATTAATCCAAAGTTTAGACCCATAGTGGATGGAAAGCAGGGGAAAGACCTGCTTTATTAGTAATTTTTGGACACACAGTTACATATAGGGTTGGAATGTTTTGATTATATTTGTAGGGATTCTTGGCATTTTTTAGAAAAGTTAAACAGTATCTGTACATGTAAAGATAAAATACTGGTTACTATTGATGTATGCAATTTGTCTACTGTCATTCCACCTGAGACTGGCCTCGAATGGCTGGAACATCAGTTAGTAAAAACAGGCAAATACGACCAGGACACCATTAATATGTTGCTTGCTCTGATGGAAATTGTACTGAAAAACAATTACATTCATTTTGAGGGGCAGTACTTTAAGCAGGCTACAGGTGTAGCCATGGGGGCAGCTTGTGCCCCCATTTTTGCAAATTACATGATGTCATTCTGGGAGCAAGAATATGTCTTCAAGAGTGAATTCAGAGAGTATATTATATGTTATACTCGTTTATTGGATGACATATTTCTTGTATGGAAAGGCAGTATAGGGTTACTGCAAACTTTTTTTGATTATATTAATGCCAATGAGGAATTTTTAAAGTTTACCTATGACT
The DNA here is from genome assembly GCF_019279795.1 of Protopterus annectens. Taxonomy (NCBI): domain Eukaryota; kingdom Metazoa; phylum Chordata; order Ceratodontiformes; family Protopteridae; genus Protopterus; species Protopterus annectens. The sequence continues at coordinate 1,723,323,119 of NC_056737.1, read as the reverse complement.
ATAGTGTGGAAGGTATAACATATCTAGATGTAGGTTTAAAGATTGATAAGGAAACTGCAAAACTAACCTTGGGCATCTATCGTAAACCTACCTTTTCCAATTCATATTTGAATGTTGACAGTTGGGATCCTTATGTACAAAAAAATCCATCATTAAAGGGCTGCTAGAATGATGAGTGAAGATGCCACATTTATGGAAGAAGTGAAGTTTATATCAGAAATGTTTTTGAAGAGGGGATATCCTAGTGGTTTAGTGGCTGTTGTGGCCAAAGAAGTGATTAAAAAGGGAGCGGATGGCATTTACCAACCCATTTTGGCTAGACCTGATGGGAATAATGGAAGAAGTCAGGTAGCCTTTCAGGTTAGAAAGGAAGAGCCTAATTGGAAACTTAGTTTTATTATCACCTACAATTTGGATGCAGATGGAATTGTCGAAATACTCCGGCGTAATTGGGAAATTTTGTCATGTGACCAACATATTGTGCAAAAAGTAGGATTTGCTCCAGTGATTGTCTTTAGGAGGGACAGATCATTCAAAAATCTGTTAGACTCCAAAGGAAATGAAGGAGTGGTTATTTCTAGTAGAAAATGGGGGGATTTTAAATATGGAATGAGGAATTGCTGTATGAATATAGCAGAGACCCCAGAGTATTTGAAGCTAAATGGACTGTATGTATATACACATTGGAGGGCATTTCAACTGTTGCAGTAAGAATGTGGTATATGTGGCTAAATGCCAGTCATGCCCTGCTTTTTATGTGGGCAAAACATGTAGATGATTTAAGGAAGAAAATTATTATGGTCTGTGACTATTAATATAGTTTATATGCTTGGTGGGAGAGGTGTTATTTGTTTCCTTCTGAATTTTACAACTATATATATGAGATATTTGGACAATCTGTTTATATATATATATATATATATATATATATATATATATATATATATATATATATATATACCAGCAGTCAACCTTTTCATGTTAAAAGGGGAGTGATAAAAGGGCAACTAGTTAGGGTGACTTGTATGGTCACAGACCATGATGATTTTCTTCAGGAATGTACACATATACTCAAAATGTTTTCCAATCAAGGCTACCCACCATGGTTATTGACTAAAATTTGTAATGAGGTGGTTAACAAGTGTAATAATTGTGAATATTTTCCTTACATCAGGAAGGTGTAAGTATGGCATCTTTGATGAATGGTAATCAGGATATTGTGCCTCATATGGGATCTGGTACCCTGAATATAACCCAGGGCAAAGAAAAAAATGTTTGCCCTTTTGTTACCACATATTACACTAACAGTTTCATTATTACTGATATTTTGAATAAATATTGGAACATTATTATGGGTGACCAGGATATCCAGGACAGACTGGGGTTATATCCTAATATTGTGTAGAGGTGTGCACCTATTTTAAAAAGTATTATGGAGAAGCAAATGGTTAAAAACAGTACTAACAGTGGGAGGATGGTTCCATGTGGAATGTGTAGTCAGAGCAAACACAATTTTATTGGTACACATGTTAGTATAAGGGGAAGAAATATTGATATAAAAGGAAAATATTCCTGTTATTCCCAGTCAGTGGTATATATTGCTTTTTGCTTGCAATGTCCTGCCTTTTATGTAGACAAAATCAAGTGTAAACTTGTTCAGAGAATATATGAATATCAATATGATATAGCCCACAAGAAGGAGACTAATGCCATTTATCGACATCTGACCAAATGCCCTGGACATCAATTTAAATTTGTGGTAGTGCAGCAATCTAAAAAAAGTCCCTATAATGGCCCTTGGAAACTGGAACAAAAAGAAACTTGATGGCAAATTTATTTGAATGCATGTTCTCCCCCCTGGGCTGAATGATAGTATTTTCATCTCCAGTACTTTAAAATTAAAACAGTTTGAAAGATAAGTAAAGTTTTTAAACTCATATCTGTCAACAAGCATGAATGTTTATTTGTTTATATATTTGTAAGCATTTAAATAGTTTTTCATATATTTGTTCTATATGTTTTAAAAAAAAATTACATGTTTAAAGTTTTTCATAAACAAAGGGTTACTTTTAGGATTGCAGGCTGCAATTTGCATTTTTATCATTGTTTTAGATTCATTGGCTGTTGGACCATGATGTATTTCAAATGTGGTATAAGTAGGACAGATAACTTGTTTTCTTCATCTGAAGAAGTTTGCTTCTTGTACCTGACGAAAGCACTTCATTAAAGTTTGTATCCTGGGATTCTGATCACTGCTGTGCTTTTTTTTTTGTTTTACTGAATTTATAAGATGTCGATAGTTAGCTGTTAGTGATTTTTTTTTTATAATTAGATTCAATAAAGGCGTTTAAATATTTAATATATGGGCCCTCCCATTTTATATCTCTACTTAATTTCAGTTTAGTAGTAACATTTTTTGTTTATTAGAAGTGCCTGAGTTTTATTGTGCTTAAATTTTAATTCAGAGATATTTGCAAAAATACCTAGATTGTCCAACAGGTGATCTATTGAGTTTTCAGTGTCATTAGATATTATTAATATGTTGTTAGCAATCATTTGTATCTTAAGGAATAATTAGTCTGATACTTTATATCCTTTAACATTTTCATTGTTCCTAATGCAATTTGCAAGAGGTTCCATGGCAAGGTCAAAAAGTGAAGGAGAAAGGGGGTAGCCTTGCTTAGTACCCTTTGGTATCCCAAAAGGACCAGATAAATAGGATCCGGTCTTTACATAAGAAAATGAATTTTCATGTCATTTTTCAATTAAAGCAACAAAGTCTAAGGAGAAGTTATATTTTTGTAAACGTTTAAATAGGTATGGCCATCTTAAAGAATCAAAAGCTTTATCTATGTCAAAGCTTAAAATTGATAGCTCATTCTTTTTTAATCACTAAGTCTGTTAAGGAAAGTAGTCTAATTACATTATCATGTACCTTTCTGTTTTTAATGAAATCAGTTTGGTTTTCATGAATTAATTCCGGGAGTAGTTTATTTAATCTATCTGCTAAATTAGACATAAATATCTTATAGTCTATGTTCAGTAAAGATATTGGTCTGTGTGATATATATAGTTTGGATTCTTTATTAGGTTTTAAAATGGGAGGTATAGTAGAATATTTCCATGAGGGTGGGACATTTGTTATTTGTCTTGAGATTTTTTATTTGTTCTTTCAATTCTTTGAAAGAGAAAGGGCTATCTATATTGTTTTTGTTATGCTTAGATAACTTCTTCTGGGTGTTGTCCATTAGTAAGCTATCTACACTTTTATTGTCATTTGTAGGTGGTGTGTTACTGTTAAAATTCTAATAGTGTTTCTTGAAACATAATAAAATACTTTTTAAGTCTGTGACTCTAATATTCTGGTCATTTTTATTGTAAGTAATTTATTTGATATGTTTTTCTTTTCCATTTAAATGTTTAGATATAATCACAATCTTGTGTAGACTCTTAGAATTGACTGAGTATGATTGCAGTCTGATTTTTTCCAGATTTACAGAGATATTGTGTTGCGTGTTATCCTGGTATTCCTTATTTAATTTACATATATTGGTTAGTGCAGGTTTGTCATTTGGTGTAAGTTTTAAGTTTAGCTTGTCAATTTCTTTTTGTATGTGTACTAGTTTTTTATCCCATTCTTTTCTTTTATTTATGTACCAACGTTTGACTTTGCCATATAACACGACCTTTAGTGCGTCCCATAGGATCATGTCTGGAACCTCTTCATTATTGTTGAAATCCATGCAATGTTGTATTTTGTTTAGAAACCATTCTTTAAAACCTTTTACTTTTACTAAATAAGCTGGTAATCTTTGGCAAAAATTTAATAAATCGTGATAGCATTATGGTCAGACATAGAGCATGGTATCGACAATTATTTTATTTTTTGATAGTAAGGAACTGATTACTAAAACTTTATCTGTGTTGATCTGTGTGCCAAACCTGTAAGAACAGTGAGAATATTTTAAGGAGGACAGTACTTTTATACAATCAATATCAATTAGGTTTCTGTCTTTTATATAATTGTTCAGTGCTTAGCTTTTGGGGATATCTTGAAGGGCTTAGAGGTTGTAGTATCAGTGGGGAGCAAGATACAATTAAAATCACCTACTAATAGTATTTCACATTTAGACCATGATGTTATATTTTCCAAATGTTTTTTCACAGTTTTTGTACCAATACCAGGTATCCAGTAAGTATTAATAAAAGTATACATCTTTTTCTCGAGTCTTAGTACAATTAGTGTAAGCATACCATCTCTGCTTGAATATGAATCTACTATTTCTGGCATTCTTACTGATTTTTTGTGTAAGATTAAAACACCTCTTCTCTTATGATTAAAGTGTGAACTTATCAAAATCTTATAAATGTTGAATGCTAATTTGTTTAAATCATCTGATAACAGGTGAGAGTCCTCTATAAATATGAAATTGGCTTTATGTAAATAAAAATATTTGTTAAATACTACTCCTTTTTATGGGGTGGTTTAACCCATTGACATTTAAAAATAAAATGTTGAATACTGTCATTTAATAGAGAATGCTACTTTAAATAAAATTGAAAAGTGTTTTCCTAAATTCATTATGTCAAATATTATACTTGAAACTGTTATGGACAGTTCAGGATCATTGAATTTAAAAACAATAAAACTATAGAGTTCAGCAACCTTCAGCATGGAAAAACTAAATCCATGCTTGCTATGTTTCTCATTGAAGCCACAAACTAACCTTCTCATAACATCTAGTGACAACTCTTAGCCACTGCATAATAACAGCAAGTAGAAGGGAAACAGGATAATAGGATCATGGGCTCATAGGAGGTTACTAGGCTAATGACCCCAGGACCCTTACAAGCCTAGCAAAGTTTATTTCCACAATCAACACCTATCACCCCTGTCCAAGGTGGACATAGGTGGAACTCCTCAGATGAATTTATAGTTACCCATCCAGTCATCCAGATTGCATTTGAAGAGGACCAATGAGGTGCTGTGTTTGACATGAAGTGGGAGTCTGTTCCAAAGGTGTGGTACCTTCTGGGAGACAAATCTGTCCCTCCGTCAGGTTCTATTAATGTCACATACTAGGTTAAGGCCATTAGAGTGAGTAACCCATGTACCATTTGACTTACGCATATATACTGCATCTTCAATAAAGCAGAATCAAAGATTGCCTAATATGCAAGGCAGAGATTGCCTCTGAGCAGTCTGTGTGAAACAGAATAAAGTGGCACTGATTTCAGATGGTCCACGTAGGACAGATGCTGAATACCTTGACTTTTCCTTGTGAGAAACCTTTCTGGTCTCTCCAATTGCTGCAGGTGCTTGGAAAGGTACATGCCAAAAGGGGCATTGTACTCAATTATTGGCCTGATGAGGGAAGAGTACAGGGAGGTTAAAACTTTTTTTGTTCTGGAGGTAATGCCCTTACTTATGAGATGAGCAGTATAGAATGCCCTTCTTACCATTGTGGAGACATGGTGATCAAAGGTAAAGTTGCTGTCAACCTGTGTGTCTAGGTCTGTCACCACTGAGTGCATACTTAGGGTGGTGTTATTGATGTGGTAGTTAGCAGGAATATCACTCTTACTGAAAGGGATGATAATACATTTGTTTGCACTGAGTTTAAAGCCATGATTTTGGTACCAGTCATTTGTGTGTGTAAGACCCTCTTGTAGGATGTTTACATCATTTGGAGATTCTATGACCTCTCCCAGTTTGCAGTCATCAGCAAACTTTGTCAGCCACAGACCTTTAGTTTTAGCTTGCACTTCAGAGAAATAGATTCCAAACAGTAGAGGTCCCAAGACTGATCCCTGTGGAATACCATCAGTTACAGGTCTGTTGTTGGAGGTGGATTCCCCTATTTTGACTATATGGGTTCTATCAGTGAGCCAGTTAGCAACCCATATAATGATATCATTTATTTATTTAGTTATTTTATTTTATTTTACATTTGCTTACCAGGATAGTCCAACTGGACACAGGTCCATTTACAGCAGAGGCCCTTGGAGAAAAGCTCCGTACAACTAACACGAATAGTAAACACATATAGTACAAGTCACACATAAAATATAATAGCTGCAAGGCACTTTTACACAGACAACAGCAAAATCTTAATTAACTCGTATAGAAGATTAGATTTAGAGGATTGCAGTGGGGATTCCTGAGTTTGTAGCAGACACAGAAATCTGTAAGATTTGATAGTTATTTGTTGTTACAAGGTAGAGGTTTTATGTGATGCATGGGCATAGCCAAAAATTCATTAGTTGTTCTTTGAGCGAGTTTTTAAATAGTGTAGTTGAAGGAGCAGAGGTCAGAGGGGTGGGAAGGTTATTCCAGTTTCTAGCTATGTTGTGGAAGAACAGAGCTTTTCCTGCAGAGTTATTGGCTTTAGAGATACAGAGGAGAGATTTTTCAGAAGAGTGGAGGGGACGATTTGATACGTACTGGGTTAGGAGTTGTTTTAGGGATGGGTTTTTTTCAGGATAATTCTTGATATTGTAGGCAAGTATTAATTGGTCATAGTTAAGTAGCTGAGGGAGTTCTAACCATTTTAGCTCTTGTAAAGCCTGACAGTGATGGGTTTTGAAGGTAGAGTTATTAGCAAATATGGCAATTTTATTGTAGCAATATTCAAGTCGTTCAAGGTCCTGTTTTCTTGTGTGGGTAAAGATTGGTGCAGCATACATAAGTGTGGACAGTAGGTGTATTTGGGTTAGTGTAATTTGTGCCTGATCAGATACGAATTTTCTGTGTCTGTATAGAGTACCCATTTTTTGTGGACCTTTTTGATTGTTTGTGTTATATGGACATCAAATAGTAGTTTATTGTCAATTGCTACACCAAGGAATTTGGTATGGTCAATGGAGGAGATGTTAGTACCATTTTTGAATGTATTGACTGTATTTGTGAAGGAAAGGAGAGCGGTAATAGTGCTATGGTGTTGACGGAAGCCGTGTTGTGTGGGAGAAGGGAGATTGTTAGAGTTCAGGAATTGCATAACTTGAGAGTGAATGCACCTTTCAAGTATTTTAGATAAGGGGGTAGGATGGCTATGGGATGGTAATTAGAGAAATCATAAGAGTTTCTGCCTTTATGAAGAGGGATAATGTATGATACTTTCCATAGCTGTGGGATGTAGGATTCCTGAATTGAGCGGTTAATAAAATGGAAATAGGGTAAGATAGGGAGTCAGCTGCTGTTTTTAAGAAATTGGCTGGTAAGTTATCTGCTGCAAGGGTAGTAGGTTTAATGTTTTGTAGCAGTTTTTTAATTGTAGCAGTAGGGACAGGTGAGAGGGTAAAGGAGGGGTTATTATTAAGGGGTTGGTTTGGGGTGTGTGAGTGGTTGTTTTTGGAAAGTTGAGTAGATAAGGATAGGATGGTTTCACTGAAATGGTGGTTAAATTGGGAAGCAATATCTTTAGTGTTGTTGTCAGTGGTTGTAGTGGATGTTTTACCTGGGTTAAGTAGGGAGTTGATGGTATGTCAAAACTTTTGGAGGACTCTTTTGTATTTGTTTTGGATATTAAGGAAGTAGTTTTGTTTATTGAGTTTGGTTTGTTTTTTTGCCTGATTTCCTAGTTTTTAGTAAATTTGTTTGGATAAGTTTGTGTTTTTTCTTTTCCATGCTTTCTAAGACTTATCTCTAGCTTTTATTAGGGATCTTGTGTTCTTGCTTAGCCAAGGTGCATAGTTTGTCTTAACTTTCATTTTTCTAGTGGGTGCAAGTGAATTTAGGACAGTAATGAAAGTGTTGTTAAAATAGTCTACAGCTTGGTCTAAACCTAATGTTAGTAGTGGGTCTCATTTACACTGTTTTAGGATGCGGTTAAGATCTTGTATATTCAGTTTACTATCATCTCTAACTTGTCTATAAGTTATAGGGTTGGAAAGATTGGTGCATTTGTGTAGAAGGAATCTGTGGAGGTGGTCACTTAGGCTGTCTGGTAGACGTCTGGTGTGATATGTTTTTGGGCAGTTAACTAGTGTCCAGTCTAAAATCAATTGTTTGTGGGATTTTTTTGGCTACTCTAGTAGGTTCATGGATGAGCTGGATAAAGCCATAGAGATTGATATGATTTGTGGAGTTGTTGGAGTTACAAGCTAACTAGTCTGTGTTCAGGTCACCTAAAAGAATGGTTTCATGGGATAGGTTATTTGAGGTCCATTGTAAGATCTCTTCTATGGTGGGAGAGTTGTTGCCTGGGGGGATGTAACAGCAGAGAATATTAATTGTTTTGGTGCCATTTATGAATAGAGTTGAGATTAAGATTTCAGCATTTTGAAATGAGGGTATAGGACTTTCTAGGGGTTTTATGTTGAGTGTATTTTTAAATAATATGGTGACTCCACCTCCCTTACTTCCTGTTCTATCCTGCCTTAGTATGTTATACCCTGGTGGGAGAATTTCTTCATTCTCGTTTTTGGGTTTTAACCATGTTTCAGTCATGGTTACTATGTCTGGGGAATATAAATGCATGTATATCAGTGAGTTTGTTAGTTATACTCCTGGTATTGATGTTAATGATTAGTAGGTCTGATTTTTGTTTAGGTAGGAGTAGTGTATTGCTTGGGCCTGGGTTTGGGTGTATGTCTCCTGATATGAGAAGTTTTTTGTAGTAACTAATATGTGTTTCATTCTATGTGTTGTTTTTGTGTGGTATGAATGTATTACTTTTGTGGTATAGGTTATTGTTAATTGGATTGTATATATGTGTAGCATTGAGATGTCTTTAAATAGTGTAGCAGTAATGGGGAAGTGTATGTGTGTGTTTGGTGTAATGTAGGTGTGTGTTGTATGGTACTTTGTGTTTTGTAGTGAAGTGGTAGGATTGGTGGATGTGAGGTTAGTTAGTATTGTGAGGGTGAGGAGGAGACAACCTAAGATGATTTTCATTTTTTCAGTAATGGATGGTGATATGATAGGGTGGAGGGAGGAAACTAATGGTTTGTAAGTATGTGGTAGCTAAAAGTGTGTGTGGGGGGGAGTTGGTTGCTAGGGGTGTGGTAGTATGTGGGGTGAATGTGTGTGGTAAGGTGTAATAGGGTGCTTTGGGTGTGGGTGTAGTTTAGTGGGTATAACTGTAGAGGTGTTGGGGTGGGTGGGATATGGGGGCAGAGTAGGGGAGCGGAGTGGAAAATTAGTGGAAAATTATAATAATACATTAGTCAACTTTCTATGTTTAGTTCTTTGGTGGAACATTTATAATAGTACAAAGGCAACTTACCACCTTTATTTCTCTAAGTTTTTTCCTATTTCTTGTATGGGGAAAGAGACTACTTTGTTATAAATCTTGAACTTGGGTAGCTGGATTTGGTTTAACTAGCGGATTTGGATCATACAGATGTGCTTAGCATGTAAAAAAAAAAAAAAGTAGATAAATTATGACCTATGTTCTACTGCCATCTAGTGGTATAGGTGAGGAACTTTAAGCAATTGAATTAATCTAGTTTAAAACTAAAGAATACAAGATAGGAATCAGGGTGGATGGCCTCGAGGTAGATCCGGGGGATGTGCTGGCCCTCTTACAATTTAACTGAGAAAAAACACTCAATATTAAAAATAAAATATATTAGAGAAACTGTAGTCTATCACCTACACTGTGAGGCTGAGAGAAGGCATGTCAAGGTAATCCAAGCTTAGGAGTTCTATTAGTGTATTCTTTTAAATTGATAATTGCAGGTGGAGGACAGCCTGAGTATCAGTGCAAGGCTTCTGCGGATGACCGATGGGACGTCTTAGTTGATACCTAGCTGGGTAAGTTTGTCAATTATGCCTGAGTGACGGATAGCGTCAAAAGCCTTGGCTAAGTCTTGGTAGGCTATGTGCACAGATTTCCCCTCATCAAAGGCCTTGGTGACTGTTTCAAAGAAGCCACCCAGGTTTAACAGGCATACTCTCCCTTTGACAAATCCAAAGAGTAGGGTCAAGTGCTTGGAGGATACCAGTGTCTTTGTTGATAAGGTCCATGATGATTCTCTCCATGGCCTTGCAGAATAGGGTAGTCAGGCTACTAGGTCTATAGTTCCTGCAGTCAGTGGAATCACCACCTTTGTGCAAGGAGATAACGGTGGCCTTTTCCCATTCAGCTGGGATGAAGTCAGTGCTTAGAGTATGATTGAAAAGAGTACCAAATGGCATTGCTAATTCTTGTTTGAGCCATGCAGGATGCAGCCTAGGATGTTATCAGGTACCATGGATGCTGTGTTTTTGACCTTAGAGAGGGCAGTCACAACCTGCTCTTTAGAGGGTCAGGGCAGAGGACAGGTGGTAGGGATGTCTTGGTGTAAGTGTGGTGGGGAAGGGAGCATGAAGTTTTCAAAGAACCTGTCAGCTAACAGGTTAGCCATGTCCACAAGCTTGGCATATGAGGTATCATTAACTACCATTTTGGCACAAATCTGAGCCTTTCCTTTTAGATTACAGATGTAACTAAAGAACGCCTTATGGTTGTCCTTAGTTAATGAAGCTAATTTGGATTTGTAGTTAGCTTTGGAGGGCTTCACAATGAGTCTTATTTGCTTGTTTAAGCTGAGGAGGGAGTCTTTCCAGTTTGGGGCTCACTCCCTCTTAGTCTTAGACAGCAATTTGTTTCTCTTATTGTAAATCCTGTTAATGGCAGTTGTCCAGCACACAGGTTTGCTTTTCCTCGAGTATCTTGTTTTGGTCTAGTCAAGGTGGCTGTATCAATGCAGTTGTTCAGGTGTTTGTATTGAGCATTTGTGTAGAACTCAGCATAGTTGCCAGTTCCATCTGAGGGAGGAGGTGCAGTGAAGCTATTTATACTATTCTGTAAGAGGTTGTAATCTGTTTTGGAGAAGTTTTTTTTAGTTTAGTTTGTGCTACAGGAGATCAGGTGTGATAGTAACTTCAAATGAGACTGAGTTGTGGTCATATCTCACCAGAGAAGACCTCACAATGGGGGTGCCACAGTGGTCTGCCATATTGGTAACCACCAGATCCAGGATGTTGGCAGCCTTTGTGGGAGTGTCAACTAGCTGGTCAAGAGCACTGGAGTTAATGAAATTGAGGACTTTGGGCAAGTGAGTTTCCACATGAGTAATTTCTCCCGTCAATGGATAGGTAGTTAAAGTCACCCAAAACCGTGGTGTTCAGATGTATCTTGATAGACCCAAGTAGATCCAAATAGGCAGAGTGTGTGTCCTGATTCTTGAAGGGAGTCCTGTAGCTGGCAATGACTTGAATAGGTGTCCTACCAGCAGTTACTTCCTCCTGAAGTATCTCCGGGGAATCATGCTGTCTAACCAATCTGGAGGTGTATTTATCTTTAATGAATATTGATACACTACCTCCTTTAGTATTCACACCTTCAGTTTGTGTTCTGAATGTGTGGAAGGAGGTGTAACCTGATATGGCTGGGGTGCTCTCCACAGCCTTGAACCAGGTCTTTATGACTGCACAAATGTCTATGTCTTCCAAAGTGAGGACTGCTTCCAATGAATGCAGTTTCATGTTAAGACTCCTAGTGTTTAGCAACAGGACCTTGAAGATGTTTTTAGATAGAGTTCTTACATCGCAAATTTTGTCCTTGAGACACTGCCTAAAAAAGGCACTATGGTAGTGGCAAAGAGCCTTGACCAGTAGCTGAAATCTCAGGGGTGACAGATGAAGACCATCTCTGGCAAAGCATCGAGGTCTGTCAGTCATGTCATCCCAGGCTGAGAGATACCCTATTCCCTTGGAATGACACCAGAAACTAAGCCAATTACTGAAGTCAGTCATTTTCTGTTTGTATTGAGGAATCATCCTAGGTGAAGGTAAAATGCTGCCTAAGGCTAGAGACATACTAGCCTGAGACACATAGTCTGAGAGCACAATCATATCTCTCTTAATATAGTCCAGAAAGGTACCTCTCAAGTCATTCACACCAATATGGACTATGACAGAGTTATAACAGTACCTGTTGTTCAGAGACTTGAGTGTATGTGTGATGTGGGTGATCCTGGCTCCTGACAGACAGCTGACCATGACCTTCTCCTTATCCAGCCCAGTGAGAGGGACATCTGTGTGTCTCATGACTCACGATGGAATCACCTATGACTAATACATTTGGTTTTGTGTTTTGCCTTAAGGGCTTGATAGATGAAACACTGGTAAGTGAGTTATTATGTGTATTGTGTTCTGCAGAGGCAGTATTATGTGTAGTGTGCTTGTGTTTATGTTTGGGAGGTCTCTGGTGTTTAGGTATATTTCTGGTGAGGACCTCTGCATATGTAGGTATGTGTGGATGTGGATTTGGGTGGAGTAAGAAGTGAGGTGTGCATTGTGATGACCCGCTCATTGTCATATGTACTGACTGGTGTGTGAGAGAGCATGGGTTTGAGGTTCTTAATATAGTTGCATCCCTCACATGTTGAGTTTGTGTGGGCTAGGAGCAGAGGATTGTTGGTGAACATGAGGCAGTTACTACACTGGCTCAGGATGCCCATGTTGACTAAGCTGGCTGGAGAAATTGTGGGAAATTGTGCATCCATAGTGTTGGGTAAATTTATATAGTCAGGAAGAGAGGTTGCACTTAGGAGTGGCTAGTGAGTGAGAGGTGTGTTGGAACCTCTGAGGCTAGGCTTAGTGTTCTACCTGACAATAGTGCTAAGCAGCAAAGAATCTCTGAAGGACCACAAGCAAAGTGCTAAGGAAAATTTTAACAAGAAAATCTTTCAGTACTTCAATGAAGAGCTGGTTTTAGTGCTCAAATGATACAAGGCGGTCTAAATTCCTTAAGACTGAATCTAGCCAGTGCTAAGTGCAGAGGTATTTGAAATTTAAAGTGCTTAAAATCACATTCACAACAGCAAAAAAAACAGTATAAAGCAGCAAGTCGGCAGAACAATGTTCTCAATGTAATCAGACTACTAACAAGCAGTAGTAAAAGAAGAGGTATAAATGCAATTGAACACGTTTAAGAACAGCAGCAAAACCAAAATAATGTATTAAAGTAGGAAAAGACACAGTATAAGTACAGTAAAACTCAGTAAAAGCAGATGAAAAGAATGTAATATTTTTTTATCAAGGTTAATAGCTAAGGGGGTGGGCCTTACCAAATAGTCTTGCTGTACTCCATATAAAGAACTGATGCAATGGGACTGGGAGGAGTGTCCAATAACAGATTTATAATAGGAGGCGGGCAAAGCCAAAGCCACCAAGTTGTAAGAACACAACAACAATAGGGCCGGTGAGAGGGAAAATCAAATGGAGCCAGCTAGACTAAGTGTTCACAAGTGAAAGAGAAACCAGTTTACACACAAACTATGCAACACTAAATAACAAATTATTAAATATCACTGAAACAGTTTTAGCAAGTGCAAAATAATATATTTATATCAGCTTTGTATGTTAGATGGTTTTAAAAGTATTCCAAACAGGCAAAAAGGAAAGAGCTCTTGAATATTGAGCAAATTCTTGCAAATATGTGAATCTTTTATAGTAGTAGGATGAAAGACTAACCCTCAGGCAAATCAGATAAGGACACAAAGCTATTTTCCACCTAAACCAAATGGTGCCAGCCAGACTAAGTGCATTAAAAACATAGAAAAAGGAAGAGTCAGTTCATAATACTGTGTGTACATTGACTATAAAACTTCTGTGTAACATACTAAAATTCTTTAAACAAACTGTATAAAATGGGTTAACTAAACCTCAATTATTTTAATTAATCTACATGAATACAGGTATACTGAGCTGTTTAAGCAAAGTAAAATTGCATTTAAAAACTGTCTCTGCCAGACACAAGCAATTTACAATATGTCTTTAAATATTTACTTATTACAGTTTAAATAAGTGATTATTTTAAATTAAAACAAGTACTTACATATTCTTCAGTTAAAAACAGCTGTCAAAAAAGTAAAGAAGCTATTCAAATGTCCATTCTTGAATCTGATTGGCTGTTGGTGTTCACTGAAGAGGCACAGGTACAGAAGTCATGCCTACTTCCCGGAAGATGTTGCAAGTTGTTCCTTACAAGTATGGGAGCTATATGAAGCTATTAGAAGCTCAAGCGTGCCATAAAAATTGTCAAAACTACTAAAAAAGTGAATAGGGGGAGTTTTATGATAAAGTTAAGACTTTTAAGCACAAAACGCTTATGGATGTTATAAATAAGCTGCTAGTAGTGTAAAAAGCCATTTTTAAAGCATTAAAATGTGAACTGGCAAAATCATCATAGAAAACAATATAAAATATTAATTATACATAAAGTTTAGTCATATTAGATAAAACAAACATAAAAGTCTGACTGAGTGAAACATATGCATAAGTTATTAATAAAAGTAACAATACTCTTAAAATATCTAAAAATAACATTTTAAGCATTCGCTATATATCTAATATTTAAGTGCTGTATTACCGAGACTAAGACCGTGGGAAAGGCATGTGTAAGGAGATATTAGATATGATAGACATGAGTAATTCTAAACTATTTCAATAATGATATGCATATGAAAGAATGCAGTATATTTCTAATAGATTGCTGTTTCATAAAGTCTTAAACCTTTAAAACTGGTTGAATAATGTATATTTGCTTGAAAAGTTAGCATTACTGTAAGCAAAATTACTGGGAAAAAGAAAGTTACATTATATTCTATGAGTGGTTCTACACTAATTAAAAGGAGAGTTAATCTCAGAAGAAAATAAAAATTAAGTATGTTTACTTGTCTCTAGATTTATTTTTTTCCATAGTTGTCCATTCATTCTTTGCTGGTCTTTTTAAATTCAGCAAAGAATACAGGGGCTCAAGGGTTGTCTTAAAAGGTTCTTCATTGGGACAAATGTGGATGCTTCTTCAGTGATGTCAAAAGTGTTCTTTCCTTCTGGCAGACACAGTCTTATTCTTGCAGGAAAAATCAGTTGTGCTTTAATCCCCTTCTTCTTCAACAATTTTATTAATGGGACACATGCTTTTCTTTTGGACATTACAAGAGATGAAAAGTCATTATCAAATATAATGATTTGTTCACCTATTTTCAGTGGAGCAAGAGACCAGGCAGTTCTTAAAACAAGGTATTTGTCTTAAGCAGAGATGAATTTTACAATACTAAATCTAGAATGGATGTGGTTACTGGTTGAAGGGGTTGTAGTTAAAGATCTGTGTGCTCTCTGAATCCTGAAGGATAATGTTTCCGGCAGGTTTAAGGTTTTGGGGATCCAAGAAGTCAGGAAATTTATCATATTGTCCCCACTCCGTCTGTTCCAGGATGCCATAGATTATTGTAATATTTCTCCTGCCTCTGTTGTCTGTATCATCACGCTTCTCAATAAGTCTGGTTATTTCCCAAAGAAGAAAGTCTACATTTTTTTCTCTTTCTATTAACCTGCAGTCTATGTTACAGAACCCTTGAGTGTAGCAATCTGAGCAGTTTGTTGTTTGAGGGCATCATTCAATAAATCTATTTGTTTGGCAGTATTTTCCTTTATGTTATCAACGTTTAGATTCAATTTGTCTATTTTTATCACAAAATCATGTACAGTGGTAAGAATTGCCTGTATTTCTTTCTTTATTGAATTATCTTGTTGGAAAAACTTGGAGTTGCTCATCTTCCTTTATGGGTTTATTTTCAGTGTCCCTTCTTCTGGAGAGTTTGACAGGAAAATATGAACATTTCTGTTAAAAAATTTACACAAATATGAAGCTTGTGACTTCCAAATTCTAGATTTGTTGGTTTCAATAGTTATTGGTGATACTGGATAAGAAGTCCTGTCAGAAGAAGTTGAGCATGCAGAACTTAAGAATTCTGCTGCTTTCCTTTTACCCATTGCTCCTTAGCATGCTGTTCTGCTGTTTAAACCTGGCTTCCTTGATCAAATTTAATGAAAAAACAATAGGAGAAGTAAAATGATTATATGTGGTGCACTTTAATGAAGGTATTAACCACTGTTTGAAACTTATTATGCATATTTTAAATTCACATTCCTATTTTATAATTGAGTAATGTACATTTCACTGAGGAGCATCATGTGAGCTGTCATTGTGGGAGACAGAAAAATATAGTCACTGTCCATATATAATATACTGTACGATATACTATACTGGAGATATAGCTCATTATTTGTCAGTCACAGAGATATGAAATATTTTGTATTTACATCAATATTGGCAAGTAAACAAGAAATGTATGAAGTATTGCATTAGTAACAACTGAAACATTATATGATGCTCAAAACACTTGACAAAGATACTTGTCACTCTAAGTGGTACAGCTTGAGGGATATTGCAGATTGCTTATACTGCTAATTATACAGATATAAATGGTAACATTTTTCCAAATATCTCAAAAAGCAAGCTCCAAAAAGGAATTTCTTGGCATCATAACACAGCCGAACTTTGGTCGAACAAACTTATTTGTGAAAATTCAGCAAAACCTGAGACTTTTTCCATTAAAACTGTATTACTCTGATGTAATAACTTTGAATATGTTGGCCATTATCATTGTCAAGACGAATTCCTACTAAACATTATTGCTGTTTACTATTCATTAACACATTTAATGTTCACAAGATATTTATATTCTTAGGTTTATGCTTTTTTAATTGATTTTTTCAGAAAATGCAATTAGGCTGCTAGATGAGTGACATTCCTTAGCTGGTAGGTGTAAATGAGTTAAAAACAATGAAATGCAAAACTAGCACACACCATTGCAGCCTTATAAAACTGTTTATGTACTGTTAACCATCATATTATATATAAAGAAATATATGCATGCAAATTATACATATAATTACTAGATATATGTTTCTAATCCTCCTCCCATAATTTTCCATCTCAGTGTGCACATCATGCAATTGCCACAACTACAAATCATGCCATTGCCACAAATGGTCATCATCATTATCACTATAAGCTCTGTGGTGCATACGATAACTACATAGCACTATAGTAAAAATAATTAGATTGTTGTGAAAGGAGGTTTGGTTTGCATCTAATTTAGCACCTAGCAAAACCGTAATGTGCCATTCGAGGAAAAAAAAAAAAGCATATTCAAACTCAGGCTAGATGAGCTTAATTATTCAGGGGGAGGGGGAAACAGTACATTGCACGGACTTGTCAGTGCTAAGTGATGCATTACTTTGCTTGACCAAAAAGACCCTCATCAATCACCATGACAGATTATTGATGAATGCAATAATATAAAGATAGAAATTGCAGCGCATCACATTGACTTTTAAACAACCATGCATTTATTTTATCTAGCCAAACTATTGCGTTATCAGTCACCATTATGTGCTTATTATTGTTTACACTAATAAAAAGAAATAAACCTGGTGTGGTAATTGTCATGCCAGTGCCACAATGACACTGATGTTTGCTAGACAGCTGTACTTCTCAACACTTCAAACACTTTGATGCTGTCCGTATCAGTCAGCACTTCATACAAATTGTTTATACTTCTGCACACTGTTCTGCTACAGTAATTGTCTTATTGAAGCATCACATTGCTCCTGTATACATGCAAAGGTCAGCACAAAACTCAGTTGTAAGTTCATTAATCATTATATATTTTCTAGCTTGATGCAGAGCTTGCACTGAACCAGGGAGTTAGTATTCTTTGATAATTTCTAGATTCGTTTTTCATCTTTTATTTTGAACGTATGTCTAAGTCAGCAAGTAAACCATTTTAAATGCATTCCTTGGGATTTGGGAATCTGGAAGCTGTTAGACATAGCAGGGAATAAATGGCCACCCCAGAATAATCAGTAAACATCCCAGGCAACTTTAATGTGACAGAGAGTATACATAGGCTTATCTCAGTATGCTAAATAATAGGAAGAGGACAGTGTAAACAAAAACCAGCAAAGTCACCAGAACCATGAAAACATACTGGCAAAATTTCTTTTTTAATTTGATAATACTATATCAGAACGCAAGTATAGAACACTTTTGCCAAGTGGGCTTCATCAAGCAAATATCATGAAAAGTTAAAAGTACCATTTAAATATTAAAACCTTTGTCATGTGACACAATTAAACAATTAAAATTCAGTGAACCTGTCTATGTAACTCTCTGAGATGGGGTTTTAAAGTAACCCTCCATTCAGCCCTGGAGGAATATGGGCTCTAAATCTTAAGTATCCATTCAAGTTCCTCTTGTTCAGTACAGTGTATTATGTTCCCACTTTATAGAAATTCATGTATAACACAATATTATAAATTTAAAATTATGTGTGATATCAATATCAGTATCATTATCAGTATCAGTAACATGCATGTACAGTGCATTTGTAAACACTTTTCTTTTAATTTCCAATATATGTGTAGTATCAGTATCAGTAACATGCATGTACAGTGCATTTGTAAACATTTTTCTTTTAATTTCCAATATATGTGTAGTATCAGTATCAGTAATATAAACCCACGGTGGTGGTGCTGCGGTAGCGTTGTCAACTCACAGCAAGACGCTGTCCCGTTCGATTCTCAGCTAGAGCGTCTTCTGCGTGGAGATATGCATGAAGGTTGTGCGTCAGGGCTGGTAACTCAGCACGTAAAAATCAGCTACCAGTCATTAGTGGACCGGAGTTCCGCTGTGGTGACCCCTAACCGGGAAAAGCCAAAAGACACAACAACAACATCAGTATCAGTAATATGCATGTACAGTGCATTTGCAAATGCTTTTCCTTTAATTTCCAATATATGTGTAGTATCAGTATCAGTAACATGCATGTACAGTGCATTTGTAAACACTTTTCTTTTAATTTCCAATATATGTGTAGTATCAGTATCAGTAATATGCATGTACAGTGCATCTGTAAACACTTTTCTTTTAATTTCTGATATATGGTCGCTTACATGTGCCACACATCACTAAATAAACTAAATTGCATGTGCCGCAATTACCATAGGCAGAAAATCTAAAGTCTTTACCATTCACTCGATGGCTGAATGATTTTGGACAGTGCAGTGATACACTGGTAGCTTTGTTGCCTTACACTAAGAGGTTCTTCGGTTTGATTCTCAGCTGGAGTGCCTTCTGTGTGGAGTCTGCATGTCCTCCCTACATTCGTGTGGGTTTCCTCCAGGTGCTCCAGTTTCCTCCTATGTCACAAAGACATGAGTCTAGAGTATTTCTCCCTTGGCCTCTGCTGAAAATTGGCTTTGTTCCAAGTTGGACTTTCCTGGTAAACAAATGTTAAATAAAATAAATTTCTCTGTGTAAATGTGAACACAATGAATACACATATGACATTTGAATGTACCACTTTTAGTACTTTGAAATAACATCTGGGTAGTCGGTTGTTCTTTATAACATAATTTATTTTTTAAATTAGTATTTCATTTATAACCAAAGTTAGCCTTCTCGTCCAATGCCTTCCTTAATTCAGGGACATCCATCAATATGGGCAAGTACTTATGCATTATTTGTTTGACAGCTTGTGTGTTTTTATTATATATAAGGATGCATCTTTTTGTATATGTTCTGTAGGAATCGCTTGAATCTGTTTGCCAGCATTAAGTAGTGGTTTAGATTCCATATTACATTTATTACCAACATCATTTATTATGCAATGTATTTCTATGGCTCTATAGCCTCTCTTAATAAATCTTGAGCTATTGTGTGCAATTGCTCTTCCATATTAATGTCTACAGTGTTAAGCTTTGCCACCCATAACATTTGATTTTTAACTACGTTATCAAAGACAAATGGGGAGAGGGGGTGCATACTCATCCTATGCAAGCATTTTATTTTTATTTATTTTTATTTTACATTTCTTGACCGGTATAGTCTGACTGGATACCTGTCCATTTTCAGCGGAGGCCCGGGGAGAAAAGCTCTATACATCCATACAGAAAAACTGTTACATTAAACAAGATAAAGCACTGTTACAAATACAATACATAGGATAAAAGTTATTCATTCTGTCATATATAAATCTGATTTGTTATAGAGTAGCAATTAGGAAGCAATGTAGGGGCAGTATACATTTTTTTTAATGGACTTCCTATATAACATAGTGTCAATGTGCCCCAATTCATTGTTACTAAGTGTAATGTCCAGGAAGTTAATTTATGTGGCATAAATATCTCTCTTAAATCTAAGGAAGTGATTAGTGTTTGATATGTATTCAAAAATCTCTTCAAAAGTAGCTGGTATACCTTTACAAATTAAAAATAAATCATCTATAAAGCACCTATAAAAAAGAACATTATTCTTGTATGGGTTATCATTAAGGAGATATTGTCTTTCCCACTGGAACATTACAATGTTGGCTTATGTGTTCACGATGGGGTACCATCCCTATGCCCTTATTTTGTTTGTAAAGCTGTCTCTGAAATAAAAATACACTATTTATCCAGACCAAATGTAATAGTTTACAAATATTTACTATGTGTGTAGAAGTATATTCAGTAAATTGAAACAAGTAATCTTTAACATACTAGGTCCCAATGTGATTGGGAATAACAGTAAATAATGAGACAACATCCATTGTGATGAAGTAACATTCACTTATTCACTTAAGTTATTTTCTTTTGACTAATCAGATAGTTGATACAAAAAATCAGGTGTGTCCCTTATGATAGTACCTGTACTTGTGAGACTCTTATTTAATTGTGTATCTAAGTACTTATAGATTAGTTTTGTGGGCCATCCTCTAGCAGATATAATAGATCTCATAGGTGGAGGCATAAGGTATTTGTGGATTTTCAGGACACCGTATATGATAGGTATTTTAGGTGATTCACTTATGAGATATTTCAACAATTCACAGCTTATTTGATCATTCAAATGCATTTCTGTTAAATGGTATTCTATTTTATTGGTAATGTTATATGCATCTTGTTTATTTATCTGTGTGTATTTTTGACCATTCAGCATTTCATTCATAGTCGGAATATAAAATATGGTGTCCATTAAAACTATCCCACCTCCATTATCTGCAGGTTTTATCACAATATTTGCATTATTTTTCAATGACTCTACCTGTTTCTTTATCGCAGTGTTTATGAATTCCTGTTCTGCCATCAACCCTAACAGGGATAACTTCCAAGTATTCCTCAAATGAATTAGCCTATCCTCCCTTCAACTATAACAGGCATAATTTTCAAGTATTCCTCAAAAGAATTCCACATATTGTTTCCCCTTCTTTTACCTTTTCCCATAATGCCTTTATTTCCTCAAATTCCCCAAAATATATCTGTGATCCCTGACCACTCATTTCAACACCTCTAGCATCTGTCACCAATTGCCTGCCTTTTCAGTCTGGTTGGTGATAAGAATAATCTGATAAGTAATCCAGTGTGTAAGTCCCAAACATTTAGGACACTCTTAGTTTCTGTTTCTATTGTCTATGCTTCTTACTGCTCGTTCTCATTACCTACCCAGCTTTATTTCTTCTCCCAGTCTTGTAATTTTTTTGTATTTTAACCTCTTTCCTGTCTCCCAGATTTTTTGGAAATCATCCCTCTTCCTTCTTTCCCTTTACAGCCAACTAATTTCAACACAGCCTTTGCCCTTGTCCTATTTCACTTACCATCTTCCTGTTTTCTCCTTTTTCCTTCAACTTCTTCTCTACTCTTGCTGCTCTCCATCATATTCCTTAGATCTAGTTCCAAACTTCATCCCATCCTTCCTCCTTATTTAAGTGTATTTTACATCCTTCTTTAATATTGGTGACGGGATCCAATGTTTTCTACTCATATTCTTCTATTAGCTTAAGATCATACTTGTGAATCCTTCATGCCCAGAAGTTCAAGAATGATTATGTTAAACCCATTGTCTCCAAAGCAGCTCCTGCTGTAATCTGAAATCATAAAAAGTTTCTCTTAGGTGACTACATAGTATTTGAAGCTTCAGCTGCAGCCATTATCAGCTGCTGAAACTGGCACTTACATTGTATTACTTCTGCTATAGCACCTCATAACTTCCTGAGTAACTACTTCAGTTCATGGAACTTTCTCCAATAATACATCAGTTTTACTATTTGTTGTCTTTATTCTGGCCCATAATTTTGGATCCAATGCTAATTTTTTTGCAAATGCTGCAGTACATTGCACACATCTCAGCCTCTAGCAGGCTTCACCTACATCTAGTTCCTCCATTGACTCATCAATTAGCATTTCCTTAGCTGCTGGCTCCAATTAGGTCTTTCAATGAAAATCCCTTGCTGTAGCTCCCTGCATACCACTGTGTTGTGCAGAATTGCACAGACAGTGAATTTCTTGCTTTAGATCTCTAAAGCTAGACAATGAAAGCCGGTCATCAGCACTCCAAACACATGCTTGACAATGTTGCAGGTTTTCTATAGTGCTAAGTCACATGTTATATCAGCTATTCTTTGTAGGTTCCATATTGATGTCATGAGTTATGACTCCAGGGTATATTAGGCATCACCAATAGGTTATCGCTGTGGGAAATCACTCTGCACAAATAGCTGGTATAGGCAGATGTATGCCAGATGTGTGAATCTTAGGAATTGTCTAGATAATGTCCTGATGCTTTGTGTATAGCATCCTGTGCATTGCACACAACTTGGCAGCTGATGAAGAGGAAACTCTTCTGGTTGATGTACTGTTATCCATTTGGATGTTTTAGGGCCTTGATGGTCATCCGTGTGCACTCAGTGGCCCTTAGGATCTCAGCAAACCAGGCTATTTCATAGAAAGCCCGCATAGTGGTGTTTCTCTCCTTTGTGTACATGAGAACTACATGTGCTCCTCCACATGCTGAAGCATGACATCAAGGAACTGGTGTAGGATTCATAAGGCAGACACTTTTAAAACACTCACCATGTCCTGTGATAGCCTCTGAAAGGTCTCCATAGTAGGTAGTGTCAGTGCTATGCATCCCTTACTGCACAATGGAGTTGCTATTCCACAAATAACATATGATTCCATGTAAGGACAGCACATGTTTACAAGTTCTCGTATGGTATCTCTATCCACACAATAGCATGTAACTGTATCCATGTCATGGAGGGGATGGTATGTTAGGTGCTGCTGTATCCATGTATGATATATATGGTGACAAGACATACTATCACTGACACTGGTTGTGAGAATAACCCCTAAAATGCTGTCCAGCTAATGCAGGTGCTACCTCTGGCATATTAATGTACTCTGTCTCTCTTTGTTCATTATAAATTCACTAAATATTATCACATTACTATATACTAGTATATAAATTTACTGCCCAAAGCATCATGTCACACATTTTACATATCTCTGAATTGCTTCACCATGTTGTTTATCTGGATTTTCATTTGCAATTTGTCTCATTAGTATAATATCACTTATTTCCATGCCCTTGTATGATCATTTGCATATGAAGCTGCCATGCAATTTTCTGAGACACTGCAGCCATGGTACCTATGTCTATATTTGCATTAGATTTCCTGTCTTATCCAACTAGATATATAGACAACAGGGCTAAGATACTTTGAGCTGACTAATGCTATGCTTTATACTTTCCTCGTTTATCCCACCCATTTTTTTACAGCTAACTGCAGTTCTTATATCCACTCTCATCCATTTGGAACTTAACAGATGCCATGAGGAAAGCCATACAACTATTTTCTGGACGGAAGGATACACCGCTCGAGTCTGCAGAAGTTAGATATCCTGTCACTGTAACAAACATCTAAGCTATAACACTTCTCAGTCCTATCATTTAAAGCTCAGCACAGATTTTTGGCTAAATAGAGTTAAAAATAATAATTATCACTTTTTCAGTAAATGACTGCACTGGCCAGGATAGCATCTACTGTGGTTTCAACACCACTCCATAAACAAAACTTTAGTTAACAAATGAGGTTGCACCTCACAAATAGAATTATTCAAATGGGTTTCCAACATACTTCTCTTCAGGGACCCTTATTATTCAATTTATTTGCAACCACTGTCTGGGAGCATTATGAAGATGCAGAAATAATAAGCTGTGCAGAGATATAATAGGTATAGATCAGATACCTCGCTCAGCAATGTACACCACAAGCAACAAAGCACATTCACTAATCTGTGTATATGGAAATGGCTTTGGCTGTAGACAAAAGTACACAAACCTAAAATGATGTTATATAGAACCAGAAAATGTATCACCTGACAGGATGAACTGTGCCCAGACCTTCACAGATGCAACATCAAAAAAGAAACAAGAAGCATTATAAAATATTTGGAAACTTGGGTGGCTTGAGACATATATAAAATCAGATATATAAAGCCATCTCTGGTATACACATATGGCTAGGAATGGTTTACAGGATAAATGGTACTTTAGACAATTTACATGATAAATCAGTACTTTAGACAAGCCTTTCAGGCTAAGAATATCATAAATGATCCTCATATCAAGGCTTCTCCTTTGTGGTTGCATCCTAATCAAGTTACAGATCCTGTAGCTGGAACATCTCACAGAATCATGCAGCTCAGAAGCTAGATTTATAGCCAAGCTGCCCTGAAGCAGGAATACTACAAGATTTATCAGGTTAATAAGGAGGATTTGTACTGTTCCAACCAACAGAACATATCAGAGAAAATTCAAATTCTGCCCCGTCCCCCAGATTGTTTAAAATTAGGGGATGCTATATTAAATAAGGGATAGAGGGCCAAGCTACCCAAAGGAGACTGTTGGAATTTACTCTTCCCACTTCACTCAGGGTTGTCAAGTTACTTTAAGTGGTTTCAGGTGAAATGGTCCATCATGTTGTTAAAAACAGGGGGGGGGGGTATCTTTGGGAGAGAAAAGATCAACCACTTGCACATTTCCTAGCACACAGAATCTTATTTGAAGAAAATTTGTCCCCAACTATAAAAAGTCATCTAGAATAAAACAGTCAGAGAAAGAAATGAGTTTACACTGAAAGCCTTGACTGACATTTCCTGAAAATGACAAAAAGCTATAAGATGAGCATTAGTACTCTTCATCCTTTACCTCTAGAATTATATTCCATATTTCATCAGTAAACTAAAACAAAGAGTGAGAAGGACCCACAAAAAAAAACAATCAGTAAAAACCAAACAAAAACTGCAGACAAGCTAGAACTTCTACTAAGTGACCTCTCAAACCTTTTGTACCAGATGATATACGCAGATGACCCTTATGAGCATTAGCAATTCTGTATACCAATAAAGCCAAAGCCCACCAGCTATTACTATACATATTTGACCTCATCAGCACAGTACAAACAGAGTGCTTGAGTAAGTACAAAAAAAAAAAAAAAAAAAACACAGGGCTGTTATACCCAGCTGATGTCCATTACCATTAGGGTGACTGCAAAATATCCCAACTAACAAACTAAAATATAGAGTGAGAAGGACCCACAGAAAAAGCAGTCAGTAAAAACTAAAGGAAAACTCCAGCCAAGCTAGAACTTCCACTGAGTGACCTCTCAAACCTCTTGTATCAGAGGCACATTGGATATATGCAAATTACCCTCATATATTTTATTAATAAAGAAAAGTATAGGTATGCATTAAAAAAATCAGTCTGTTGATGCCTGCAAAAAATGAAATACTGCATGCTCTGCATTTGAAGATGGTTGGATCTATGAGCACTTTGCGTGTACCTTTCATTACTACCCCCTGTCAGTTGACTATATAAGGAATGATGATACTTGCTTACCTTAATTATACTATTTTCATTTCCAAAATCGTGTATTGCTTCAGCTTTTGATTCCAGGTAGTGTTATATGAATACTAAGGAATGATTGTGTATGTGTTATGTGTTAATACAATACTAGGAGTATGGATTTATTGCAGTTCTTTGTGAATGCCTTGGATAAACAGACTTCTTTGTGAGATGTGCATTTCTTCAAAACTGTAGTTATATATTTTCCCAATGTTTAATTCTGTTCTTCTCTTTTATTTTAATGGAGTTCTTTTCCTTAGTCCCTTCCATAAATGAGTATTGAATAATATTGCAAACCTGGTCAAGAAATTCTAAGAAATAATTTAATAACTATAACAAATGACTAATCAATGTACCTTTATAGTCTTACACTTGAGTATTGCAAACCTGGTCAAGAAATTGTAAGAAATAATTTAGTAACTATAACAAATGACTAATCAATGTACCTTTATAGTCTTACACTTGAGAAAGCAACACTTATGAAACCTATACTGAAACACAAGCTAGGTAAATAAACACTTTCATGAAGACAAGTAGGTTTGCCTAGATGTGTTTTACTTAATAACAATTAATTCATTGTGCCCTACAACTATATAATTTTATGAAAGACCTAAGACAGCATGTGCTGGCTAGGCTCATGTTTTAAAGTTTACCATGTTTGATTTGCTGAACAGC
Organism: Protopterus annectens; assembly: GCF_019279795.1. NCBI lineage: Eukaryota > Metazoa > Chordata > Ceratodontiformes > Protopteridae > Protopterus > Protopterus annectens. The sequence goes on along the minus strand of NC_056737.1, from coordinate 1,723,296,876 downwards.
CCTATCATCATCTATTAAAGGCTTTCTGCCAGCACTATTTTGATGTCCTTCCATTTCACTGTTGCAGGCTTCTTTACTAAAGGGATCCTATGCCAAGGGTAGCCCAACATCATGCCAGTATACCAAAACCTTAGGTTTTCAAGGATGTCATACATTACACGTATGCTCCCCACTCATAGAGTAGAGCATAAAGGTGGCATATGGATGTACATACCTCAGAACTTCTTTGCCACCAGTCCGAGCATCATCTTTGATCATTGGTCTAAATGCAGCTTTGTTTGTGCTGGTTAATAAGCTGTTTTCAGATAAGTGCCCCATTGGAGTTTTCTTCTTATCTTTTTTTCATCTTGTTTTTTCTTTGGGTTGCAAGTTTACATGTCATCCAAAAAGGGAAAATGTCAGTGTGGGAGACAGACTCCCCATAAGGATCATTACGAGCAGTGTCTGTTTTGCTTTGATGCGTCTCATGACCATACGTCATGCTCAATTTGTCAAGCATTTGTCCCTATGACCCTTTGTAGTGATCTTTCCTCTTTGTCTATTTACCTAGAGAACCAGCATCTTAAGTTGTTGGCACAGGATGTGATGGCGGAACTATCCCATCCTGAGGGTCAGTCATCAGCCAAGACGAAGACCATAAAATGCAGATTGGATTTGGCTGCTGTACTGTGTCTTCCAGATATCTCTTTTGAGGCTGGTGAAAGCCTGGAGGATTGTCTGGTTGTTCCATCAGATTCCTCTGCCATGACCACTTCAGAAGCCATCATGGAACCAGCTTCTTCCACATCCTCGGAGGCTCTGTAGTTGTCCATTGTGGATGCTGAGGGGAAAACCAGATTGATCATATATGAGGGACCAGGGTATGTTCCACAGATTATTTATTTCAAATACATGTCTTAGCGCCTCGGCCACCACAGCCTTCAAAGAGCACATAATTCATGGTAAAATTGCATTCCCTTGATTTGTCTTCAGTATATAAGGGAATGCAATTTTACCATGAATTATGTGCTCTTTGAAGGCTGTGGTGGCCGAGGCGCTAAGACATGTATTTGAAATAAATAATTTATGTGGAATCGCTGTTGTTTTTCTACTTTTAGTCTTTTTTAAGACTTCTTTGCTGTTCGTTGGTTATTATGTTCCACAGATTCTTGTTCAGGAGGAGATTCCTACTACGCTGATGGAATGTCAACAAGGGTCTGAACATCCTAATGTTTTTAGGACTGTCATCCCTTTGAAAAACAAGCAGAAAACAAAAACAAAACATATTTCCACTGCTCCCAAAGATCTCCAGCATGAATGGCAAGATTTTACACAGGGGTTGTTTAATGTACTTATGGCCTTGACGCCTCCCCAGGGAGTTTATGTTCCTGCCTCACATTAGTCATCTAATCCTCTTAAGAGGCCTAGGGAGCAGGACTGCTCTGATGAGGAAATGGAGTTTTTGGTAACAGTCCTTGAATTACTCCTCTCAGATTCTTTCTCCATTGGACTATGTTTCTGAAGAGGAGGACTCCATTAGCCCAGATTCTCCCTTTGAGGAACATTATTTTGGGGGATACTGTCTCTCATATGATGGGTTTTTAAATGAGACCGTATTCAGGTTTCTGACTTCCAGAAGAGGTATTATGAACTCCTCCAGATGGAGTTCACTAAGCACTCTGCTGTCTCTCTGGTTTTAGGCACTTTTTCAGCAGCTTCTCAGGCTCCTGATTCCCAGTCTCCAGCCCCCAAAAAGCATGATAGGATTTATAAGGTGCCTGATGACTGCAAATTTCTTTACAAATGCCCTTTTTCTGACACCTCTGTTGTGTTTGTCTTTTCTGACAAACCTTCCAAACTATCACCTGCTAATAAATTGCTTCCTTCTGAGAAGGACAGTAGGGCCATGGAACAGCTGGGCAAAAAGGTATATACTGCTGCCACCCTGGTCTTTTGGGCTGTTAGTTATCAGACACATATGACCAAGTATGTCTTAGCTGTTCTTCCTCAGGACTATTGGGTTATTTCTGTCCTTCCTGATTCTGGAAGGTTTTGGCTCTCGCTTTGTTGGGCTCCTCTTCTCTTGTGGCTTGCCATTCTATTAAATGTAGTTATGATGCAGCTGATGCTTCTTCTAGGGCTGCTACCTTTGGTTCTGAGTTCAGGCATTATTTTTAGCTTTATCTTCAACCTTTACCTGATGCTATTACAGCTAAATTGATGAATGCTTCCCTTGACAATAAAAATCTTTGGTTCTGCAGCTGCTGAGCTTTTTAGGTCCCAACAGGAAAATGGCAAGGCCTTGCAGGAACTGAAATGTGTTTTTGTTTCCCCTATTCCTAAATTTCAGAGGAATTATCTTTCTAACCCAGCCTTTGTCCATAGACAGTCTCAACCTCCTCCCAAAGGTAAAAAGGGTTCTAAACGGGCTCCTCCTGCTAAGTCTACTCAGACTCCTACTACTCAGAAGCCTCCTTTTCCAGACAAACCAGGTTCTGACTGTCTTCTTCCCTCCATCCTAGGTCAGGTTTCTTTGTCTTTTTTTCTTTCCCTACAGTTGGTTAAGGATCATTCAGGACTTTTGGGTTCTGTCCATCTTCCATCAGAGATGCTTCATGGTGCGGAAATCCCTTCCTCCCTTTCTTGGCATTCCTCGACCTCCTCAGGAACAGTTGCCCTTTTTTCCAGAACTACTTCAGGGAAGAAAACAATTGCTGTCCAAGACCAAGAAGGACCAGGTGCCTAATTGGAAGCAATGTTTCCCTAGCCTGAACAAACAAATAAGAGCACTAGTGAAATCCTCCAAAGCAAACTTTGAGTCCAAATTAGCCACATCTACTAGAGACAATCAAAAGGCCTTCTTCACATATGTCTGCAACCTCAAAGGAAGCACCCAGATTTGTTCTAAACTGGTGGTCAAGGACACCGCATATACAAATGCTGTAGATGTAGAAAACTTGCTGGCTGACAGATTCAGTGAAAACCTTACCCGTCTGTCCCCCCATCAGTAAATCAGGACATCCCCAGTACCTGCCCTCTTTCCCTTATATCTAGGGAACAGGTCATCACTGCTCTCTCAAAGGCAAAAAATACAGCCTCCATGGGACCCGATAACATCCCAGGAAGCATCCTATGTGAACTCAAGCAGGAATTTGCAGCACCATTAGGCACCCTATTTAACCAAAGCCTGAGTACTGGCTTCATCCCAGGTCAGTGGAGGACATGCCGCTGTCATCCCTTTACACAAAGATGAGGCATCCACCGATCCAGGAAATTATAGACCCATCAGCCTAACTAGCCTGATCTGCAAGGCCATGGAAGAGATTATCATGGACCTCATTAACAAGGACTTTGGCAACCTCCAAACACTTGATCCCACACAGTTTGGCTTCATCAAGGGGAGGTCATGTCTGCTAAATTTGGTTGACTTCTTTGAGACAGTCATCAAAGCCATGGATGCAGGGAAGACTGTGCACACTGCCTACCTTGACCTGGCCAAAGCCTTTGACACTATTCCCCACTCAAGCATAATAGATAAACTCTCTCAGCTATGCATCAAGCCATATGCTACAAGATGGGTAGCAAACTGACTCACTGATAGAACCCATGTAGTCAAAATAGGGGAAGCAACCTCAAGCAGTAGACCCATAACAAGCGGTATACCCCAGGGTTCAGTCTTGGGGCCTCTATTATTTGGGATATAATTTTTTGAGGTGCAGGCCAAAACCAGTAGGCTATGGCTGACCAAGTTTGCAGATGACTGCAAGCTGGCTGCTGTCATCAATTCCCCTATTGATGTGGACATCCACCAAGAGGGTCTCACACAGACAAATGACTGGTGCCAGAAACATGGCCTCAAGCTGAATACCAAAAAATGCATCATCATCCCCTTTGAGGAAAGTGATGTCCCCACAGATTATCACATTAATAACAATTAATGACCTAAGCACTAAATCATTCATGAGGTATTTGGGCATCCAGGTTGATAGCAACCTGACTTTTGACTACCATGTTGCTTCAGTGGTACAGAAAGCCTTCTACTTGGCCCACCGTATACGTAAGGATATCTCATCCTGGAATAAGGAGTTCATAGCATCTGTGTATTCTTCCCTTATAAGGCCCATTATTGAGTACAACACACATTTCGGCATGTACCTCGAAAAGCACATACAGCAGCTGGAGAGGCCACAGAAATTCCTCATCATGTGAATCCAGGGCTTCAAACATCTACCATGCGCAGATAGTCTAAAAGCCCTATCCCTCTACTCATTTTCATACAGACTCCTCAGAGGTGACCTCTCTCTGGCATACAAGGCCATCATGGACCCCACCCTGATGGGACTGCTGCATATCAGCAAGTCAAGCTCCATTTGAGTAACCCACACGTGTGGCCTCAACTTGGTTTGTGACATCAACAGGACTTGTTGGTGGGACAGATTTGTGTTCCAGAGACTCCCTCATCTATGGATTAGACTCCCTCTTCATATCAGGCAGAGTAACTCTTTACTCCTTTTTTAAGTGCAACCTGGATAACTGGATGGGAAACAGAAAATATACCCCTGGGATTCTACCCATGTCCCTGTTGGACAGGGGCATTGGGTGCTGATTTGTCTAAACATGGGCTAAATTCTTGGCTAGGCTTATAAAGGTGTCAGGGCCAATAGCCTAGTAACCTCCTATGATCCTATGATCCTATCATCAAAGCACCATCTAAGCAGTTTTTGCTCCTCAAAGGTGGAAGGACTTTTATTCCAGAATGTTTTTGGTTCCCAGGAAAGAAGACACCCGGAGGCCCATTCTGGACCTTTCTCAGCTCAGCACCTTTTTGAAGATCCCTTCTTTTTGAATGCTGTCCCTTAAGACTTGCTGTTTCCTCTTCTTCCTCCCCAGGCTTTTCTGTTCTCTCTGGATCTGAAGGATGCCTATCTTCACATCCCTGTTCATCCCCATTTCAGGAAATATTTGTGTTTTTGTATTTTTTCCTGAATTTTTAGTTCTCTGATTTGCCCTTTGGTCTTTCTAGTGTTCCAAGGGTCTTCAACAAATGTCTCACTCCTGTAATTGCCTTTTGCAGAATGAGGGGATTCAAATCTTTCCTTACCTGGATGACCTGCTCATTCAGGCTTCCTCCCCAGAGACCTTGATTCAGCACCTCTACAATGCTATTTTCCTTTTGCAAAGCCCAGGGTTTATGATACATTTCCAGAAGTCCTTCCTTGCTCCTGCTCAGGATCACATTTTTCCTCGAGTGCAGGCTCCAGACTATTCCTATGCTGGCTTCACTGCAACAGCCCAGGGCTTTGGCTTTAATTGCCTTTTATCATTCCCTTCTTCCTTAGGTCTCAATTGTGGCCAGGGAGTTTCTAAGGGCTCTGGATTACATGGCTTTCAACATTCCTTTAGCCATACTCCATATGAGGAAACTACAGTGATTTTCTAGTTCCTGTTCTTTCATGCCTCGAACTACAGCTTCAGTGGTGGAGTCATCAGCTGTCTGTCAACCCAGAGCTTCCTTTCCAGCCCCTACTCCCCTCTCAGGGACTTTTTTCTGATGCATCAAACATATGATGAGGTGCTTCTTTAGACCCTCTAAAGGTTCAGGATCTTTGGCCCATTTGTCAGAGGTCAGACCATATCAACATCAAGGAGATAAGAGTGCTCCTTCTTGCTCTTTAGGCCTTCCATACTTTATTTTTTCCAGGGCCTCTCTAAATCTTTACAGACAATATTACAGTGATGTTGTACATCAACAATCAAGGGGGAGACAAGGTCTTACTTTTGTGCAGACTGGCTCTTCAGGTTTGGGATCTGGTTGTCCAATATCAAATGACTCTTCAAGTGATTTATCTTCCTTTAGAACTAAGTATTGTAGCAGAGTCTCTGAGCAGGTCCAAAACACAGACTCATGAGTGGATGCTTCACAGAGATGTATTTCTGGACATTGTCCACTGGTGGAGTACTCTTTGGGTAGATCTTTTTGCCTCCATTCTGAACAGACAACTTCCTCTTTTTTGCACTGGAGACCCAAGTCCTCTTGGATGGAAAGTGGGTGCCCTATCTTTTTCTTGGAAGGGGATGTTTCTCTATGCCTTATCTCTCCTTCCTCACTTGCTGAGGGTCCTGCTCAAGATAGAGCATGACTCCTCCAAAATCTTGCTGGTGTTTCCCTTTTTGCACAGACAGAATTGGTTCCCTCTTCTTCTGCATCTAGCCAACGCCAGTCATAACAAGTTACCTCACAGGATGGACCTACTCACACAAGACAAGGGGCCTCTCATCCATCCTCACTTGTTCACTCTTCAGCTGACACTTTGGGTGATAGGGTTTTGATCCCTTTTAGACAACATTTTTTCTGAGGGCATGCTTTGGGTTTTGCAGGAGGCCAGGAAACCCACTATCAGGAAATCTTATGTGGCCACACTGATGCCTCGCTCATAACCAGGATCCATTTTCTGTGGAGTTTTCTCTAGTTCTCTCTTATTTATATGAACTGCTCTAGGCTGGTTTGGCATACTCTTCAGTTAAATCTCACCTTTCAGCTATTTCTGTTTGTCTGCCTTTGACTCCTTCTTTGGTCTCTAGGTTTGAGATCAAACACTTTCTTAAAGGTGTTCTTCATATTAGGCCTCCCAAGAAAACTATTCCTCCTTCTTGGGACCTTAATTTTGTTCTTCAAAAATTGGCTCAAGCTCCTTTTGAAACTGCAACTTCAGCTTCCTTACAACATTGTTCATGGAAGACTGTTCTTCTTTTGGGCATTACTTCAGCTAGGAGGGTGTCTGAGCTTTAGCACTTATGGATGTTCCTCCTTTTTTAGTTTTTCAGTGGGACAGGGTACCTCTTCATACTAATCCTTCTTTTATGCTCAAGGTGGTTTTTGAATTGCCTCTTAATCAGTCCATTAATTTGCCCACTTGTTTCCCTTCTTTGCAGTCTGCCATTGAGAAGGTTCTTCACAACTTGGCTTTGCAGAGACAGCTCAGATATTATTTGGATAAGACTTAAGACCATTTGCAAGTCTGGGCAACTGTTTTTTTTTTTGTTTTTTTTTTATCCCAGATCTCTAGGATTGGCTGTTTCTAAGCAAACCATTTGTTCAAGGATCTCTAAGACCATTTATTTTTGTCACTTCTTTCATGGAAAAAGCCTTTCTGCTTCTGTAAAGGCTCATTTTACCAAGGCTGTGGCATCCTCTGGTGCTTTTTTTTCAAATGAGTGGATGAGTTCTATCCTTGAGGCTGTTACTTGGGCTTCTCTCCGTATCTTAAATAAACATTACAAACTGGATGTGTTTTCTAGAGTTGTCCTGCATTTCGTGAACCATTGCTGGACCTTCCTTCTCACAAGTTTCCTCTTGAGATTTTGTACTCTTCCTTTAGTAAAGAATACTTCAACAGTGATATGGAAGGACATAATACAGTAGTGTAAAATCTTATCATAACAACAGATGCCCTTCTCTTTACTGTTGCATATTCACTCGCTCCCTCCTTCCCCTTTTTCTCTAATCCTGTTTATTCCCTTTCTGGATGCACATGTTGCTGTTTTTCTCCTTGAACTGTTGTTCCTCCTGGGGCTATTCATTTCTGAGGTACATATGTCCATACATCATCTTTATACCCTACGCTGTGAGCAGGGAGCACACATGTGACATACGCCATCCTTGAAAATCTAAGGCTTTGGTATAATGGCCAGATGTTGGCCAGGGATCCCCTTAGTAAAGAAAACTGCAACAGTGAAGAGAAGGACATCTATTATTATGGTACGATTTAACACAACTGTACTTTTACCCTCTTACTAAGTTTTTATTTTCAACTTTAAGCTTATAAATGACACGGTTAAACACAGAAACTATCATTACTCTTTTTTATACTGAACTACAGTCACCCAAAACCTTGTAAAATGCTTCTTGAGCATCATATTTGTAATAACTTTGTGCAGAATAGATTCTACACTGCAAAGTAGAATGTACTGGTCCCATGACTGAAGTAGTGACATAAACAGTTACGCCATCCTTAAATGGCATTCAACTGTGTGAAGTATGCAACATTAAAATGTGGTTGAATTTCAAATATATTTATTTCAAACTCATATTTCATTTAGTAAAGGATTTTCTACTTTTTGAATCTTTGCAGATTACATTTCTTTCTCTATAATGGGATTCCTGAGGCCTATTCAATGGCAAAATAGCCCTCATCATGAATCATTGTCCAACATTTAACAAATATTGATGCTGATTTGTTAAAAACCTTTTGTGAATTGCAATGTGTGCTGAGATACCCCATAAACATATTACAAAAATGCGTAGGATATGCTGCTTCTTGTAAAACACATTTTAAGCTATCTCATGTTGATCCTGCTAACTCAGATAGTATTTAGCCAAACATTTCACTTTCATTCTTACATTTTTACCACTTCCTTACAGGAAATACTGCAGTCTCGTGAGATAATTTATTTATTTATTGCATTAGATTACCAGGATAGTCAGACTGGGCAATAACCCTTTTTAGTAGAGGCCTGGGAGAAAAACTCTACAGTAACAGTATGCAAAACAAACAAAATATGACATACATAAAATGCAAGCAAATACAACACAATAACTACAGTATAATTACATAGTATACATTTGCATTCAGGACAGAATTATTTCACATTATGAAATTTACATTCAGGTACAAAGAGATACATTGTGGTACTATTGAAGAAATACTCCCAAAATCCATATAAGATGTTGTGTATGGAATTACTTAATTTTGTTTATCTGTGTTTAAATGTTATTACATACTTCTGGAAAACAGTGGAATATTAGTTTAAGTAATAGGGAATGCACAAGTTTATTATTCAGTTAGTACATGGCCATTAAGTTTGTTACCAAGCAATAATAATTTACCAAAATATATATTGGATAGTTAAAAAATGCAGGACACTACGTGCTTGCACTCACATTTTTTATCTGCATTCTGAATATGCAGAAATCTGCATACACGCTACAGCAGAGGAAATGTTTTTTTTATTTATTCAGCATGACAAGATCTGGTTATATAAGCACCTTGGAAAATACACAGCAGTTGCTAAACAACAGAAAATTACAGGGCTGATTCACATTATATAAATCAAGTAGCATAAACCTAGAAAAAAATCAACCTGGCTATCAGCCAGCAGAATAAATCACGAAATGATCATTCTTAGGAAATATGAGTAATACTAATGACTTGAATAAACCTATAGCTCAGTGCTTTGCGCATTAAATCTTTTTTGTTGGTCTGAACATGTGCAGTATGTTATTTTACCTCAGAAATGATATTTCTTACTCTTTTCTCCCCATATATAGCCAAGCAGGATATTTTGAATACTGGTATCAAGATATGAAAAGCATAGGCACAGATTTCTTCCTAGGAGAAATTAAGGGAGAACAACACAGTCAGGATTCAGTACAATGCAAATCTTTGGTCACCTTGAATGTTGTGTCCAAAAACACGTTTTCAGAAAGTACAGTGTGGTGTGAAATGAATTGAAATACTGCTGCAACATTCATCAGTAACACTCAGTATAAATACCATCTTTGTTACTTGTGTTAAATTACATGGAAATATGAGCTCACCAAAGGTTGTATTAGAGTTTGTAAAGTTAACAGTGCTAGGTGCAACGCCCTTTGCTTTGGTGCAACCTGACAGTGAAATGAAATGGCAAAAGGCATCCTGAAAGTTCTATGACAGGCACATTTAATTGCAAAGGGGCTATTTGCAATCATGAAACCAAAAGAATAATTTAAAAAAACAACTACAGTGGGCAACTGAAATGTTCCCAAAATGAACACTACAGAGAAATGCATTCTTATTTTGGTTACTTGCCAGTCACAAAATGTAAAATTTACATAAGCCCATTACATTTCCATTAATGCATGATAGTGTGACAACCCAACAATTAGAATTTCAGAGGCAAATGTACAACTTAAAAACATATATATTCTAAGAAAAAATATTGTTTTGGTTCTATCAAGAAGCTAGGTGTCTGTCAGTTTCATTGAGATTATGCTGAGAAACTTTCAAGGAAGATTAAAATCTAGTGATAGGCATTTGATAGCAGTATACTGAAAAAAGGCTTTATATGAACTTTCTCAGATCACTCAGGTTTGAGTCAGAGTTGCTCAAATGCTGTTGCTCACTTCACACTGGAGTGAGATCATACCACTGTCCAAGGTAGTGGTTTGTCAATTGTCTGCTATTGTAGCCTTTTGCAAAAAGAGATATCAGATCTTACGGTGTCTATCAGTGGTCTCCTAGATGAGAGTGCTTTAGTAAAAGGGGTGTGAGCTGTCATTATGAGATCTTGTAGTCAAGCTAGCATGATATGAGCTCAGGCAATTCAAGGAGACACAGCAGACATTAAAAAAAACAAACTTTAATATGCATCATAAAAAAGAGAACTGTATCCACTGTGGTTATGATGGAAGAAAACTGTCAGGTATTTACTTAACTATTTTAGCAAGCAGTATGACTAGATGACAGAATAAGAAAAAAAACTAGGTAGGAATGATGATTCTAGTACCTGCCATAGTATGTAGCCTGAAGCAAAGTGCAAAAAAAAAAATAATTATATTAATAGATGTATGTCCGGTGAAAATAATCAGGTAAAACTTCATAACAAAAGCCTAGACATAGTCCTAATAAAATGAAGCCATGCAAAATCTGATTGATGAAAAAGGCTCACAGTATCTTAATTAAAGCTTTGAAATTAATGGCTCATGCCATTTCTGAAACTTAAACCACATGAATTTTGATGAACTCCTGCTGGTACTTGATGTTATACAAATCCTGTTTTCTAGTCAAAGCACGCATTACCTCTATTCACTGCATCAGTAACCTTTTCAAAGATATTAAGGTTAAGAAGGCAGGACCTGCCTTTTTTGAAAATGAACTGGTAAGGATGCAGCTTTTCAATATCTAAACTTATGAGGTCAGAAATTATAAGTTCCACAGCATTATGTCTAAGGCTAGTAGTAAATGGGTTATAGTCACCAGGATCAGTGGTTGGGCTAGTTTTCATTCTTCTGGAATGTAACCTGTGGAGAGGCGTAATTAATAATCGGGCATCCTACTATGTTATCTGGGTCAATGGACATACGTTTTTTATCACTTGAGATAGTTAAGAAGATTTTTTTCTCTAATAATAATAGGGGATAGAGATAACTGAGAAATCTGTTGAACATGTTTATCTATAGGTATAGCAAAGTTGGCTAGTAATTTGTTGGCTAGGATATTAGTTATTTTCTTTGGGTCTGAGTGAGTAATATCATTATGGACAAACTCAAAACATTGTTGGGAATTAATTCTTAACTTTTCTGACACAACTGAAAAAGGATTTGTTATTACTCTTAGATTCGGTGGCTTTTTTAAGTTCATAGCCAGCCCTAATTTTCTTGACCTGACAATTTAATTGTCTGCTAGCTGAATTTTTTAAGTGTGCAGATTATGATTTATTGCATATATATATATATCTATATATATATATATATATATATATATATCTATATATATATATATATCTATATATATATATATATATATATATATGTGTGTGTGTGTGTGTGTATACACACACACACACACACACACACACACACACACATCCCACAAAAAGATAATCAGAATATAGCTTATAGGAAGATAGATTTGATTTTACAAAATCATGTGCAACAAGATTACATTGATAAAAAATGTATTTGAATTTTTGTATAACCCTAAACCCATCATTCCTGCTATATTTGGCATGCCTAAAATCCATAAGGATATTAATGACCCACCCCTTAGACCAGTAGTTGCTGCCATGGGATATAAAACATACCCACTAGCGGAGTATGTGGACAGGAAATTAAAACATGTTACTTGACAATATGACCACATATTGGTGGATTTGTGGGATTTTGGGTTAAAATAACCAAGGAGTGTGTTAGCCCCAGGCAATATTGACAGTAATTGTTATCCAAGATTTATTATCTGTTATACCCCATTCAATAATGTTAGAGTGGGTGTGCAAGTAGTTTGACGGAATATAACTATTTAAACAGTAGAGAATGGCAGTTAATTATGGAATTTTAAGAGTTAATCTTGGACAATAACTTTTTTTGAGGTGGAGTATTATAAACAGGACAGTGGGGTGGCCATGTGTGGTGTACACCCCCCTCCCCTTTGCAGAGTTGTTTTTTTTTTTTGTACTGGGAACTTAATTATGTGTTCATTTCCCCCTTCTTTGAATTAATAGCTGTATATCTACATTTGTTGGATGATATTTTTATTATGCGGAAGGAATCAAATAACACATTAGAGGAATATATTCAATATATTCAATATATCAACAGTACTACAGATTTTTTTTAAATTTACATACCAAATGGGAATACATGAAATTAATTATTTAGATGTAAAGTTAATTAAGGGTGTGGAAAATAATAAATTCAAATCCAAATTGAATAGAAAAAAATCCATCAAAAGGAAAATATTGTAAAAGGGCAGATGGTCTGGGTTACCTGCATGGCAGCAGACATTGCAAGGCTTTTCTTGGAGAGAGCATAACCCAGAAACTCCGGTAAAAGGTTGATGAAAGAGACTTTGGAAGGGTCGGGTACGAAATATGTCCCTCTGTTAGGTGGTAATAATACTGGAGAGATGAAGGGGCAAGTACTAAATAATAATGACAAGTTCACTAAGGAGAGTATGATCTCTTGTGGACAATCAAATGGAATTGCAGTGAACTATAACAATGCACTGATATTAAAATATAACCAGAGCACTAAGGAAATTCTGAAGATAGTAAAAACATATTGTGAATTTTTTTTGAAGATGCCCAATAGTTTAGAAGTGTTTTCAAAGTCCCCCTTATTAAGTTATAAAAGGGGACAAAACATTAAAGACGTTTTTGAAAATAAATATAGGGAGAAAAATAGAAAACTCTAACAAAAAATGGGTACTTACAAATGCGGTATATGCAACCATGGGAAAGTATATGGCACATTGTGTGGAATTAAAATTGCCCAGTTTGCAGACCCCTTTAAAAGGGATGGGGCACTTCAATTGTACATAAAAGGGTACAGTATAGTTTGCTTATTGTCAAAAGTATTCTCTTTATTATATAGGGAAGACAGAGAGATGTCTAAAGATAAGGGTCTATGAGAACTATTTTGATATAGCAAGACAGAAAGAAACAAATGCGTTATATAGACACCTGATAGAATGTAAAAATGGAAAGTTCCTATTTTGGGTGTTAGAACAGGTAGACCCAAGTCTGAGGGGTGGCCAATGGGAAACTTGCTTAGAATACCAATAATTGATATGACAACTCTGGTTTAACACGGAGTCGAAACCAGGATTAAATGGACAATTATCTTTGGCCCAAGTATTGAGTATGAGGCCTGCAAAACTATAACGATAAGATTTTAACTTTATTGTGTATTTATAAAATTGTCTTGGTTAAGATATTTTTATATAAGCATTTAGAACATGAATTGATTAACTTTTTGTTATTTAGTTATTTATTATAAGCATATTTGTTTTTGAATGTCAGGGAAAGATCATATTTCCCAACCATGAGAGTAATCATATCTGTGTCTAGCAACTGCTTTTGGCTACCTTTCCTGTACTAAATCATCATTCTTTTCCTTTATTTATTTACCATTTGGTCATCTGTTGCATATCATGTCCTCTTTTTCTATCATCCTTCTCAGTTATGACTTTTATGATGTTATAATACAGTACCTGTAATGTTGTAATTTATGTACCTCTCCACAAGTATATAGCTTAGCAAGCTCCTGCCTGGTGCCCTGCAGAGTTCTACAGCAGCAGAGAGAAAAAAGAGAGACTTTGGAGTGATTAAGTATCATTTTTCCATTTTATTGCTGCCTCTAGCTAATTTCTCCTAAAACACAGATTTTCTAGAGTTTCTGTGATTTAAAAAGCTTGTTTCAGCTACATATTGTACTTATTTTACTGCTTGCACTTTAACAAAGTCATTTTTGTATTTATATTACCTGTTTAACTGTTGAAGGCTACACACTCAAGTGTGATAGCCATTTCTGTGCATTTAAAGTGTATTTTGATTGTATCTGCTTTATTTTTTTGAAAAAAAAAACAAAAAATATACTTGTTTTCCCACCTTTCTAAGCTAGTTTAGTCCAGTTTTCAGGTTAGTGCTGAATTCAGGGCTGTGTTACAAGTTTCTGTGTTTGCCCATACCTTACTTGGCTAGAAGGAAGTTTCTCTGTTCACTGTGAGAGAGGGGAGCTTTAAGCAGCGTATCTGTCCCTGGAAGAGTGGTTTCAGCCCAGAAATTAGTAGTTTATTGGCCATTTTGGGCTAATTTCTATGTCTTTCATTTCCCTGCTATAAAACTCACATTTGTGCAGTTTTGCATGCCGGGCAGCACCGGTTAGCTAGGGTTTAACTATTCCTGGCTCCACAAAGTCTGCTCTTCAATTTTTCCCTTGGAACTAGACAAACTTTCAACATAAGCACTCAAATCATTCACTTCTCATCCCGGCACTTGCCCAAAACTCATAGCAAGCACTAATAAACCTTAGCACTAGACCCCCCCCACACTGTAGAGAAGGACAAGGTTTTCTATTCAACTTACCAGCCAATCAGTAAAACAGTTCACTGTACCTATCCAGGCATGTCCAAAGGGCAGTTTCAGGTGTACTCTCCAGTCCAATTGGTGAATCTGGGTATTTTGAGGCAATGTTACAATTGCCTAATGTACACAGACAACCCTCTCCTCCTTCCACCAAACACTAATACATGCGAGAGATCCAATTATACAGCCAAACTGGAGGCTAAGCTCTCTCAACCCAGGACTGGACCAGGCAGTCAAGAGGAGAAAGGAATTACTTGCATCACACCACCAGTCTCACATAGACCTGTGAAATCAGCACTGGCAAAAAACACACATAAATACACAAAAACATACTTGGAGGCTCTAAATAAAAATCTGCAAAAGCAACAGAGACCTCCAAAGCAGACATCCAAGCAACCCCCACCCCCCCAACACAAACCATGAAACACATACTTCACAAAACCAGTGTGCCACACAATCGCAGCACTTAAGGCAAAATAACATACCCAACACACTAGTAATAGGTAACTCTATAGTCAGGCACACTGACATCCCACTCACTAGGCTGAACAAGGAGAAGGTTACTGTTAGTTGCCTGTCGAGGGCCAGGATCCACCACATAACACAAGCACTCAGGTCACTCCAGAACAAGTACAAATATGACTCTGTCATTGTCCATGTTGGTGTGAATGACCTGAGCCATACCTCCCTGGACTACATGAAAAGAGACATGGAGGAGCTCTCTGATCACGTAACCCAGGCCGGTATGACCCCTGACCCTGAGTAGCATCCTGCCCTCACCAAGAATGATACCACAATATAGAGAAAATATTAGCAATTTCAACAATTGGCTAAGCTTCTGGTGCCATTCAAAGGGGATCCAGTGTCTGTCAGCCTGGGATGACATGCTCGACAAGCCACACTGCTTTGCTAGAGATGGCTTGCACCTGTCACCTTTAGGCTTTCGAATATTGGCCAAGGCTCTTGCCACCCCCATAGTGCCTTTTTTAGGCAAGGCTCAAAAGACAAACCCACCTCCATAAATAGCACAAGTAACAAAAAACTGAGGGTAATGCTGCTCAATGCCAGAAGTCTAAACCTAAAAATGCATGCACTCTAGGCACTCCTCGGTATGGAGAAAATTGATATATGTGCAGTAACAGAAACCTGGTTTAAGGCTCCAGAGAGCACCCCAGCACTACCAGGCTACAACTCATACCATACATTTAGGCCACAAAACCTGGACCGAAATACAAAAGATGGGGAAGTATCCATATTCATCAAGGATACCCATACCTCCAGGTTAGTGGCACAGCATGATGCTTCAGTGGTCATCCACGTGCAACTAACAATGGGCAAAACTGATATTCAAATTATAGCTTGCTACAGATCACCCACCATGTCCCAGGACCTCCACTCCACATTCCTGGAAACACTGGGAAACATAAAGGTCCTACCAAACACCCTGATATTGGGTGATTTCAATTACCCAAACATTAACTGGGAGAACTACTCAAGTACGAACTCCCTTGCCCAACATTTCCTAGAATTTATAAACTCAAACACCCTGGATCAACTGGTCAACACCCCCACCAGAGGTGACAGCATATTGGACCTGGTCATCACCAACATGGGCGACCCATGTTCCACACTGGAGGTCAACCCCTCGCTGGTTAGATCTGACCATAAACTAATCACTCTGGATATCCACATTCCTCCACCACCCCTGGTCAAAGTAACCACCGTGAAAAACTTTTCAAAAGCAAACTTCACGTTACTTAAGTCTGAGGTGGGAAGTTTCAAGCCCCCATGCTAAAGGATAATGCTGGCCAAGCTGCAAAATCCTTTACTAATGCACTCTACGGGCACCTACAAGAATGCATAGATTGTGCTATCCCAAACAACACCAAGACTCTTTCCTCCAAGAAAAAGAAACCAATCTGGTGGACCCCTGCCATAAACAAGCTATACAATAGAAGGAGGAAACTAGTACAGAAAAGAATAAAATCCCAAGAAGGGAAGACATCCCTGATCAGGATCAGCAAGAAACTACGTTCCCTTATAAAATCATCCAAGGCTAGCTTCGAAAGAAAAATTGCCATGGACTCCAAAGATAACCACAAGGTATTCTTTAGCTATATCAAGAATCTAAGTGGCAATTCGCAGATCTGCTTGGAATTAGTGCAGAATGGCACAAAATACACTGAACTGACCAATATAGCCAACATCCTGGCAGACAGGTTCAGTGCAAACTTCACACCCCTCTCACCCTCAAAAGGGCCCATAACTATACCAGAAGAATGTAGTGCCCCTGAAATCACAGACACTCAGGTTAAAACAGCCCTCTCCAAAGCCAAAAACACAGCATCAATGGGACCGGAGTACAATGCCCCATTTGGGATGTACCTTACAAGACACCTGCAACAACTGGAAAGACCACAGAAGTTCCACACCAAGTGGATCACTGGCCTCAAGCAGATGCCCTATGCAGCTCAACTGAAGAAACTCCAGCTGTACTCGGTTGCATACCACCTACTCAGAGGTGATCTCTACCTGACATACAAGGCCATGTCCAACCCAGAATTGATGGGCATGCTCCACCTAAACAAAATCATATCCCCTCGAGTCATGCGCTCCAGGGATCTAAACCTCACCCCAACAATAAATAGGACGTGCTGGAGGGATAGATTCCTGTCCCAGAGACTTCCCATGCTCTGGAACAAGATTCCAATCTACATTAAGCAGAGCTCCTCGCTAACACTCTTCAAGAGAAACCTTGACAAGTGGATGGGAAACAGAATGTTTACCCCAGGGATCACTTCAATGGCTCTGCTGGACAGAGGCACAGGGAACTAATCTAAGGGAGTGGCGAAAGCCAACACATTCTGGCTAGACTTATAAATGCCTTCGGGCAGATATCCTGGTACCTACCTATGAGCCTATGAACAATCTGAAGAAATGCATCATTACCAGAAGGTGAAGCATTTATGAAGAAGAGCCTGCATACAAGTAAATGATCATCCCTCCCTTTCTAATTACTGCAGTTGTTTTTCTGATAAGAAAGTACGACATTCTAGTGATGTGATAAAGCTGTATGCTAATCTAACTCCCATGTTACTAGGAAAACAGAGAGACTATTATACCTGTCAACCTCTTAACAGAAAAAGCTGGACAAAGCAAAACATAATGGGGGACAAAGGCCCAAAAATACATACAAAGTTTAATTATTGCTCCTATTAACTTAGAAAGTTGCTAGAATAAAAGGTTTTCTGTTTCCATGCATTTTTTGAAGGGTATGAAATCTGAAACTCAAATGCCTGTCATTATTTAGGGAATTCAACCCTCAATGATTAGCCAGAAAACCACGTATTTTGTGAAGAACAGAACAAAATATGAGGCAAAAATCTGAACATTCTGCAAAAATCTGAACAGTTGAGAGGTATGGAGATCACAGAGCCGTTTGCTTCCACCTCAATTAGAAGAACTGAGGTACTATCATCTGCCAAAAAACTCAGGGCCATTTTATGTTAAGCATCTCAGTTTTTGCTTATTGCTTAGGTTATGATATCTGCAAGGACGTGCGTATGGGCTGTCCATATATCCTACTATATGAACTGATCCCAGAATGCAGTGCACCACTAGGTGAAACTGCAGTAATCTAGTTCAGCAAAAATAACCATACATGACCCCCTTCTCTCAAGGTGGGTGATAAGAATGCTGTTGTTCAACTTCTAACTCCCTATTCCAACTCCTCCAATGCATCAGCAAGTAGTGTATTGTCCAGACAAGGGGAGGCAACTCTTGATTGGAGTACCAAAAATCATGACTTATACTCCTGTGAATTGTACACATGTACAGCAGAAAAAGTGCCTGGGGTGGAGTGATACTTGGATATTGTCATTTATCTTAAATACACTGAATGCCAGCTCCACTGGTACAGCAAGGTAAAGCCTTGTGCCTGACCCAGATGACACGAACAGATGAAAGGGAAATGAATAATTCACTGCCAGGGCCAGTGTTAGCATTTTGGGGGCCCCCAGCAAATGTCAAGTTGGGGGCTCCAGGACACATTCAGTTTAATTATTACCCTGTCACTACCACCCCTCCTAATAAGCCTTTTAGTTTATTCTGCCAGGAGTAGTTACCACAGATGGAATCTATAGCTATAATGCTGTTACATTAACACAGGCCTGTGTCCCACTGTATGTTCACCCATCTCACAGAAGGACATTCACAGTTACTGGCATTTAGTTGCAACAATGATACATTAGAACAAATGTATGTACAGCAGTGGACTTAGGGGAAATGGTGCCCTAGGCACTGCCTTCTGTATCTCCCACAGACACAAAAACACACACACATCTTCCAGTGCTCCTCTCTGTTTTCCTGCCATCCCAAGTTTCCCCACACCATGCACATTACATTTTTCTTCCTTTTCTCACATATTGCTTTACTCTTCAGCTTTTTCAAGAAACGACTTTTGATATATTCTGAAGTGCATTTTAAATGTTTTTTTTTTCTTTTTACACATCCTTTCAATTTAATGATGACTTGAACAGAAATTATGATTACGTGAAGAAAATCAGAATAGCTCTTCAACTTTAGTTTTATACTTTTTCTGACAAAGACAACATAGTAATAACCATTTAGGAAATAGCTCAATTTAAGCCTGGGCCCCCAGAAGTCATAGGGTTATAAATGTCTGGAATGCATTTTAGAGAATTTCCCCAACCTTTTAATCCATTGGCTAGCCTGAACTAAACATTAGGATTTCAAGGAAGAAATCAACTGCGCTCAATGCTTAACATTCCTGACTAGCTTGGTCTGCAAAGCTATGGAAAGGATCATCATGGACCTCATAAATAAAGATATTGGGGACCTACAGACACTGGATCCTACCCTGTTTGGCTTTGTTAAGGACAGATCCTGCCTCTTAAACCTGGTTGACTTCTTTGAAACAGTCACCAAGGCCATTGATGAAGGGAAGGTGGTCCACACAGCCTATCTGGACCTCGCAAAAGCCTTCGATACAATATCCCACTCGGGCATTATAGATAAGCTCACCAGCTTAAATATAAACCCCTATGTCACTAGATGGTTTGCAAACTGGCTCAAGGACAGAACCCACATGGTTAGAATTGCTGGAGCCATGTCAGACTCCAAACCAGTTACAAGTGGCGTCCCACAAGGCTCAGTCCTGGGACCTCTCTTGTTTGGTATATATTTCTCGGAGGTACAGGCCAACACGGAAGGACTGTGGCTGACCAAGTTCACAGATGACTGCAAACTGGGCGCCATAATCGACTCTCCAGCCGACACAAGCATCCTCCAAAAGGGCCTCATAGAAACAGACAACTGGTGCCAGAGCCATGGCCTCAAGCTAAACGCCAAAAAGTGTATAGTCATCCCCTTTGGCAAAAACAAAGTGCCCACAAATTACCACATAGGTGGTAATCCATTAAGTACAGAGGAAGTAATTAGGGACCTGGAGACCCAAGTTGATAGCAATCTCTCATTTGACAACCACGTGGTTAAAGTGGTTAGAAAAACATTTTATATAGCCCACCTAATCATGAAGGGATTCACATCTAGATTAGGGGAGGTCATCGTGCCTCTTTACTCATCCCTCATCAGGCCCATAACCGAGTACAATGCCCCTTTTGGGATGTACCTTACCAAACACCTGCAGCAACTGGAAAGACCCCAAAAGTACCTCACCAAGAGGATCAAAGGGCTCAAACAGATGCCATATGCTGCCCGGTTAAAGAAACTCCAGCTCTACTCAGTGGCATATCACCTGCTCAGAGGTGACCTGTGCCTGACATATAAGGCCATGTCCAACCCGGAATTAAGGGACATGCTGCACCTCAAAAAATCCAAATCCCATCGAGCCACACGCTCGAGAGACTTGAACCTCAGCACTGAAATAAATAGGACATGCTGGAGGGACAGATTCATAACCCAAAGGCTCCCTTCACTCGGGAATAAAATCCCAGTCCGGGTTAGTCTCTCATTGACTCTCTTCAAGAGGAATCTTGATGAGTGGATGGGAGATTGTAGGTTTATCCCGGGTATCACTTCTGTGTCACTGTTAGACAGAGGCACAGTATACTAACCTCGAAAAAGGGCATAGCAAAATTAATTTAAAATGGGTGGCGAAAGCCAAACACACTCTGGCTAGGCTTATAAATGCCCTAGGGCAGATAGCCTAGTATGAACCTATGAACCTATGAACTGGCAAAATATTAACTCGCAATAAAATAACAAGACTGTTGTTGTGAGGATGCACAAATACTATCTGAGAGTACTGACTGCCTCTCTACCCCAAAAGAAATTCAGTCACTCCCTGTGCAACCCTCTGCTGTTATACTGGGGTGAAAGCTGAGGTTCAGATGGCAACACTCATGTATTTCAAGTGACTGCTGTCATACATATACATAGCATACCTCCTCACTCCTCACCTCTAACCCCAAAGGCAGCCACTTGTGCATGTGCCTAATGTATGGTTGTGAGGAAAGTGAACAAAAATAATGACGACAGTAGTGTATTCCACTTTATTGTTCCTAAACAGTACACTGCTGCTACACAAGTTATAGTAACCTTCTTAGTACACCTCTGGGGTCTGTGAGAAAAGTAAAAGAAACAATGATGACACTGTCCACAGCCCCAACACAAGCTATAATGATCTCCTATGCACACCTCTAAGTTTGATTCTGATGAAAATTAAGTAAAGACCACACCATCCCCAGCCCCCCCACCTACCACACACACACACACACACACACACACACACACACACACACACACACACACACACACACACACACACACACAGACAGACACACACACACACACACACACACACACACACACACACACACACACACACACACACACACACACACACACACACACACACACACACACACACACACACACACACACACACACACACACACACACACAAACAAAC